>NW_028147546.1:15000-34715 GCF_008360975.1 Lichenostomus cassidix
AATGGGAATTTCTCTGCCTTGGATTTTCCAGAGGCAGACAGAAATCCTGGAGGCAGACAGAGGAGCTGGACAGCTGACAGCTCCTGTTTTCCAGAGCCTCAGACAAACTGCTGCATTTAAAACCTGACCTACTTCAGGGGCTGCTTTGTGTTGGATTTTTTTTTTCCCCATCAGGATTTCAGCTTTTCTTTTGGGGTTTTTTTTCCCCCCTGCCTCAGAAAAGTATCTTTATACTTGGAAATATATCAATATAAATAATAAAATATAAATAAATATTAAAAAATATAAAAATATAAAAATATAAAAATATAAAAATAAAAATATAAAATAAAAAATAAATATATAAATATAAATATAAATATAAATATAAATATAAATATAAATATAAATATAAATATAAATATAAATATAAATACAGCAGCCATGCCACTCTAATTAGGGACTTTTCCACAAGGTGGGATTGTTGGGATGTCCTGTGCAGGGACAGGAGTTGGAATGACAATCCCAGGGAATTCCTTCCAATCATATATATTAATATGTATAATTAATCATATAATTAATACATATAATTATATATATAATATATATTATATAGATATATTATATATTATATATTATATATTATATATTATATTATATATTATATATTATATATTATGTATATTATATATATAATACATATATATATTTATATTTATATATATATATTCCTTCAGGATATTCCATGATTCCATGACCTACCAAGGCATTGCTCCATGGGGTGAAGGAAACAGGGAAAAAGCTGTAGGATTTGCCAAACCCCACATTTTCCTCCCTCTCCTTTTGCCAAAAGGCTGAAACTTTTGAGCTGAGATATTCCTGAAAATCCAAATTTCTACCCTTGAGATTCCCAGTGGTGAAATCATTTTCCAGAGCTTTTTTGGATGTTTGGGCATCACCTCCAAAGTTCTCACCAAAATCTCATCCACAACCACTTTTGTCCATTCCCACATTTGAAATTCTGACCTTTTCCCAAAATTCCTCCTTTTCCTGGCATGTTATTCATAACCATCAGACCTTCCCCACCTCCCAATTCCAGCCTCAAATTCCAAACTCTGCTTGGCAAAATTCAAGTCTAAAATCCCTCAAAGCTGATCAAAGCTTTCCCCGCTAAAAGAAAAAAAAAATAAAATAAATTTCACATCAAAACTCCATAACTGCCTCCAGATTTTCCTTCATCTCCCACCGCTTTTCCCCCACCCTGCCAGGATTTGGTGTTCAATCCAAGCTGGGGGTTTTTATTCCTGTTTAAAGTGCCAGGAATAGCTCTGGTGCCACAAAAATAAATAACAACAGCGTGGCGTTGGAATAAAGGGATTTCAAAAGCACAAGTGACAGGAGTTTTGTCCCTTGGCATCTTTCCCATTAATTTTTTTCCCCTCTGCCACTTCACTTTGAACTACACAACTGCAATTATTCTGATTTTCTTCTTTATTCAGACCTAAAGTTGATGTTCCACTGGGAAAACACCTGGGAGAGAGGCAGGAAAAGTAGGAAAAAATATTTCAGAGGGGGTCCTTATGGGTGGAAATTTAATTTATTTCACTGAGAGAAATAAATTAAAAACAGGAAAGAAATGAGTCAGGAAAAGGAATTTAATTCCTTCATCCTGAAATTGGGAGGTAAATGATAAATAGATGGGGAAAGGGAAGGAAAACAGGATATGGATATGGATATGGATATGGATATGGATATGGATATGGATATGGAAATGCCTTGAGGATGTGATTAGACAGGAAAATTGGGATTTTTTCATCCTAAAACCTTCAAGCACTTCCTGAAGTGAGTGAATTTCTGGGTGTGGTTTCAATCCTATTCCAGCCTGGATCCAAAATTCCTGAGCACATTTAGGGTTCAGGGAAGGAATTCCTGGCTGGGCTGGAATTCCCAGAGAAGCTGTGGCTGCAAGGTTGGACATTGGAGCTTCCTGGGATGGTGGAGGTTGGAATGGGATGGAATTTTGGATCCCTTCCAATCCGAATTATCCCATAATTCCATGACCATTCAGCACCTTACTCCAAACCCTGGGAAACATCATCCCACTCTCCATTCTCCCAGTAATCCATCACTGCCCAGGAATCCCTGCCAGGAGCACATCCCAACTGCCTGGAATTCTGCCATGGGAACAAACAGCTACATCCAGAACATCCATTCCTTATCCTTGAGCTGCTCCAGAGGGAAATCCTCATCCCTTTGACAACATCCATCCATCCCGCTGGAGTTCTGCCATCCCAGAGCAGGGAAAAAATCATGGAAAAGGAGTTGGGACTGCCAGCTTGGAGTGAGGAATGAAAATACAACCTGTGGATTCACCCAGCGCAGGCAGGGATCGTCTGGAATTCCATAAATCCATGGGAATGGCTGTGGGAAGCTTTATAAAAGGGAATTTTTGGAAAAGCCAAATTCCTGACCTGGTTTCCATTCTCCTTACCCTAATTATCCCAGGGAAAAGGTTGGAGTTTCCGTGATTAGTTTTACTGATATCAGTGGAATTCACAGGGAAAAAACGGGAATTTTGTGCAGCAAACATTTGATTTTTCCGTCCAAACTTAGGAAGTTCCTGCAACATGATTTAGGATTATTTAATCTTCCCCTTCACCTCATTATTTATGGATTTTATCTAATCTTGTGAGTGAATTTATTTTTCTTTCTGTAGCTGATCCGTAGTTAAAATTCCAATTTTTTTATTCTTTTTTGCTTTCTGAGCAACAGAATCCAAGATTTCTCTTCTGCCCATACACTCCATATGTTAAAAGAATTTCAAATTCTATATTAATTTCAGAGATATTAAAAATCAAAACGTCCAGCCCAAGCAGAAGACAACACATGCAATAAACTGATAGCAAATCCCTGGGAATGCTGCTCTTGGAATAACTCCTGTGGGAGCAAATCTGGATTTGTGGCTCTTGCAGTTCATCATTGCAAGATTTAGGAATTTTCTGTGAAGGGTGGGAAGGAGGACAGGGAGGAGAAGAGAAATCAGGGAATCAAGTTGGAAAATTCCTCTGGAATCTGAGCATTCCAAGGCCATCTCTGCCCCATTGTCCCCAAGTGCCACAGGGATTTGAAATTCCTCTGGGAATGGCGACTGGAGAACCTTTTCCATGAAGGAGTTTTCCCAAGATCCAATCTAGGATAAATGGAGGCAAATTCTGGAGGAGCCAGGCGGGGATTGGGATAAGGAGGGAGGGAAATCATTGGAGAAAGGAGGGAATCTTTAATGGAATGGCAAAGTGGGAAAGCAGAGAAACCCATGGGAAAAGTCAGTCTGGCTGCCAGGTCGATTCCCAAAGAATAAAACCAGCGAGGAGTATTCTGAACACAACCATTTCAATAAATAAATAATAAATATAAGGAAAAAATAAAGAATTAAATAAAATTTGGGAGTTTGGGAGCAGGCAGAATTCCATGAGCCCTTGTCCCTGTCACCAGCCCTTGTTTGCTCCCTGCCAGGAAGCTCCCAAGCAAAAAATGAGCAGTGCTGGGATTTTGTGAAGTTTCTCCAGGAAAACATTCCCAAAACCCTTCCCAGACCTGATCCTGCTGCTCCCTTAGCAGCTTAGGCCAGGATTAATCCAATCCCAAATAAATCAGTAATTAGTAAATCAGTTTAAATTCAGCATCACATCCTCAGCCATGAAGAGCAGAGCTGTTGGGCAGAGAATCCCAAAAGCATTTGGGGTGGAAAGGACCTTAAATTCCATCCCATTCCACTCCATCCAACAGCAGGAACACTTTCCACTATCCCAGGCTGCTCCCAACCCCATCCAGCCTGGCCTTGGACACTTCCAGGGATTGAGAGCCACAGCTTTTTTTGGGAATCCATACCAGATCCTCACTAAAAATGATTTCAAACTAAATTTCACTCATTTAAGCCCATCTTTGTCACCTCCTCCAATTCCCAAAACAAAGCTCAGCCAACTCCTTTTTCCCCACCTCATCCTGAGCCAAAATGATCAATCCTGGGGTTTCAAGATATTAAAATCAATTTTCCAATGGAATTTCCCCCATTCCAGGCTTCATGCTCCAAATTCCCACCCATCTCCTCCTGCACTGCTTTTCCAATCAATCCCATTCTCAGGAAGATCAGCTCTAGCTCTGTGCTTAATTAATATTTGTTTGGCTCAAGGCAGCGCCGCCTGTTTGCTTATGAAAGGTCGTTAATTAATTAATGAAAGGTCGTCATTAACTCCTAACCTTGAGCACGTCACCGGCGGCGCCGTTGGGCTCAGAACTGTATGGAAATAGAAAGTGTGTCAGCCCCAGATTAACTTGAAAAGCCTCCACGGGCTAAAAATAATCAACTCATCTCCATTTTCCAGCAGCAGAGATCTGGGATGGTTATTAATCCTTTCCTGGATGGGGAGGGGGAAGCTGGAGCTGAGATTTTGGATTTGGGATGGGATGAGTTTGTATTAACCCCAAGGTGGGAAGGGAGCAGAGAATCCCAAAATTCCATGGAGGAGATGGTGCTGAGCTCCACAGGGAGGTGACAGGGGAGGTGACAGGGGACACTTGGGGTCACCAAGGCCACACTGCCACTGCTGACTGGGAAAGGCAATATCCAAAGGAAAATTCACATCCAGGTTTGGATGAACTTTAATTCCCATTTTTCCTAAATTATATCTGGGTGGAGAATCCAACTCCTGCCTGCGGAGCTGCTGCTGGACAGGAATTTTTATTTGGTGGCATTTGAATATTTTCTCTTGAATTTTCTGCATTTTGGGGCAGAGCTGGGAGAATGAACCCTCAGACTGAACACAGAGCAATTCCCAAAGGAATCATCCATCCTGCTATCCCTATTCCAACGTGTCCTGCTGCAGCCCTGCAGTAAAATTGCCACATCAGGAATATTTCTCATTTCGGGAGCTGCTAATGAGTTTAATTAAGCTCAGATTAGGCAGCAGAGATTTGCTTTGCAGCACTGAGCTGGGGAAGGTGTGAGGAGCTCTGGATGAGGGAATTGCTGGAATGGGAGAATTTTATCCTTCCCATCTCAGCCTGGAAATTTGGGAAAAATCTATTTAGGGTTCAATTTATCCAGCTGTAGCAAACAACACATTTTTCCCAACCCTGAGAGCTGGGGGTGAGATGATTGGCTGGAATGTCCTTCCAGGGGGAGTTTTCCATGCTGCCTGCTTGAAAATTGTCCTCCAACTGCTTCCCTGTCGAGATCCAATCGGGAAATCCACGGGATGCCAGCTCTTGTTGGTGGCAGGTGGCCCCAAGTGCCTCGTGTGGCACTTTTGGGGATTTATGGCTGAGATTTTGGGCTGGAAATTGGGGCAAAAATCTGCTCGGGGGGCTTTGTCCCCTTGGAGAGGATCCAAAGTTTTGGCAACTGTGCCGGAAGTTTGGGAATGTTCCTGGAGAGGCTGCGAGGGCAGCAGGAAGGGCTCAACTCCTCGGGAATCAGCCAAGACAGAATCCAGGTGGGAATGAGCTCCTTGGAGGGTTTGGAGCGTCCAAGGTCAGGTTGGGTGGGGATTGGAGCAACCTGGGTTTGGTTGTTCAATCCCATGGTTCATTCCATCTGTTTGAGCAAATTCCCAGTGTTCAATCCCATGGTTTATTTTATTTTTTTGAACAAATTCCTGCTGCTCAATCCGATGGTTCACTCCTTCTGTTTGAACAAATTCCCAAAGTTCAATCCCATGGTTCATTCCATTTGTTTGAGCAAATTCCCAATATTCAATCCGATGGTTCATTCTCCCAGCTCTGCCCCAAAATGCCGAAAATCCACGAGAAAATATTCAAATGCCACCAAATAAAAATTCCTTTTCCAGCAGCAGCTCCACAGGGAGGAGTTAAATGCTCCACCCAGCTGTGGATTAGGAAAAATGGGAATTAAAGTTCATCCAAAACTTTTCCCTTGGGAACATCTCCAGCAGCTGAACGAGGAGCAAAGATGTTGAGAGGAAAGGAAATTTCCTCTTTTTCTGTTCTTTCCCAAAAATCCCTGCCTTTGGCAGAGGAATGGAATGGAATGGGATAAATCTTCAAGGTTCCTTCCAACCCCAACCATTTGGGAATTCTGGGACCATCCTGACATGGATTCCATAATTCCTTGCTCATCCAAACTGTTTCTTTTCCCAGTTTTTCCCTCAGAAGCTGCCCCAGGGATTCTCTCTGAGCCTCCAGAGCTCATCCAGGGGAGCTGAGTTACCTCCTCCACTCCCAGGAACAAAAGGCTTCCCAAGGTTCATCCCAAACCACCCAAATTTCCTATTTTTCCTAATATTTCCTATCAATAGCTGTGAAATCACTGCCACCAGCACCATCCGAGGGCTTTTCCAACCTTTTCCCACCTCAATCCACCATTTCCCCATCACCTTCCCCCCACCCTTTGACTTTCACCTCCAACAAACTGATTTTCCTTCATTCCACGAGAAAAAACAGCCAAAAAAAGGGGAAAATTCCAGATTTTTCTCTGTCACAAAAGCTGAGAGGGAAAAGAAAAGCACAGGGAGCATTTCCTCCTCTCTCCAGCTTTCAGGAGAATTTTCCATCAGCAGGATATACCCGACCCCAATTGCAGCTGGCACTGGGAACTGGGAGGAGCTGGAGAGGAGGAGATTTTCCATCCTCATGGATAACAAATCCGGGAACATGACCTTCCCTGACTCAAAATGAGGTGAATTATCCCCAAAATAACGACAGGGCAAAGCAATCCCAGCAGGAAGGAGGAGCAGGGATCAGCTGGAATATGGATCCTGAGGTGGAAAAGAATTTTTCCAGAGGGGGAAGAACAAAAGGAAAGTAAATTGAGGCTTTTCTAGCAAATTTGTTGCATTTTCTGTTGGATTTTTAGATGCTAAATAGGAAGTTCAGAAGGAAAAACTCGTGTCAGAGTGGCAAAGTCAAAACGTTTCCATCAGGAAATGGGAGAATGGAATAATCCATAAAAAAGGTTTCCCGTTTCAAGGTTATTTTTGAAAAGCAGCTCAGGGTTGGAGGATGAATTCCTAAATAATTCAAAGGCATTGATTGAAATACTCCACCTCCCCCTCTGGATGTGCTTCAAGCTCCAGCCAGGCTCTGATCCCATTCCATGAAATCTCACCCCAAAGGGGAAGCAGGACATTCTGTCCTGGCTGGAGAAGGACAAGGCCAGGGCTGGGAGAGTTTATCCAGAGGTGCATGGAGATTATCCCAAAATAGCCCTAAATAGGGAAAATCTGGGAATGAGGAGGAGCAGAACCAGGAAATTTTGCTGTGGGAAATAAGGGATTTAAGCAGTGTCCATAAAAAATAAAGCTAATGTCACCAGTTAAAGCTTATGGGAAAATGGGATCAATGATTAATTCCAGGCTGGGAGAGCTGGGAATGTTCCCCTGGAGAAGGGAAGGATCCAGGGAGAGCTCAGAGCTCCTGCCAGGGCCTGAAGGAGCTCCAGGAGAGCTGCAGAGGGACTGGGGACAAGGGATGGAGGGACAGGACACAGGGAATGGCTTCATACTGCCAGAGGGCAGGGATGGATGGGAGATTGGGAATTGGGAATTGCTGGCTGGGATGGAATTCCCAGAGAAGCTGTGGCTGCCCCTGGATCCCTGGCAGTGTCCAAGGCCAGGCTGGGATACTGGAAGGTGTCTCTGCACCCAAAACCTCTCCCTGATTGCCTTCCAACACCTTTTCCCGCAGTTTTCCTGGCTAATTCCAACACCTGCCCACACTTGTTTTTCCCACATCCCGATTTTTTCCCCTCGTTCTGCACTCACACAGATTCCCAGGCAAAGCCTCGGATGAGGATTCGTTTTTACAGCAACGCTAAGGAGATCTGACAGCAGCTGCCACTCCCGAGGAGGGAAGCAGGGTTATTCCAAGGACAAGGGAGGAATATCTTTGGGAATGAATGATTCCAGGCTGTCTGAGCAGAAGGAATTCAGGGAACAAACCAGCACTGCCTGGAGCTGCAGAGGAAGATGTTTTCCGTCGTTTCCATCCTGGGAATGTCTCTCCCTCAGCAGTGGCTCAGAGGAGATGATGGAAGCAGGACTGGAAAATGGGATGGGAAAAGGGATGGGAAAAAACCTGAGAGCTCCTGTGCTGGTAGGAAAAATGGGGAAAATGGAGTGTCCGATCAAAAAAATTCCAGAATAGTTTGGGTTGGAAGGACCTTAGAGCTCATCGTGTTCCAACCTGACAAATTCCACCATCCCAGGTTCCTCCAAGTGTTCTCCAGCCTGGCCTTGGACACTTCCAGGGATCCAGGGAGCCACAGCTTCTCTGGGAATTCCATCCCAGCCAGGAATTCCCAACATCCCATCCATCCCTGCCCTCTGTCCCTCCATCCCTTGTCCCCAGTCCCTCTCCAGTTCCCATTCACAGCTCCAAAAGACAAAATTCCCAATCTTCCAACTCCTCTTCCCATTCCAGCACATTCCAGCTGCGATAAACCCCAAAGAGCTCTAAAACTTTTCCCTATTCTGCCAATCCAACTACACAACCTCATTCCCATTTTTCTTAAAGGATCCTGATGTAATTTTCCATTAAAAAAAGATCAACATGAGGACCTGGAGCAGAGGAAATTCCCAATCCCAGTTTCCCAATCCACCAGGGATCACCAATATTTTCCCAGTGTGAGTCCAGTGAGGACTTTCCAGGCTGAGAAAACATCCAAATTCCATCGGAATTCCTTTGGATCAGGACTTTGAGGACATTCAACAAGCCTGGAAAGGCTCTATGTTTGTCTATATAGAAATAATATCCATAGATAAAAATAAATCCATGGAAAACATTCCTGCAGCTGCATCCCAGAGATAACAGGACCTGACTGGAATGTGGGGATCAAAGAGACAAGAAAATCAGGATAAGTTCAGGAATAAAACATCACCTGGCAGATGTGTAAGGAAATCTCAACGTGGGAACACATCAGAGGAGGGAATTGTGGCAGGAAAAATGCAGGAATTCACTGGGTGGGGTTTTATCCCTATAAATAATTCCCAAGGATAAGGAAGGAAAAACCAATCCAAGGTGGAGATGAAATTGTAATAAGGAGTTCAGGGAAAAGCTGCTTTTACTGATATTTTTATGGGATTTTTTCCATCAATCCTACAAAACATTATCCCAGCAATTAAACCACTTTCCCGTATTTTATCTAAAACATTTTTCCCAAAAATCCTAATCTCTGTGGGAACGTCTGAGGATCCAGGCAATTAAAAAAGAATTAAAGTAATTCCCACTAATTGGGGTGTCCCCTTCTTCCAAGCCCCAGTGACAACAACAATTCCAAGCCTAAAAATTGGAAGCAAAGGGATCTAAACCCCACCAATTCCATGAGTTTTGCAGGATTTTGGGATCACCAGGCAGTGCCCAAATGGTCTCAGCTCCTAGGAATTTCTGGGAATATCAAAGGTATTCAGGTTTCCAGAGGAATCCTAAAATTATTTAGGATCAGAGTCCAACCATCAACCACCACCATATCCTTAAGTGCAATATTCATTTTTTTTTAACATTTCCATGGCTAATAATTCCACTATTCCCATTCCAAGGCTTTCCAACCCTTTCTGGGGAAAAAAAACCCAATTCCTGATACCCAATCAAAGTTGATTTCAGTCAGAGCTGCTCTCCTGCTTTCCAGAGTTTCTTGGAAAACCTTCCTCGTCTCCTTTGACCAATCGGATCCAAAATAAAACCTTTTCCCTAAAAATAGCTGTGGCTGGAATACTTGGCTAATTTTGGAGGGAGCATTTGTGGAGTTGGGATAAAAAAAATCCACCAGCACAAATCCCTGACTCCAATATCCGAGCACAACCTCAAACTCAAGGACAACTTCTCCATTTTTCATTCCTTGATCCCAATTTTTTTTGTGGTAAGAGTTCCCTTTGTTGTACAGCAGCAGAGGAAGTGGAAATAATTCCAGCTATTCCCATTTTCTGGATAAAGGGTGGATTTCCCACCTTACACACCCATTCCCAGCCTTCTCGAATCCCTTCTGGTTGGGAGAAAATTCCAGAGCCAAAATCCAGCCTTGGGGATTTTTCCATGAGGTTTTGCTGTTGGAATCAGCTGAGTTTCAGCTCCACCAACTGGAAATGCATCCCCAGGGACTGGACAGCCACTGGTTGTGTTTTGGGATATTCCCTAAATTCTGAACCCTTCATTTAAACATCGGGAGAGAGGAATTCCAGGAAATCTCAAATTCCTCTGCCAATTCCTCCACATTCCACCCTGTGATCTCTTCTATTCCTGCTCTCTCCCATCATTCCCAGCCCAAAACTCAAATTCCCAGGAAGCACAAGTCCCACACGAGCCACTTGTGGTAAAATTAATTCCACCCAGAAATTCCTGAGGGAATTTCATTCCCATGACACTCCAGCCTTAGGGAACAAAGGGTTAAAAAATAGGAATAAGAGGAAATAATCCCAAACATGGAATAGTCTGGGATGGAAAGGATTTTAAGGATCATCCAGTGACCTGGGCAGGGACACTTCCACCATCCCAGGCTGCTCCAAGCCTCATCCAACCTGGCCTTGGAAAATTCCGGTGATCCAGGGGCAGCCACAGCTTTTTTGGGAAAACTGCACCAGCGTTTTCCCATCCTCCTCCTAATTCCTATGCCTATTCCAGCTATCCATGAACCCAGGTGTCTTCAAACTCCTCGTATCCATCAGTTTAATTAACGGGAATACCCCAGCAGCCTCCAGCAGGGATACAATTCCCATCTCCCTCCCAGGCAGGCCTTGGATGAGCAGCCAGCCAGAGGCACAGCTCACCCAGGAGCTGACAATTCATTAACTGCTCCGTGAAAAAAAGCAGGAATGAATCCAGGCAAACAATTCCCGTCAATGGCAGGGCTGGAGTGACGAGGGGGAGAGGTGGGACATGCAGGAGTTGTCACCTGGAGGTGACACCTGACTCCTAATGTTTCCCCAAAACCAGGAAAAGTCACCGGAAAGAACGGGAAAAGAGCCCAGAAATCCAATTTAGGATGTTCAGGAATGACGGATAAGGGACAGCGGGATGGAGCTGGGACAGCGATGAGGGAGCTGTCCAAGGTGCTAGGGACAATCCCAGCCCAGCCGGGAGTGGTGACACCATTCCCAGCCACCTGCTGGGGTCAGGACTGCTCCTGCAGCTTTTCCTGACAGAAATATCCATTCCAGAGGTATGACAAGCTCTGGAAGCAACGTTTGCTCTCTTCATCCCACTCACATCCATTTCCCATTCCCAAATTGTTTCCAGCAGCCAGGGAAGCACCAGGAAATGTCCCAATGGGTTTGAAGAGCCTCAAAGTGCAGCACAACCTCCTCCAGGAGCTGCTGTGGAGCCAATTCCAGCAGAGAAAACATGGAAAGGGCTGGAGCTGCCCAGACTGCTCCAGGGGCAGAATGTTTGCTCCCAAAGGAATTTCTGATGGGACAATTGGATACAAATCCTCTCCTGCAGGGACAGCTCAGCATCACTTCCATAAAGAAGTTCCCATGAGCAGGAAAATCCCACTGACTCTATCTGGGGCTGGAAATGCCCCAAATCTGCCTCTCCTGCCCTTCTCACCGTCCTGGGCCTCAGCAAAGTGGATAATCCAGACTCCTGGAAGAGTTTGGGATGGAAGGGAGCTTAAAAATCATCCAATCCCAGCCCTGCCCTAAGCAGGGACACCTTCCACTGTCCCAGGCTGCTCCAGTGCCCAGCCTGGCCTTGGACACTGCCAGGGATCCAAATTAAACACACAATAACAATTAAAACCTTGATCACAAACTCCTTTGCTGCTGGAATAAATCAACCTGTGATCCATTTCCTGCAGCTTTAGCCAAGAAAAATTGGGATTTCCAAGGAACAGCACAGAGCATGGACAATCACCCCACTAAATCCATCCACACCTGTTTTATCCTGGAGCTAAAATTCCCAATCCCACTTCGCATTCCCAACATTCTTCAATCCTCTTCACCCGACTTTGTTTTCCAGAACATTCAAACAATCCCAACTTGCCCTCGGAAAACCTCCAGGCCTCTTTTCCCTCTGCCAAGGAGGAACAATTTGGCTGCCAGGGAAATCAGAGCCCCAGCAAAAAAATTTTGGGAAAGCAGCACCTAATGGGCCACTGTGGATTTGGGCCAAGTGACCCCAATGCATTTCCAAATTGCCATTTGCTCCCACGAGTGGGAACAGCACACACATCATCCAGGCTGCAGGGAAAAGTGGGAATGCAGGCTGCACTTAAGGTGCAATTAAGTTCTCCGTGGTTAATGAAGCATTTCTGCAAACCTCAGCACCCATGGTCCTGCTGGTGGCAATCGAGAGAGGGGAAAGTGGCTCTCCGGAGGATCTCCAGGGGAAAATTCCATTAAAATGGTGGATTAAAGCAATTTTTGCCCTGAATTTAAGGGATGGTGGCTTCACCGCTGATGGGGAAGAGGTTGGTTGGGCACTTGGGGTTGAAGCTTATTTTCTCAGCTGGTTGGGAATGAGGTTCAGGGAAGCTGGAGCTGATGGAAAATCCCAAATTAGATGGGAAAATAACACTGAAATATTCAAGAGAACAGAAATTCTGGAGGATTCAAGGGTTTAGGCCAGGCTGGATAAGGCTTGGAGCAGCCTGGGACAGTGGGAGGTGTCCCTGCCATGGCAGGGGTGGCACTGGGTGGGATTTAAATCCCTTCCATCCCAAACCATTCCAGGATTAAATTCTGCATGGACAGCAATCCCAATTTGTGCACAGAGATAATTAAAATAATTACTAATAATCATAAACAATCACTAATCATTATAAATAATCAATCCCAGCAAAGGCACAAAGCCAACCCACAGTGATTTGGGCGACCTCACCTGAAGCAGAGCTTCCCACCCCTCAGCAATCCCAAAAAACAGCACAACTCCAACAGAAATTCCCAAACGGAGCCAAAACTGCCGGGAAGGCAGCGCCAGCTTTGCCAGCAGCACGGAGCAGTGAAATCCTGGTGGTGTCAGCAACACCCACGGGTCTGATCCGAGCACAAAAAGTGCACAGCAGGAGGAAAAAACCACCACTTTGGCTCCTTTCAACATCAGCTACTGAATATTCCCTTTTTTTTCGGTCGGGAAGTTGAGAAAGAAGAGCTCTCAGTGTGTGGATTTGCCCCTTTGGAGAGGCTGAGGAGCAGGTTTGGGGTGAGCAGGTAAAAACCCATATGGTGGATTTGTCTGTGCAAAAAAATTCCTGAGCCTTGGGATTGGGATTAGGCCAAAGGGAACATCCTGCCCTGGGATGGGATGGGGAAATTCCAAGCACAGCCACAGGCTGGAGGGAGAATGGATGGAGAGAAGGATTTGGGGGTGTTGGCAGAGAGAGAAGAGGGCAAGGAGGGGATTGTCCCTCTGCTCTGCCCTGGTGAATTCCCAGCTGGAATTCTGCATCCACCTCAACATGAAAAAATGTGGATCTGTTGGAATAAGTCCAGAGGAAGTCACAAAGTTGATCCAGAGCTGGGAGAGCTGGGAATGTTCCCCTGGAGAAGGGAAGGATCCAGGGAGAGCTCAGAGCTCCTGCCAGGGCCTGAAGGAGCTCCAGGAGAGCTGGAGAGGGACTGGGGACAAGGGCTGGAGGGACAGGACACAGGGAATGGCTTCCCACTGCCAGAGGGCAGGGAGAGATGGGAGATTGGGAATTGGGAATTCCTGGCTGGGATGGAATTCCCAGGGAAGCTGTGGCTGCCCCTGGATCCCTGGCAGTGTCCAAGGCCAGGTTGGACATTGGGGTTGGAGCAGCCTGGGACAGTGGGAGGTGTCCCTGCCATGGAAAGGGATGGATCTGGATGGGATTTAAATCCCAAACCATTCCATAATTCCGTGATCAATTCCCTCCCCCTGCTCCATCTAAAAGGATGATTTTTCCCAGCCCTTCCTTTGCCAGAGTCATTGGGATGCAAACGAGTTTTCCAAGCCCTGAACAACTGCCAGGCCGCAGTGGGAACAGGGAATTTGGGATGCTGAGGGTGCTGCAGCTCCACTCCACGTGAGCTTTCCTAATTCTCTTCCCACCACAGAAGTGTGGGAAAACTCCCACTCCAGGAAGCTCTCCTGCTTTTCCCACCCAGATAATCCAAGGATAGAAGAGCTTTAATCCATCCCAACCAGAAGGATCCTCTCCCATCCATTCCCAACCTTGCTCCATAATCCAAACCCATCCGGATGAGGATGTAGCACTGGGGAGAAAAGGTCCTGAGCCAGGCTGGGAATGGGAATGGGAATGGGAATTGGAATGGGAATGGGAGCTCAGGGATGAACAAGGATTGGTTGGATTCAGAGCTGCTGGAGAGGAGCCCAGCCAGCCTCCCACAGGCACATCCCACTGGGAGCTCAGCGTTCCTGAGGAAGCAAATCTCCAGGAGCATCCCTGGGGAAAAACGCATCTGCCTGATCTCCAACACCTGAGATTTTCTGGGAAGAGACTGCAATCAGAGCTCCTTCACCAGAACAAATTCCAGAATAAAATACCATGGAAGAAATGACCAAAATATGGAGAAAACTTCCTCTGGAGGAGGATCTTCTCCTCATGGAAGCACAAATTCCCCACGGTTGGCTGAGCTGACTCAACCATCCATGGCTTCCTCTGGAGCTGATCCATCCATCCCATTCCAGGGATTTCCAGCTCACTTCGGATTCAGCTTCCCAACTCCATCAATTCCCAAAAAGGGACTCTCAGCAGGGCAGCCTTGGCATTCCAGCATTTTCCCTGTGCATCAGCGAGGAACAGGAGCACCGGGAAGAGCTGGGAAACAGGGAAAATCACACCTGAGGACATCAGGATGGTGGGAAATGGAATCCAGGGAAAGGAATCCAACGGAACAGGGATGAATCCATCGCTGTTGGAAACACCTCCCAGTTCCTGCAGAGCTCGGGAATTGCTGCAGCTGCAATTTGCAATTTAAATCCAGCAAATCCAAGTTGAAATTTGCAATTTAAATCCACTGGGAAAAACGGAAAGGGGAAAAAAACGGGAAGGGGAAAAAAACGGGAAGGGGAAAAAAAACGGGAAGGGGAAAAAAACGGGAAGGGGAAAAAAACGGGAAGGGGAAAAAAACGGGAAGGGGAAAAAAACGGGAAGGGGAAAAAAACGGGAAGGGGAAAAAAACGGGAAGGGGAAAAAAACGGGAAGGGGAAAAAAACGGGAAGGGGAAAAAAACGGGAAGGAAGGGGGAAAAAAACCGGGAAGCTCTCGTGGAGCACCTTGGATTGGATTTTTAAGTGTGTTTTTAAGGAAATCTGGGAAGAAACGAGGTGAGGATTTGGTGGGATGAGGTTCTCTCTGCACCTCCATTTTCTCCCTCTTTTCCTGCTTGGATGCTCCATAAAAAAGCATGGATGTTCAGATCCATGCAAAACAGCTCCTAACAAATCAAAAGGGCTTCATTTCCAATTATCCCTTAGGAATATCCAGGATTTCAATGCTGTGCATCCATCAGCATTTTTTATCCAGCCTCTCCTAGCTCGGATTTAATTCCATTTTCTAGAGGTTACAAAAGCATTCCAATTCCCAAGAATATTTTTCCCAACTGTCACCATTCCATGAAAAGAAATCAGGAACATTTTTCCATATTTTTGGATTTAATTCCATTTTCTAGGGGTTTCAATAACGTGCCAATTCCCAAGAATATTTTTCACCACTGTCACTATTCCTTATTTTAAAAAAAAATATATATCAGGAATATTTTTCCGTATTTTTCAGCACATTCCTGCTGGACAACAAATCCAGGATGAGCAACCCTCAGCCTTCAGGGACACATATTCCCTGGACAGACACAGGAAAATGACATTAAATGGTTATTTTGGATTTTTTTCCCCCAATTATTGTAATTTTAGAAGTTTCCCTTCCAGACTCAGCCCAGGGAGATCCTAAGTTGCTCCTAAATGGAATTATTTAGGTTGGAAAAGCTCTCTAAGATCGAGTTCAGCACTGCCAAGAATGAAGAAATTCCTCCAAATATCCAATTTTTTGTCAGAATTCCAGCTTGGACTTCATCCCTGAATCTTTATTCCTTTTCCTGGTGGTTTTTTTTTTTTTAATTGATGATGGGACTTGTTTGGGTTCAGCACCAATCCAAGGTTTTGTGATCCAATGGAAAATTGGGAAAAACCAAAACACATCCAACAGGGAGCCCCAAACCATATCAAAAATTCCAATATTTTCCATGTCACACCCTGAGCACCTCAGGCTGTTTCAAGATCAGGAATTCCTCATTTTTCCCTCATTTTTCCTCCCCCATTCCCCATTTTCACTCAAAGAATATCTCCCAAACCTCCTCAGGATGAAGAAACAGCAGGAAAATGTGGTGATATTTCAAAGATATGGAAAATATCGTGGAAATCTGGTGACATTTCCAATATGAATATCCAAGATTATTCCACTTCCTCTCATTATCCCAACAAAAACCTGGAAAATCAAACCCCTTTGCCCATCTAAACCCCCCTGAAGACCTTTCCAATGCTCAAAAATCACTTTATACCTGAATTTAAATGTATAAACTCCACTCATTAACTGCATTTAACACCCAAATTCCCCCCAGGAGGAGAAAAAGAATCCCTGGAAAAGCTGATTTGGGAGATTTAAAATGTATTTCTGGCATGGACGTGATGGACTTGATCCCATTTTAGGTACAAACCCAAAAATCCATAAAAATTAATTTTTGTTTCTTCTAGAAATAAATAAAAAGCTCATCAGGCAGAGACATTATTTTAATTTCTGCCCCTCTGCACACACAGGGATTAGATGGGATTACAGGGAATGGCTGAGGATGTGCACAGGGATAACCTTGGGAGATTTGGGATCATTTATTTATTCCCAAATTGAATCATTTCCTTTGTCTCCAGCTCCCAAAATGAGGTTGGTTTGGGCTGTGATCCCCAAAAATGTCAATAAATCTTTTGTTGTGTGTGAAAAAATGAGGGAATCATGGAAAATGGGAATCATGGAAAATGAGAACCACAGAAAATGGGAACCATGGAATGGTTTGGGTTGGAAAAACCTTAAAAACCATCTTGAGTTTGTGGTTTCCTACAAATATTGAGAATTTATGCCCTAAAAACACGATTTGTAGGAAAAATATTTAACAGGGAATAAAACTCCACCCTGAAATCCCAATATTCTGAAACACAAGGATCTCTAATCAGACCCTGGAGATCAGCCACTCCCATTTTTCCTCCAAGTCAACGCCAGCAGGAAGAAGCCAGAGCAACCCAAAATATCTCAGAATTGTCCAGAACCACCTGCAGAACATCCAACCTGACATTCCCGAGGATCTGGATGAGCTCCTGGTATTCCCAGGAAACAGGGATGTGGATTTGGAGCAACCTGGGGTGGTGGAAACTGGATGGAAAAGGAGGGATTTGGATTTCCCTTCCAACCCAAACCATTCCATAATTCTGCCACCATTAATCCCAGCATTCGGCAATAATTGGATTTTCCAGCTGCTCCCGTAGCTCTGATGGATGTTCACCCCTCTAAATTAGCAGTTTTGTGGCTGTAATTAATTAATTAATATGGATTTGTTGTGCCAGGGGATCAAATCACCCCCCTGGAGAAGTGTCCTGATGGATATTCCATGGTGACATCCCAAAAATCCCCAAAACCTTGGAAGAGCAGCACGAGGTGTTACAAAAGGCAGTACCAGGGGAGCAGATGGAGCTCCTGGGAAATTTTTGGAGATTTTTTTTTCTCCTCCACAAATCATTGGATTTTATTTTATTCCATGGATCCTACTGGAATAAGATGGAAAAATCAGCACTTGGATATTCTGAGGACCATCGAGGTCTTGGGATGTGGCTGGAGAATAAGGAAAACTTGGGATCACGTGGCTGAGGTTGGGTTCCTGCCCCAAAATCCCCAAAAAACTGCCCAAAAATATGCTCCAAAACCATTCCAGCACCACCAGGAGTTATTTATGGAATGCACAGTCTGGATCAAGGATCTTTGTTATGTCCTGCTCAGGTTGAAAATGATGAGAGGAAAAAAAATAAAACATGGAATGAGGAAATGGAATGAGGTAATCAATATTCCTGCTTTGTGTGGATCAGTGGGAATCCTTGGAAAGCAACTGGGACTCGTCCAGTCAAAGATGGAATAAAACAGAAGATGTTCCAAGGGCTGGAGCCAGGCTGGGAGAGCTGGGAATGTTCCCCTGGAGAAGGGAAGGATCCATGAGAGCTCAGAGCTCCTGCCAGGGCCTGAAGGAGCTCCAGGAGAGCTGCAGAGGGACTGGGGACAAGGGCTGGAGGGACAGGAGACAGGGAATGGCTTCCCAGTGCCAGAGGGCAGGGAGAGATGGGAGATTGGGAATTGGGAATTGCTGGCTGGGATGGAATTCCCAGAGAAGCTGTGGTGCCCCTGGATCCCTGGCAGTGTCCAAGGCCAGGCTGGACATTGGGGTTGGAGCAGCCTGGGACAGTGGGAGGTGTCCCTGCCATGGCTGGGGTGGCACTGGGTGGGATTTAAGGTCCTTTCCAACCCAAACCAGTCTGGAATTCCATGATCCAAGGTTGCTGGAATAACTCTCCTTCCCAAACTTCCACCTCTCCATCAGAGCAGCTCCTGGGGCTGCAGGATGCTTCCCGAGATGGCTGAGGGTGACTCCATGCAATCCCCACAATCCCACAATCCAGAGACAAAACTGGGAATCAAACAGGACCAGGGAAGAGCAATCCCACCCCTCTGGCACTGATCCCAAAGTGAGGATTTCCCACAACCAAAGGCCCTCAGCACCTCCAGCCCTAATTCCTCCTGAACAATCACAGCATTCCCTCTGCTCCCAGACTCCAGCATCGGAGCAGAGCGAGGCTATTCCCAAATATTTACATTCCCTACAGCACAGAACCACATTCCCAGCTCCATTCCAGGGTAGGAAATGTTTTAGATCCTTTTCTCCCAGGCTGGGAAGTCCTTGGCTGCAAAGGGGAATGACCTAGACACAGGAAAAAAAATTTTTCCCCACTTTTTAAGTGTTATCCTGATCCATAATCCCTGCAGGAAAAGCTGATAATTTGGAATAAAACCACACATTCTGGTCCCTCCTGGATCCAACAGAAATTCCCAAGCCCAGCAACTCCCACAATCCATGGGAAACCTGCTTTTCTCCCAGCATGGAAACATTCCAAAGCATGGAAAAGGTGCCAGCAGAAGCACTGGAAGGGTTAATGATGGATTCAGCATTCCAATCAGGATCTGTGATCCCCAAATTCCTGGGCTCATCCCCAAAATAACTGGATTTGCTTGGACAAAGACCAAGCAATGCCAAAGTTTCCTTCATCACTGAGGGGAAAAAAAAATGGGAATGCAGCATGCCAAGGAGACATGGATACATCACTTCATCCCCAAAGGTGAACAACAGGCTGGGATTTGATTTGATTTTCTCCTTGTCACAAGTCAGCCAGAGCCACTCGATGCAAAATAAACACATAAAACACCCAGACAAAGAGAGGAGGATTTTTTTTTCCTGAGGAAAACAGCCTGTTTATAAATCCCAGCCATGGAAGTTGTCATCCCAAGAAAAGCTCCCTGCTCCTGCAGACAGCTCCATTTGTACTGAGACTTATCAGGAAGGAGCAGGGAGAGCTTGGAGCAAATCAAGGGTTGTGTCAAGCCTGACACAGGGGCAAAGCTTTGCTCTCTGCATGGAAAAATCCAGGTTTTTGTGGCACTTCCAGCCCCTCACAAAGCACAGCAGCTCCCAGTGCAAACCAGGCTGGTCCCTAAAATCGGGATG
>NW_028147547.1:0-34070 GCF_008360975.1 Lichenostomus cassidix
AGGGATGTATCTGAGGAACAAGTTCAGATGTTATTATGCAAAGAAACCAACTGAGCCAAAAAAAACCGAACCGAAAAAAAACCAGTCGTAGAGTTATTCATGAGAACCAGAACTCTCCTAGCCTTAAAATAAAATAAATAAAAAATAAAAAAAAGCTACTTATAACTAATTATGTTTACCTCACTGGTGCAATTAGGGTGGACTTTTGCTCCTGGGAGAACCTTGTTGACATGCACAGTACGCAACCTTTTGTTGTTTGATGTAAAAGTCACAGCAGTTCTTGCTCAATAAAGGTCAATACTGAAAATGTGACTCGTTTTGATGCTTTTTTCCCTGATTTAAACCTTTCCCCCAAGCTGGATCCTCTCTGAGAGGGAATTCCTGACTGGAAATCCAGTTGATGGGTTAAAAATTCCTTAATTTTTTTTTTTCCGTTGTGTTTTTTTTGTCCAGGAGTTGGGCTTTGGTGGTCCTTGGGGGTCTCATCCATTTTGGGGTGTTTGGTGGTTTAGGAATTGGGTGTGATGGATAAATTTCCTGTGATAACACAAAGACTGGATTAAGAGAATAATAGCAAAATCCCATGTTTTCTAGAGGAAAGGAACCCACTGAACTCTTGAGGTGCTCAGAGGGGTTGGAATTGCTGTTTTTAGGATCACAATCCTAAAATTGTGCTGAGCCAAAAATGCTAAAATCTGCTGTAAGTATCGTTTTCCTCCTTGCACACCAACCTCCAGGTGTAAGGAGAACCAATTCCCAAATAATTCCTTGATTTTCCTGTGGAGAGAGCCAGGATGAGCCACAGCTGGTTGTGGCATCATCTGTGGCTCCAGTTTGCCACTTAACTGAGGAAAAACTCATTAAGGGAACTCAACGTGGGATTGGTTTGGGTTATTTTTCCCCTTTTTGCTTTAATTTTGTGGTAATTTCCTAATCTGGCTCAAATGATCAAGAGGTCCAATCTAAAAATCCTAAAAATAAAATCCTAAAAATTAAAAATATGTCTGAGGTTTATAAACCCAAGATTTTTTAGTTTCCAATAGAAGGACCTCCTAAATATTGGCCTCTTCCAGGTTGGCTTTGTTAATAATGAAGCAAATCAAAAAATTCCTGAGGGAATTTTTCGGATTTCCCAAATTCCAAAATGGAAATCCCAAATTCCATTTGGGATTGGAAAATGGTGCAAAATGAATGGAGGCAAAAGAAACAAAGGGAAGAAGACGAAGGCCCCAAATCCAAAGTGGGAATTAACAAATCAGTGTGGGATTAATATCACATTTATTTCCCATTTCAAAAGGCAGATGAAGAATGCAAGTTGCTGCCTCACCTCCCATCACCCAGAAAGAAATGCAAATAATTCTCCAGCCTGGACTGCCCTGAAATCTGCTGCCTAACTGAGGGGTTGATAAAAATCTTCAGTTCCTCACCCTGTCAATAACTGAAGATCAAGGAGTTTTTAATTGCAATGTTCCTCACTGGAGAAATGGTGGAGAACCCACAGCAGATAAGATTTTCAGTCAGTCTGGGATTCTTTGTGAGGATGTCGCTGCTATCAATAATGGGAATCGAAATTGGGAATTATCTGGCTGGTGAGTGATGGTTAATTAAAGCAGAGTTGGTAAATTAAGCGGCAGATCCTCTGTGCTCGTGTGGGTGGGTGGGACTCAAAAATAACTTTACTTTTAGGAGTTAATGACTCCCCTATTTTTGGTGTCTTCATCAAATCCTGTTAAAACCCAAAGTGCCCAAAGGTTGGTGAGAATTGAAGGTGATTTCCCCGTGGATTTAAACGAAATTTTCAAGAGAACTTCACAACTAAACCTCAAAGCTAAACCAGAGGCAAATATTTAACATGGAATCACACGTGTGTGCTTCCAAATAAGTTCTAGAAGCTGCTAAAATATCCCAAACTGCATGGAAAACTGGGAATCTTCATGAATCTTCCCAGGGAGATGAGGAAAGGTCACCTTGTACAGTGAATTCAGTGCTGGTGAGATCATCTCACGTGCTCAGGTGGATCCCAGCCTGGCCGTTTTTCATGTTGGACTTCCTTTGCAGCTCCTTTCTCTTCAGCCCTGGTGGGATTCAACTCCAGGGACCCCAAAATTCAGATTTTTGTTGGATTCCTCCTCCTGGGACCGAGAGAGGAGTGCTGGATTCCTCCTGGGATGACCCAACCCCTTCATCCCCTGGATGATTTTGGGATCCAAACCCTTGGCATGCCGTGATTCACAACATCCTCATTTCCCTCCTTTCCCACCCAAAATAACTTTCCCTCATCCCCCACAGCTGTATTTCCCCCCTAATCCACCACACCAAATTCCCGAATTTATCCCATTTCCCACTGCAGATGTTCCCAGCAAATCCTGGGAGGGACAAGCGAGTGGTTAACACATTTCTAAATGTTTATAAAACTATGAGAACTGATTAATATTTAATGGTGCCAAGAGGTTTTTGTCTGCTGACATCCGCAATCAGACGGTTTCAAAGCAGAGCATGAATCGGGTGTTTTTTGCCTGTTCTGCACCAATTACTCCTCCAGACTGCACAGAGCCAGCGAAGGGAATAATTATCTTCAGACAGAGAAGTTCATTACACAATGAAAGAAATCCCGTGAAGGGGAAAACAATAATTAAAAGGGTTTAGAGAGGAGATTTGTGCATTTTTTTTGGAGGGTGGGAGATCAGGACCACCGTGGTTTCAGGAGGTGGGAAGCTCTAAACCAGGATTTTTCACTCTGCTGGCTCGTGGAGATGCCACAGTTATTTTTTTCAGCATTCCAGAAAAAAAAATTCCAGGTGGGAACAAACTGGGAAGCGTTTCAGAACACAACTAGCTGGCGTTTGCCAGGGAGCTGAGTCAGGCACCAGAATTTTCTGCACTCCTCAGGGTTTGCTCTCTCCCCATTTTCACATGTTGTCTCCATTCCTGCTTTTTTCCTTCAGGATTAAACTCTCCTTAACCAACCTGGGGAGGCAGCAAATGATGGATTGTTAATTGTTTAATTACTAGAAGGCAAATTTTGGGGATGTGGGTGTTCTGCACAGGTGAGGGGAGGGCAGGGGGTGTCAGTGCCAATCAAGGACAACATCCAGCACCTCCCTGGCGTGAAACCTCAGCCTGATCCACACCCAAACTGCAGGAAAAAAAAAATCCCAGGACACTCCTGAGATTTTTTGAACAACTCAGCTCACTTGCAGCTGCAACTCGGGTGAAAGTTTCTGCCTCTGCCAGCTTTTACTGCATTGCGTCAAAGCAGCGCCTGGATCCTGCAAGGTACAGCGAGTGCTGGCAGCAGGATTGATCCCCAGCGCCAGGAGCAGCTGGGAAATCATAAATCCCAACCCCAGCCTCCCCCAGCCCGGGCTGGGCGGCAGGGCAGGGCTGGGGGGCTCCGGGCAGAGCCAGCCCTGCCTGGGCATGAATCACAGCTCGTTCCGAGCTGCAGAGAGTCCAAAATAGCACCGGGAGATGGGAGCAGCCTGGAGCTGCAGCGGGAGAGGGGAAAGGGCTGCTGGAGCTGTCAGGGTGCTGCTGGAGCTGTCAGGGAGTTGCTGGAGCTGACAGGGAGCTGCTGGAGCTCTCAGGGAGCTGCTGGAGCTGACAGGGAGCTGCTGGAGCTCTCAGGGAGCTGCTGGAGCTCTCAGGGAGCTGCTGGAGCTCTCCAAGTGCTGCTCTTGGAGATGGGATCGGCTCTCAGGGTGCTGCTGGAGCTCTCAGGATGCTGCTGGAGCTCTCAGGGAGCTGCTGGAGCTCACAGGGAGCTGCTGGAGCTCTCAGGGAGCTGCTGGAGCTCACAGGGAGCTGCTGGAGCTCTCAGGGAGCTGCTGGAGCTCTCAGGGAGCTGCTGGAGCTCACAGGGAGCTGCTGGAGCTCACAGGGAGCTGCTGGAGCTCTCAGGGAGCTGCTGGAGCTCACAGGGAGCTGCTGGAGCTCTCAGGGAGCTGCTGGAGCTCTCAGGGAGCTGCTGGAGCTCTCAAAGTGCTGCTCTTGGAGTTGGGATCAGCTCTCAGGGTGCTGCTGGAGCTCTCAGGATGCTGCTGGAGCTCTCAGGATGCTGCTCTTGGAGATGGGATCAGCCTGGAGCTGCAGCAGGAGAGCAGAGAGAGCTGCTGAAGCTCTCAGGATGTTACTCTGGAGCTCTCAAAGTGCTGCTCTGGGAGATGGGATCGGCTCTCAGGGTGCTGCTGGAGCTCTCAGGGAGCTGCTGGAGCTCTCCAAGTGCTGCTCTTGGAGATGGGATCGGCTCTCAGGGTGCTGCTGGAGCTCTCCAAGTGCTTCTCTGGGAGTTGGGATCAGCCTGGAGCTGCAGCAGGAGAGGAGAGAGAGCTGCTGGAGCTGTCAGGATGTTGCTCTGGAGCTCTCAGGGAGCTGCTGGAGCTCTCAGGATGCTGCTGGAGCTCTCAAAGTGCTTCTCTGGGAGCTGGAATCAGCCTGGAGCTCTACCAGGAGAGGATCAGCCTAAGAACTGCAGCAGGAGAGGGGAAAGGGCTGCTGGAGCTGTCAGGATGTTGCTCTGGAGCTCTCAGGGTGCTGCTCTTGGAGTTGGGATCAGCCTGGAGCTGCAGCAGGAAAGGGGAAAGGGCTGCTGGAGCTCTCAGGGTGCTGCTGGAGCTCTCAGGGTGCTGCTCTGGGACAGCAATCAGCCTGGAGCTGCAGAAGGAGAGGGCAGAGAGCTGCTGAAGCTCTCAGGGTGCTGTCAGAGCTCTCAAAGTGCTGCTCTGGGAGTTGGGATCAGCCTGGAGCTGCAGCAGGAGAGTGGAAAGGGCTGCTGAACCTCCCAGGGTGCTGCTGGAGCTCTCAGGATGTTGCTCTGGAGCTCTCAGGATGTTGCTCTGGAGCTCTCAGGATGTTGCTCTGGAGCTCTCCAGGTGCCTTTGCTGCCCAAAACGGACAGGGATGCAAAGGGCTCAGGGAAGGAGGAGATACAAAGAAAATGGCATGGAAGAGGAAGTAAAATCAGGTGTGGAAGAGTTAAAAGGAGCTCAGAGTGCTGGAGAAAGGCAGGATTTAATAGATTGTGGGATGGTTTGGGGTCAAAGGGACCTTAAATCCCATCCAGTGCCACCCCAGGGACATCTCCCACCACCCCAGGGTGCTCCAGCCTGGCCTTGGACACTCCAGGGATCCACAGCTCCTCTGGGAATTCCATCCCAGCCCTCCCCACCCTCATTCCTTCCCAAAATCCCATCTAACCCTGCTGTATTCCCATTTGAAGCCACTCCCTGTGTCCTGTCCCTCCATCCCCTGTCACTGCTCTCTCCAGCAGAGCTCCTGACCCTCAATCACCCTTCCAGCACTGAACAGGGAGATGCTTTTGGAACACCCCTAAAATTTTTATATATATTAAAAAAAAAGAGATTTCCTTTCACTCTGACCACCACTGGAAAAGGTTTTTCCCCTCAGGAGGAGTTCCTCTGTCCCAGCAGAGTGCCAGCTGTCCCTTCCTGCTGGGGGAATTTCCAAGAAGCAGCTCTGATTTCCCAGAACCAACCCCAAATCCTTATCAGCGCCCAGCAGCCAGGGTGACCTGGAGGTGTCACACCCCACGGGTGGCAGGGCCTCTCTGTCCCCTCCAGAGTCCCTAAAAGTCCCCAGAGAGTTCCCTCAATGCTCCTCACACCTCTCCCAGAGATGGAAAACCAAATCTGCTTTGTAGCAGCAGCTCTGCAGAAAAATTGCAGTGACACAGGACAGTGTCACAAACCCCTTTCCCAACCTCTGAAGAACATCAGAGACACAGCACAGTGTGACAAACCCCTCTATCGACCTCTGAAGACCATCAGTGACACAGGACAGTGTCACAAACCCCTCTATTGAACTTTTAAGACCATCAGTGACACAGGACAGTGTGACAAACCCCTCTATCGACCTTTGAAGATCACCAGTGACACAGGACAGTGTGACAAACCCCTTTATCCACCTCTGAGGACCATCAGTGACACAGGACAGTGTGACAAACCCCTTTATCGACCTCTGAGGACCATCAGTGACACATGACAGTGTCACAAACCCCTTTCCCATCCTTTGAGGACCATCAGTGACACAGGACAGTGTGACAAACCCCCTTCCCAACCTCTGAGGACCATCAGTGACACAGGACAGTGTGACAAACCCCTTTATCAACCTCTGAGGGCCATCAGTGACACAGGACAGTGTCACAAACCCCTCTGTCACCTTGGAAGACCATCAGTGACACAGGACAGTGTCACAAACCCCTTTATCAACCTCTGAGGACCATCAGCGACACAGGACAGTGTGACAAACCCCTTTATCGACCTCTGAAGAGCATCAGTGACACAGGACAGTGTCACAAACCCCTCTATTGAACTTTTAAGACTATCAGTGACACAGGACAGTGTGACAAACCCCCTTCTCAACCTCTGAGGACCACCAGTGACACAGGACAGTGTGACAAACCCCTCTATCGACCTCTGAGGACCACCAGTGACACAGGACAGTGTCACAAACCCCTTTATCAACTTCTGAAGACCATCAGTGACACAGGACAGTGTCATAAACCCCTTCCCAACCTCTGAAGACCATCAGTGACACAGGACAGTGTCACAAACCCCTCTATCAACCTCTGAGGACCATCAGTGACACAGGACAGTGTGACAAACCCCTCTATCAACCTCTGAGGACCACCAGTGACACAGGACAGTGTCACAAACCCCTTTCCCAGCCCCTGAGGACCATCACTGACACAGCACAGTGTGACAAACCCCTTTATCGACCTCTGCAGACCATCAGTGACACAGGACAGTGTGACAAACCCCTCTCCCACCCTCTGAGGACCATCAGTGACACAGGACAGTGTGACAAACCCCTCTCCCACCCTCTGAGGACCACCAGTGACACAGGACAGTGTCACAAACCCCTTTATCAACCTTTGACAATCATCAGTGACACAGGACAGTGTGACAAACCCCTCTCCCACCCTTTGAGGACCATCAGTGATACAGGACAGTGTCACAAACCCCTTTCCAACCTCTGCAGACCATCAGTGACACAGGACAGTGTGACAAACCCCTCTCCCACCCTCTGAGGACCACCAGTGACACAGGACAGGCACGAGGGATCCGTGTAAGCATTTCTGGACTTTATTGACTGCTTTATTGCACGAACTGAAGGAAGCCTCCATCATTCCCCCCACCCACCGTCTCCACAATCATTTGAAATGCAACACAAAAGGTAACCTCTCATTCCTATCACTTTTTTTTCTATTTTTTTTTTCCCCTCCCCTCCTATTTTTAAATGTTGAGGCTCTGGGAGGACAGAAGCCCTGAACTCATACGTGGAACCATGCGGGAGAGCAAGCCTTGGGTGCTCTGCAAGCAAACTCAGACTCTGCACAGGGAGAAAAACATCGAAATCATGGGCTTGGTGGGCACTGAAGGGAGGAGGTGAGGCTGCTCTGGAGCTCATCAGCCGTGGGGTGGATGGAAAGCTGGGCTGGCCTCACATCAAGGCTTCTTCTTGCCTTCACTCTCTTCCTTCCCTGCTGCTTCCTTCTCTTCCTTCTCCTCCTTCTCCTCCTTCTCCTCCTCTCCAGCTTCCTCAGCAGCTTCCTGGGACTCCTCCCCTTCTTCTCCTGCGGTTTCTTCGCCTTCTCCTTCCTCCTCCTCGCCCTCTTTGGCTTCTTCTGACTCCTCCTTAGCACCTTGGAAGGACAGAGAGGTGTGTCACATCCGGGAGCAGCTCCTGAGCCCAATTCCATGGGGATCACCCTCCAACCCCACACGTCTCCAAAACTGCCCAACCAGCTCCTCCTGGATTTCAGAAGGAGTGAAACATTCCAAAAAACCCAAATTGTGGCCTTGAAAAATATCAATTCTGCACTCACTGCTTTAAAGCTTTACCCAAAAGCTTGAAGAACCTTTTGTTGCTGTCTGTAATTTCATTTTAATTAAACTTTAGGCTAATAAAACCCTCACTGCCCCTGCACTGAATGTTTTAATTCCACCCCCAGCCGCCAGCTGGTGTTCCCATTATCTCAGGCTGCTCTGGGAATTCATATTTAGCTCAGGATGTCCTTGGTCCTTCTTTTTGAGGATATTCCCTAATAACTGAGCGCTGCCTGCTGAGCATTGTCACTGAGGGTTTTTTGGAAAACTTACATTCTGCCTGATTTGAGCACTTAACCTCATCTTGCATTGAATATTCAGAATTTCCTGGTAAATTCCAAGCTCTTAATCCCACCATCCTTTGGCTCAGGGGAGTGCAAAAGGCACGAGATTTAATCATTGGGATTTCTGGGGCTTGGCATGAGCACGAAATGAATATAAATTTAATGAAAAATGAATACATTTCACGAAATATGAAAAAGGATTCAGACACCACCCCACATACCTTCCTCCTCCTCTTCACCTTCCTCTCCCCCTTCCTCCTCGCCTTCCTCCTTCTCCTCCTCCTCCTCTTCCCCCTCCTCGGCAGGAGCCGCCTTGGCTTCTCCCGCCTTGGCAGCCTCGATGGTCTCCTCGATCTCGATCTGCTCCTCCTGCACGTGGCTCGAGTAGTAGGTGGGGAAGGTCCTGGTGGTCATCAGGTAGGAGCTGGACTGCAGGCCGCTGAAGGCGGAGCGGCCGAAGCTGGGAGCGCTCTGGCTGTAGCCGCTGGTGATGCTGCCCACGCTGGTGAAGCTCAGCCGCGTCTCCTCGCCTTCCAGGAGCTTCCTGGCAGGGGAAAAAAACCCCCAAAAAAATGATTGTGATGCAGCAGAGTCAGCTGTGGATTGAGATGCTTTGAGCATCACAAACCCTGGAGACTGAATATTAATTATAGGATCATTCCTTCTTGGAAAGGTTTCTTTGAATAATTTCTTTCCAAAGTGTCCGTTGGGGGTGAATGAATACTTTTCCTTGTCAGAAAAAACTACTTCTCCTCTAGCAAAAATTCGAGGTATATTTTGCCACCCTGTCCATTTTGGGTATATATTTTGCCGCCCTGTCCATATTTTGCCACCCAAAAAAATTGTTGTGATGCAGCAGATTTCGGCTGTGGATTGAGATGCTTTGAGCATCACAAGCCCTGGAGGCTGAATTATTATTAGTTATTAATTATTCCAAGAAGGAACCAACCTATAATTTCTTTCAGAAATGTCCATAGTGAGTTGAATTAATAATTTTCCTTGTCAGAAAAAACACAAAAACCCCTCTAGAACCAGAACTACTTCTCCTCTAGCAGAAATTTGAGGTGTATTTTGCCACCCTGTCCACTGTGGGTATATATTTTGCCACCCAAAAAAATTGTTGTGATGCAGCAGATTTCGGCTGTGGATTGAGATGCTTTGAGCATCACAAACCCTGGAGGCTGAATTATTAGTTATTAATTATAGGCTGGTTCCTTCTTGGAATAATTTCTTTCAGAAATGTCCATAGTGAGTTGAATTAATACTTTTCCTTGTCAGAAAAAACACAAAAACCCCTCTAGAACCACAACCACTTCTCCTCTAGCAGAAATTCGAGGTATATTTTGCCACCCTGTCCATATTTTGCCACCCAAAAAAATTGTTGTGATGCAGCAGATTTCAGCTGTGGATTCAGATCCTATAGTGCTTTGAGTATCATAAGCCCTGGAGGCTGAATTATTGTTAGTTATTAATTATAGGCTCATTCCCTCTTGGAATAATTTCTTTCGGAAATGTCCATTGTGAATGTGAGTTGAATTGATACTTTTCCTTGTCAGAAAAAACACAAAAACCCCTCTAGAACCAGAACCACTTCTCTTCTAGCAGAGGTTTGAGGTATATTTTGCCACCCTGTCCACATTTTGCCACCCAACAAAATTGTTGTGATGCAGCAGATTTCGGCTGTGGATCGAGATGCTTTGAGCATCACAAACCCTGGAGGCTGAATTATTGTTAGTTATTAATTATGGTCTCATTCCCTCTTGGAGTAATTTCTTTCAGAAATGTCCAGTGCGAATTTAAGTTGAATTAATACTTTTCCTTGTCAGAAAAAACACAAAAACCCCTCTAGAACCAGAACTACTTCTCCTCTAGCAGAGGTTTGAGGTGTATTTTGCCACCCTGTCCATTGTGGGTGAATTAATAATTTACCTTGTCAGAAAAAAACACAAAAACCCATCTAGAACCACAACCACTTCTCCTCTGTCAGAAGTTTGAGGTGTATTTTGCCACCCTGCAGCTTCCACAGCTGAAAAAAACTTTTGCTGCTGAGCTGTCAGAGAAGGTTTGGAGCTGCTCTCTCAGTATTCCCCCTCGTGGTTCCCACAGAAAATCTGTTCCAGCACTGAAATCTCTCACTATCTGGGACAGAACATCAGTTATTTAGCAGCAATTCTGCTGGAAAATATGTGATTTGTGGATTTGCAAGTCAGAAGCAAAGCCCTGTTCTGGAGGGGATTTCCCACTTTGAGAACGAGCCATTTTTATTGAGGAATCCCACTGACACAAAATCCCTTCCCCGAGTACAGAACAGATATTTTTATCTCTATTTATTGGGAGAACTGAGATCATTTATTGCCAAGCTAAAAATTCTGTGTGCATTGCAGAGAGGAGCTGATTAATCGCCACATCCATGAGAATTCCTGCTGGGGGAATGACAAATAACCTGAATTTTCTTGAAGAGGATGGGAATTCTTCATCCCCCAGCATACCTGTAAGCTGCAATTTCGATGTCCAGAGCCATTTTGACATTGAGCAGGTCCTGGTATTCCTTCAAGTACCGAGCCATCTCACTCTTGGTGGTTCTCAGCTCGTTCTCCAGTTTGTTGATTGTATCCTGTTGGGTGGAACAATACCGACAGTGTGAAATTCCCAGTTCTCTCAGGTCTAGAAATAATCGCAAGGAATTTCTCCAATCCTATTAATTTTGCTCTGGCAGGCAGCAGCTGCACAGCTCCCTCTCCACCCTCGGCCAAAAAGCATCATTTAGCACCTTTTCTGGCAGGTTTTCTGGAGGTTTTCATGATTCCAGCCCTATTTAACACACAGAGCCAAATTTTCTGGTACCCAAGTGCCAAGGCAGCCACGGAATCTGTGAATCATTTCATTTTGATTTTGGCCTCTCCGTGCTTTTTCTAGTTTTAGTTTAGGAATATCCACTGGGTTGGACATGATGATCCTCATGGGTCTCTTCCAACACGGGATATTCTGTGATTCCATGACTTTTTTGGTGTCATATAATTCAGGCTGTGTCAGCACTGATTATATTTTCCTTTATCAGGGGAATTTTGCATTATGATTTTATAATATAACATTTTAAATTAGCAATACCAGAAGCATTCTCACCCCGGGGATGATTTTGATAATCCAGACCCTGATTTTGGTCTGTATTTCCACACCACATCCTGCTTTACAGCCCTGTGGCATTTCACACTGTCATTTTGGAACATTTTATCTGCACCACAGCGGCAGCACAAGGCAGGAGGGATGCTCCCAACAACCTCTGAGCCCCTCATCTGTGGGGTTCTGCAGAGCCCAAATCCCCTCATCTGTGGGGTTCTGCAGAGCCCAAATCCCCTCATCTGGGGGGCTCTGCAGAGCCCAAATCCCCTCATCTGTGGGGTTCTGCAGAGCCCAAATCCCCTCATCTGGGGGGTTCTGCAGACCCCAAATCCCCTCATCTGTGGGGCTCTGCAGACCCCAACTCCCCTCATCCCTGGGGTTCTGCAGACCCCAACTCCCCTCACCTGCAGAGCCCAGAAAACCCTGAACCCCTTCAGCTGCAGGGATCCTGCAGACCTCGATCCTACTCACACGCAGGACCCCACAAACCCTGACATCCCTTGTCTGCAGAACCCTGCAAACCCCAACATCCCTTTACTGTCAGAGTCCTTCAAACCCCAACATCCCCTCACCTGCACAGCCCAGAAAACCCCAATCCCCCTCACCTGCAGAGCCTAAAAAACCCCGATCCCCCTTGCCTGCGGAACCCTGCAAACCCCAATATCACTTCCTCTGCAGAACACTGCAAAAACTGACTCCTGTCATCTGCAGACATCTTCAAAACCCATCATCTCTTCATCTGCAGAACCCTTCAAACCCCAACACCCCTTCATCTGCAGAATCCTACAAATCCCAGCATCCCTTCACCTGCAAAACTCTAAAAACCCCATCATCCTTTCATCTGCAGAACCCTTCAAACCTCAACATCCCTTCGCCTGCAAAACCCTACAAACCCCATCAACTCTTCATCTACAGAATCCTACAAACCCCAACATCCCTTCACCTACAGAACCCTTCAAATCCCATCATCCCTTCACCTGAAAAACCCTTCAAACCCGAACACCCCCTCACCTACAGAATCCTACAAACCCCAACACCCCTTCACCTGCAGAACCCTCCAAACCCCACCACCCCCTCACCTGCAACACCCTCCAAACCCCACCACCCCCTCCCCGCCGGACCCCCGCCAGCCCCTCCCCTCACCTGCAGCGCGGAGATATCCGCGCTCTGCTTCTCTTCCAGCTCCTGCAGCTGCTTCTCCAGCGCCTCGTTCATGCCGCGGGTGGCCTCGATCTCCAGCGTCTTGGCCTTGAGCAGGCGGCGGCTCTCGGACACCTCGTCCTTGGCGGCTCGCACGGCGTCCGTGTTCTTGGCGGCGCTCTCGCTGAGCACGGTGAAGCGGGAGCGGAACCACTCCTCGGCGTTCTGCATGTTGCGCGCCGCCAGCTTCTCGTACTGCGCGCGGATGTCGCGCAGCGCGGCCGACAGGTCGGGCTTGGCCGACACGTCCATCTCCACGGACAGGTGAGCGTACTGGATCTGCGCCTGCAGCTCGGCCAGCTCCTCCTCGTGCACCTTCTTGAGGAAGGCCAGCTCGTCCAGCAGGCTGTCCACCCGCTTCTCCAGCTCCGCCCGCGCCAGCGCCGCCTCGTCCGCGCCCTTGCGCACCTCCAGCAGCCGCGCCTCCGCGTCCTCGCGGCTCAGCACCTCCTCCTCGTAGCGCGCCTGCAGCCCGCGCAGCGTCTCCTCCAGGCTCTCCCGCTCGCCCTGCAGCGCCTGCTTCTCGCTCGTCGCCTCCTCCGCGGCCAGCCGCAGCTCGCGGATCTCCTGCTCGTAGAGCGCTCGGAAGCGGGAGGGCTCGGCGTGCTTCTGCCGCAGCACCAGCAGCTCGGCCTCCAGCACCTTGTTCTGCTGCTCCAGCTCGTGGACGCGCTCGATGAAGCAGGCGAAGCGGTCGTTGAGGTCCTGCAGCTGCGCTCGCTCCTGGCTGCGGATGGACTTGAGGTCGTTGCTGATGGCGGCCACCTGGCTCAGGTCCAGGCTGTCCACCGAGTGCAGCAGCGAGCCCGAGGCGCTGGAGGTGGCGTAGCTGCGGCGCACGGACACGGAGGAGACGGGCGCCGACAGGCTGGAGTACGCGGAGCGCGCCGAGCCGAAGCCGCCGCCGCTGCGCACCGACACATGGATGCGCGGGCTGTCCGCGTAGCGCCGCTTGTAGGACGGGAAGAACGGGTCGTAGCCGTACGAGCTCATGCTTGCGGGAGGCTGCGGCGGCTGCTCTGCGGCGGGCGCCGCCCGTAGCCCGGTATTTATGCTCGGTTTGGGCGGGCGGAGCGGCGGCCGGGCGGGGACGGGGCGGGGCGCGGCGACATCGCGGCGGTGAGGTGATGCTCGGAGCGGTCCAGGCTCCGCCGCGGGGAGGGTGCTCGGAGCGGTCCAGACATTGCCTCACTGCTGCGATGCCCTGAAAAGCTCACCCGGGGATGGCTGGACAGCTCCGGCCATGCCAGCAGTGCGGCGATGCCCGGACAGCTCCACCGGTGCTGTGACCGCTCGGCCCCCTTCGTGCTCTCAGCCCCATCCCGACCCCCCTCGGACCCCCCCGGGTCACCTCCCGGCCTCCCCCCAGGTCCATCTGCAGCCCCCAAGCCGCCCAGGCTGTGTTTAGCACTCTCTGCTTCCCCACGCTGCCCCGGCAGGAGCCTCGGGGATGTTGCTGCAGAGCCCGGGCTGTGGCTGAGGTCCCCTCGGTGACATTGGGGACATCCAGCCCTGGCTGCACCTCACACCCCCAGACAGGTGTAACATATACAAATTATAGATATAAAAATATAAAATCATATATTATTTATTTATTTATACATTATATATATAATATATATAAAAATAGTATAATTTTTCCCCTCAATGTGCGTTTTTCACAAGGCATGAGCTCTCTTCCAGCACCTCCTTTGTTACAAGCGATTCCTGATAACCAGCTAATTACAGGATCGTGGAATCCACGCTGGTTTGGGCTGGAAAGGACCTTCAATCCCCTCCAGCCCCATTCCTGCCCTGCACGGACACCTTCCAGCATCCCAAATCCTCCCAGCCCCACCCAGCCTGGCCTTGGCCACTTGCAGGGAAATCCTGGCAGCGTTATTTGTCCTTCCATTCCATGAAAGAAAAAACAGACCCAGGGTGGTTCTCAGAAGCAGAACCCACGGATTCCTGATTCCCTGAGAGCCCCTGGAGCCAAGCCTGTCTGAGACGTGGCTCTGAAGATTTATCCTCCCCTAATCTGGCTAATTCAGGGATTAAATCAGAGAGCTGCATTGCAGCTCCCTCCCAGCCAGGTTGTCACCACTGCTGGTTAAAACAAAGCAGGATTTCTGTAGGAGAGATTGATCTGTGTAAAAAAGGGATGTGCTGAGCACAGGCTGCATGGGAGCTCAGAAAGGCAGTGAGAATTCACCTTTTTCAGAATCAGAAGGGCAAATATATCACAAAAGAAAGTCTTCAAAGAGTTCCTTTAAGGAAGGAATAAAAGTCTGTAGAGATTGGGGGATTTTTATTAGACAAATGTGACAATAATGCAGCAACTTTCTTTGCTTCCCAGAGAAAGGGGAAGGACACAGTCATGAGGATTATTTTGTGAGTCACTAATTGCACTGGTAATGGGGTAATTCTGGCACAAATAAATATTTGCTCAAACCAAATTTGAGCAAATAAAAAAAAAAGCCATTTAGGAAAGGTTCAGCAGGGTGGACTTAATGCATTTCCCACTGTTTCCCAGTGACCCCAAACGGAACATCACCTGTCGTGTGGCAAATTTCCCACAAGTTTTGGGGTTTTTTTCTGCACGGAATGAGCTGCACTGAGAGCTCATCAAGGCTGAAGAGTCACTTCAACCCCAGCAGAGCTGCTGGGAGACTTCATTCTGCACATCCTCAGCATCCTCCTGAGATCAGTGGAGCTCTCTCAACTCTCCAGCACTGCCAGCCCGGCTTTGCCTGGATTTCTATTCCCAATTTGTCTCTAAAATCAAGTCGTGGCTGCAGTCATGCATGCCAGAGCAGCCATTTATTATTCACAAGGTGCAAAGCAGAGTAAAACAGGAGGAGATTTCTGTGCTGATCTGTTTTAGCTTTAGCAGAGGTTGGGTTTGGAAGGGGAAGAAATGAGAAATAGAGACTACAGAATGAAAGATTCCCAGCAGGTTGGTGAGGGAATTCAGTGAACTGATATTTTCTGTGAAACTGAACTCCTGCAAACTGAAAAACCTCATTTCCTGCCGATGGATTTATGCTGATCTCCCCCACAGCAAGCTGAGCACGAGATTTAATTATTAATGCCAAAATTTATTATGCCATGGATTAATAAAGCAATGTAGCTCAGCTTGTAAAACCCACTGTGCTTCAGATCCCAGCAAAGCCAGCTTTGCACTCCCAGGCTGTTCATGTTCCTTCTCACGTTTTTTGGGGTGGAAAAGCCTTTTTTGGGGTGGAAAAGCCTTTTTTTGGGGTGGAAAAGCCTTTTTTGGGGGGAAAAGGAGGATGGAAGCTCTGCAGGGGCTCAGGGGGAGGATGGAGCTTTGGGATTCCAAGGAAAATAAAAATAAAAAAGCCGCTGCTGAAGGAATTCTGCTTCTGACATTTTTATTTCCAGGGTCAGGGGAATGCTGATGGATTCCCCCATTCCCTTTGTCTCCCTTTTGTTGCTTTCTGCCACAATGAAGAGGATAATCCAACCCCTGGATGTGTTATTGTTGGGAAAATCAATACAGTGAGAAGAGGAGGGGGGAAGAAAGAGAAAAAGAACCCCAAAATATTGATTTAAAATATTTATTTTCTTGCTTTATTTTAATTTTTTAAAAATTATTTCTATCCTCTAAAAGCCCAGCTCTGAGGGATTGGGGAATCAGACACTCCCACTGCTGAAAACATTCAATATTTCTGATGTCAGGCCTTTTGTAGTCCTCTAAAAACACATCAGAATCTCTGGATGAGTTTAATTAAAACAGGCAAATGAAAATCCTCTGATCTGCTTTGATGAATTGGAACAAAACCTCACATTTGAGAAATTCCTTTTCCCATATTCCAAACCATCCTTTCAATACCAGCCAACACTCACGGGAATTTCCAAACCAAAGCAGAATTTTCTCTGCAAAGGACTGAGCTGCAATCTCTGGGAGACTCAGAAAAAAAAATGCAAATAAGTGTTTCATTCATCTCCTTTGAACCACTGCTGGCTTTGTTGGCACCAGAAATAGCAAATGGCCGGGCAGCTTTCATTATTTTATTATTATTTACACCAATTTCTGCTCACAGTTAGCAGCAATTTGCTCACTTGGAGTTGCTTCTGTCTCTTGATTACAGGAGAAGGCAGCCAGTTCTTTCATCTGAGCTCTAGCTGGGAGTGCTTAATTAGAAGATTCATTAATTAGCTTTGTTTAGCTGTTGGGTCAGGCCTTGAACTAGGCTGTGAAATCTGGTGGCAGATCCTGGGGTTGGTTTTTCTCTCCCAGAATCAATTAAAATGATGTTCTGCGTTTGCTTCCAGCAATTAAACATCAACTCAGAGGGTTTGGGGGTAAATTATGGAGTGGTTTGGGTGGGAAGGGACTTTAAAGAGATTTTTTTTCCACTTCCTGCCGTGGGAAGAGAATTTTCCTCGTTCCAAACTGAAATTTGGGCACTTCCAGGGATGGGGAATCTTTTTGGGCAAACAAAAAATCCTGGGAAAAACCCTCCCAGCCCATTGGGAATGAGATCATTTATTAATGGGAAAAGTTTCATTGATTAAATTGGGTTTTATCCAGCGTGGGGAGAAAGGGTTGGACCTAACAGGGCTGTGCAGGAGCTGGGCTTGGGCTGGGAGGTGGGTTTGAGATGGGTTTGGGTTTGGGCTGGGTTTGAGCTGGGTTTGGTTTGACCTGGGTTTGAGGTGGGTTTGATGGGTTTGAGGTGGGTTTGAGCTGGGTTTTAGTTGAGTTTGAGTTTGAGCTGGGTTTGAGATGGTTTGAGATGGTTTGAGCCAGTTTGAGCTGTGTTTGGGCTGTGTTTGAACCAGGTTTGAGCTGGGTTTGGATTTGAACTGGGTTTGAGCTGGGTTTGTGTTTAGGTTCAGTTTAAGATGGGTTTAAGCTGAGTTTAAGATGAGTTTGGGCTGGCTTTCAGCTGGGTTTGGGTTTGAGTTGGATTTAAGCTGGGTTTAAGATGGGTTTGGGTTTGAGCCAGGTTTGAGTTGGGTTCGAGCAAGATGGGTTTGAGTTGTGTTTGAGTTGGGTTTGGGGTGGTTTGAGGGGGGTTTGAGTTGGATTTAAGCTGGGTTTGAGTTGGGTTTGAGTTGGATTTAAGCTGGGTTCGAGTTAGGTTTAGTTTGAGCTGGGTTTGGGTTTGGGTTTGGGTTTGAGTTGGGTTTGAGTTGGGTTTGGTTTGAGCTGGGTTTGAGCTGTGTTTGAGTTGGGTTTGAGTTGGGTTTGGGTTTGAGCTGGGTTTGGGTTTGGGTTTGGGTTTGGGTTTGAGCTGGGTTTGATGGGTTTGAGGTGGGTTTGGGTTCAAGCTGGGTTTGGGTTTGAAATGGGTTTGGGTTTAAGATGGGTTTGGGCTGGTTTGAGCTGGATTTAAGCTTGATTTAAGATGGGTTTGAGTTGGATTTGAGTTGGATTTGAGCTGGGTTTGGGCTGGGTTTGGGGTGGCTTTGAGCTGAGTTTGGCTTGGATTTAAGCCGGGTTTGAACTGGGTTTGAGGTGGGTTTGAGCTGGATTTGAGCTGGATTTAAGCTGGGTTTGACCTGGATTTAAACTGGGTTTGAGCTGGATTTAAACTGGGTTTGAGCTGGGTTTGGATTTGAACTGTGTTTGGATTTGGGCTGAGTTTGAGCCGCTAATAGCTTTAGGCTCCACTCAAGTCCTCCTCTTAAAACCACCTGATGATCTGAGCCTGAGCTGAGCTCTGCTGAGCCCCAGAGCTGCTCTGCTGCAAGGATCTCAGTGCTCTCTGACAATAATTCTGATTTTCCATTGCTGGGAGCTGAAGGAACAAAGCTTGAACAAATCCAGCAGGAAATAACAGGAGAAATTTAATATCCCTCATGCTGTGGGGGTTGGTTTCTCACAGCAGCAGCAATACCAGTGGGAAGCAATGGGAATATTTCCCTGTTTTCCCATTTTTGCTCTTCCAGCTGCAGTTAAGTCCTATTTGTGACAGGGTGAAGAGAAAAAATTGCATTTACAACCCAGCTGGGAGCACATGGAGGCTCACCATGCAGCCAGAGGCTCCATTTCCTTCCCCAAAACTTCCCAAAATGAATGAAAACACTGATAAAACAGGGATGAAAACCAGAATTACCCGTGCAAAATTAAAAAGCAGAGAGATTTTACAATTGTGGTTTTATCTGCAGAGAGATGAAATTCCAAATTCCCAGGCTGTTCTTTCTTTAGCCACAAAATGGGGATGAACAAGTGAGGAATTCTTTCCCTATAAATCAGTTATTTACATATTTGGGATATTTTTTTCCAGTGCTGCAGCAATAAAATCCACGTGGGGTGTTCCCAAAGTGAGTGAATCATCTCCCCACCCTCACAAGTGCAAAGATTCCTCGGGAAGATGTAAAAATCCCTTTATTTCCCACTCTGGCACGAGTATTTCTGCCCCTAAAACAAAGATTCCAGGGAGCCACGAAGCCAGCAGAGCTCTGCTGCAGGGAGTTTGCTCAGCTCTGCAGTCTGGGAATAAAAACCACTGAATTCTGCAGCCAGAAATCATTTAATAGGAAATTCACCTCCCACCCCACAGCTCCTCAGGGATGGAAATGCAGGATTTCTGTGGGCTGGAACAGGAAACTCCTCCACCTCTCTGCTTTTTAGGGTTAATATCCCTTAATTGAGATGTTTGCAGAGGTCTGCAAAGGCTCATCTCTCGGTCAGATATTTCATCCCTGGCACTTCTCCTCCTGGAGAGAAAAGGGCTTTGCAGCACTCTGAGGCTGAGATTAAATGGTAAATTCTCCAGCCTTTGCAGGACTGTGAGGCTGAGATTAAATTGTAAATTCTCCAGCCTTTGCAGCACTCTGAGGCTGAGAATAAATTGTAAATTCTCCAGCCTTTGCAGCACTCTGAGGCTGAGATTAAATTGTAAATTATCCAGCCTTTGCAGCACTCTGAGGCTGAGATTAAATGATAAATTCTCCAGCCTTTGCAGCACTCTGAGGCTGAGATTAAATGGTAAATTCTCCAGCCTTTGCAGCAATCTGAGACTGAGATTAAATTGTAAATTCTCCAGCCTTTGCAGCACTCTGAGGCTGAGATTAAATTATATGATAAATTATTAAATTATATGATAAATTATATGATAAATTATATGATAAATTATATATAAATTATTAAAATGATAAATTCTCCAGCCTTTGCAGCACTCTGAGGCTGAGATTAAATTATAAATTCTCCAGCCTGGCTCCCAGCAGAGGTCACTGGGAGAATCTAGGGCACTAATCAGTGGAAATGGAGTTGCTGCTCTTTTTCTTGCATTTTTTTCAGGGAAATGTTTGTGTTTATTTTCCTGTGTGAATTTTTTTTTGAGGGAAATATTTCTGTATATTTTCCTGTGTAATTTTTTTTTGAGGGAAATATTTGTGAATATTTTTCTCTGTGCATTTTTGGGGTTTTTTTGAGGAATATTTCACTGCCACTAAAACTGCAGTTAGATTTTCCCAATTTTTTTTTTTTTTTATTTTTTTCTCCTTTAACAGCTCTGCCTCTTATCATCCAGCCAGGAGTGTTTTGTGCATTATAAATTCCTGGGAATTCCTGGGAATTTTCAGTTGGTAGAGGATAAAACACCTCAAGCTTTTTGTGTTCCTACACCACATTTTTTGGTCTGAAGGAGAATTTTGGGACACCTCAGAAGGACTGGGGGGATTCATGAGCTGGCTCCCTGTTAGAAGAAAATCCTCTGTGGTTTTGGGGAAATTGTTTGGGAAATTTTGGGAAATATTTGGGAAATGTTGCCTTGGTGTTCAGAGGCAGAAGAGGCCTCTCACATCCCCCCAAAAAAGCAGATTTAAGTCCACAGATCCCCCCAAAAGTGATTATTATCAGATTTAAGGGAGGCTTTGGGTGAGTCAGTCACTCCTCAAACTCCACAATCCCTCTGCTCTGCAATTCTCTCAGATTCCTTTCTCAGATTCCGAACATTTCAGAATTCTCAGATTCAGAACATTTCCCCTTCCCACCTTTTGTTTCCCTAATTCCACTGCAAGCTCTCCTCCAGTCCCTCCTTTTGGGAATTCACCCCCAGGCATCAATTTGGGGGATAAGAGAGGACAGAAAATGATCAGAAACTCCTTTTCCTGGACTTTTTGAGGGCAGAACCTCCTGCAGGAGATCCAGGGGAACACCAGAGCTGCACCCCTGGAGCTTCTCTGTGCATCCTCGGGGAAAAATGGGATGCAGGAAAGAGGGATTTGGTGCTTTTCCAGTGGAAAAGGATGGAACAAACTCTGGGACGAGCCCCTGGCAGTGTCCCCTGCTTTGTTCCAGTGTGCTGGTGGCACTGTCACCTCAGGCAGGGATTTGTGGATGTTCTGAGGGATCAGGGATGGTTTCAGCATTTTCTCTTTCTACCTATTTCCTCCTCCCCTGCAAAGCTGCTGCTGCTGCAGGTCCAGCTCCTAGCAAAAGAGGGATTTGGTAATTTCCCAGTAGAAAAGGAGGCAATAAACTCTTGCAGGAGGCCATGGCAGTGTCCCCTGCTATGTCCCAGTGTGGTGGTGACATCCTGAGCTCAGGCAGGGATTTGTGGATGTTCTGAGGGATCAGGAATGGTTCAAGCCCTGCTGTCAGGGACAGCATTTTCTCCTTCTGCCCATTCCCTCCTCCCCCTGCAAGGCTGCTGCTGCTGCAGGTCCAGCTCCTGGCAAAAGTTCAACGCTGCAGCAGCTTGAAAGGGAGACAGAGAGAGGAGGAGAGTCCCGCAGAAAGGAGGAGCTCTGATGTTCCACACTCCCTTTGGCCACCAGCAGAACTGCTGCAGGCCAGGGAAAGGCTGCAGAGAGCAGTTTTACCCTTTTCCATGCAGTAATTCCCGCCGCAAAGAGCAGTTTTCCATTTTTTCTGCAGCAATTCCTGCTGCAAAGAGCAGTTTTCCCTTTTCCACCCAGCAATTTCTGCTGCAAAGAGCAATTTCCCCTTTTTCCTTACAGCAATTCCCACTGCAAAGAGCAGTTTTCTCTTTTTCATGCAGCAATTCCTGCTGCAAAGAGCAGTTTTCCCTTTTTCCTTACAGCAATTCCTGCTGCAAAGAGCAGTTTTCCCTTTTCCTTACAGCAATTCCTGCTGCAAAGAGCAGTTTTCCCTTTTCCAACCAGCAATTCCTTCTGCAAAGAGCAGTTTTCCCTTTTTCCTTACAGCAATTCCTGCTGCAAAGAGCAGTTTTCCCTTTTTCCTGCAGCAATTCCTGCTGCAAAGAGCAGTTTTCCCTTTTTCCTGCATCAATTCCTGCTGGCCTCATCTTCCAGAGGGTTAAACAGGTTTTTAGCACCTCCAGACCTCACCCTGAGAGCTGCTGGTTGTGTTTTGTGCCACAAAAATCTCACCCCAGCGAGCCAAAAACGCTGCAGGGAGGATTGGGATGTCTGTGAGAGAAGGAATTTTGGCTCAGGGAGGGTGGTTTGGTTTTTAAGGAGAGAAGGATCAGGTAAAATGGGGATGAGGGGAGAAAAAAAAGTCCAATTTACACCCCAAATCAGCAACACTCAGCAGGAAGGTGCTAAATAAGGAACAGGGAGGTAGGATGGGAACAGATGGGAAATCAAGAGTGGGTTCTGCACCAGCCTTGGGATTTCCTCCCTCATTCCTGACACCTTTTCCAGCACAAAGGAAGGACTGGGGACACCAAGAGCTGCTCCCCACCTCACCCAGGCTGCAGGAACTGCGCCCAGTCCTGCAGTGGGAGTGGGAAAAGCCCAGTTTCCCATGGTGGGAGTGAGTTTCCCATGGTGGGATTGAGTTTCTCATGGTGGGATTGAGTTTCCCATGGTGGAATTGAGTTTCCATGGTGGGATTGAGTGAGTTTCCCAAGGTGGGATTGAGTGAGTTTCCCATGGTGGGATTGAGTGAGTTTCCATGGTGGAATTGAGTTTCCCATGGTGGGATTGAGTTTCTCATGGTGGAATTGAGTTTCCCAAGGTGGGATTGAGTGAGTTTCCATGGTGGGATTGAGTTTCTCATGGTGGGATTGAGTGAGTTTCCATGGTGGGATTGAGTGAGTTTCCCATGGTGGGAGTGAGTTTCCATGGTGGGATTGAGTGAGTTTCCAATGGTGGGATTGAGTTTCCCATGGTGGGATTGAGTTTCCATGGTGGGATTGAGTTTCCATGGTGGGATTGAGTTTCTCATGGTGGGATTGAGTGAGTTTCCATGGTGGGATTGAGTGAGTTTCTCATGGTGCAATTGAGATTCCCATGGTGGGATTGAGTGAGTTTCCATGGTGGGATTGAGTGAGTTTCCCATGGTGGGATTGAGTGAGTTTCCATGGTGGGATTGAGTGAGTTTCCCAAGGTGGGATTGAGTGAGTTTCCCAAGGTGGGATTGAGTTAGTTTCCATGGTGGGATTGAGTTTACCATGGTGGGATTGAGTGAGTTTCCATGGTGGGATTGAGTTTCCCATGGTGGGATTGAGTTTCCATGGTGGGATTGAGTGAGTTTCCCAAGGTGGGATTGAGTTAGTTTCCATGGTGGGATTGAGTTTACCATGGTGGGATTGAGTTTCCCATGGTGGGATTGAGTGAGTTTCCCATGGTGGGATTGAGTTTCCATGGTGGAATTGAGTTTCCATGGTGGGATTGAGTGAGTTTCCATGGTGGGATTGAGTGAGTTTCCCATGGTGGGATTGAGTTTCCATGGTGGGATTGAGTTTCCCATGGTGGGATTGAGTTTCCCATGGTGGGATTGAGTGAGTTTCCCATGGTGGGATTGAGTTTCCATGGTGGAATTGAGTTTCCATGGTGGGATTGAGTGAGTTTCCATGGTGGGATTGAGTGAGTTTCCCATGGTGGGATTGAGTTTCCATGGTGGGATTGAGTTTCCATGGTGGAATTGAGTTTCCCATGGTGGGATTGAGTTTCCATGGTGGAACTGAGTTTCCCATGGTGGGATTGAGTGAGTTTCCCATGGTGGGATTGAGTTTCTCATGGTGGGAGTGAGTTTCCATGGTGGGATTGAGTTTCTCATGGTGGGAGTGAGTTTCCAAGGTGGGATTGAGTGAGTTTCCATGGTGGGATTGAGTTTCCATGGTGGGATTGAGTGAGTTTCCCATGGTGGGATTGAGTGAGTTTCCCATGGTGGGATTGAGTGAGTTTCCCATGGTGGGATTGAGTTTCTCATGTTGGAATTGAGTTTCTCATGGTGGGATTGAGTGAGTTTCCCATAGTGGGATTGAGTTTCCCTCTCTGAGATGGAATTCCCCACCTTGGGATTGACTTTCCCACCTTCCCTTTGACAGAACCAACCCAGATTTTTGTCCCATGAGCCCTTCCTGCTGCACAGAGCAGCCTCAGCTGTGCAGCTCTGGGATTTTCCCCCATTTCCCCCTTTTTTTGGCTCCCATGACCATTATTAGACCAATCCCAACCCTGTGGGAATTCGGAGGGCTGCAGGACAGGAGGGATCACAGCTCCCAGCAGAGTGGGGGTGAGCAGCACATTGCAGGGGGTGTGGTGACCTCCCTGGGCTGCAGCAAGGATGGGAACATTCCCAGTTTTCCCGATGGGAACAGTCCCAGCTTTCCCAGGGAAATGGGAACATCCCAGCCTTGCAGGAAGATGGGAATATTCCCAGATTTCCTGAAAGGAACATTCCCAGCTTTCCTGATGGGAACATTCCCAGCTTTCCCAGGGAAATGGGAACATCCCAGCCCTGCAGGAAGGTTGGGAACATTCCTAGATTTCCCAATGGGAACATTCCCAGACTTCCCAAAGGTAACATTCCCAGCTTTCCTGATGCTCTCCCCTTATCCAGCTCCAGGGAAGGGTCTGGTTTTGGGTGGTTTTGGAGATCTGGAGTGGTTTTGGAGATTCCAGGGGGTGTGGGGGTCTCCCTGAGTTGCTGGTGGAGATGAAAACATCCCAGCCTTGCAGAAAGAAGGGGAACATTCCCAGTTTTCCCAAAGGGAACATTCCCAGCTTTCCCTATGCTCTCCCTTTATCCAGCCCCAGGGAAGGGTCTGGTTTTGGGTGGTTTTGGAGATTTGGGGTGGTTTTGGAGATTTGGATTTGGGTGTGGTGACCTCCCTGGGTTGCTGGGGGAGATGGGAACATCCCAGCCTTGCAGGAAGGATGGGAACATTCCCAGCTTTCCCGAAGGGAACATTCCCAGCTTTCCCGGTGCTCTCCTTGCAGGAAGGATGGGAACATTCGCAGCTTTCCCGATGGGAACATTCCTAGTTTCCCCAAAGGGAACATTCCCAGCTTTCCCGACGCTCTCCCTTTATCCAGCCCCAGGGAAGGGTCTGGTTTTGGGTGGTTTTGGAGATTTGGAGTGGTTTTGGAATTTGGATTTGGGTGCAGTGGTCTCCGTGGGTTGCGGGTGGAGATGGGAACATTCCAGCCTTGCAGGAAGAAGGGAACATTCCCAGCTTTCCCCAAGGGAATATTCCCAGTTTCCCGCTGCTCTCCCTTTATCCAGCCCCAGGAAGGGTCAGTTTTGGATGATTTTGGAGGCACTGTTTTTGGCAGGGCTATTTCGGGCCGGGGAGAAGCTCTGGCTGGCTGCAGGGTCACTCCCGCAGGAATTCCCTGTGGAAAAGGCTCTGCCCAGGGTCTCCTGGAAATTTCCAGGAATTCCCCCCGGAAAAGGCTTAGCTATGGGTCTCTCCCGGAATTTTCAGGAGTTTCCCCAGGAAAAGGCTTTGCCCAGAGTCTCTCCCGCAGGAATTCCCTCTGGAAAAGGCTTCGCCCAGGGTCTCTCCTGGAATTTCTAGGTATTTCCCCTGGAAATTTCCAGGAATTTCCCCTGGAAAAGGCTCTGCCCAGGATCTCTCCCCCAGGAATTTCCCCTGGAAATATCCAGGAATTTCCCCTGGAAAAGGCTTCGCCCAGCCTGTTCTGCCGCAGGAATTTCCCCTGGAAAAGGCTCTGCCCAGGGTCTCTCCTGGAATTTCCAGGAATTTCCCCAGGAAATTTCCAGGAATTTCCCCTGGAAAAGGCTCTGCCCAGGGTCTCTCCTGGAATTTCCAGAAATTTCCCCAGGAAATTTCCAGGAATTTCCCCTGGAAAAGGCTCTGCCCAGGATCTCTCCCCCAGGAATTTCCCCTGGAAAAGGCTCTGCCCAGGGTCTCTCCTGCAGGAATTTCCCCTGGAAAAGGCTTCGCCCAGCCCGTTCTGCCGCAGGAATTTCCCCTGGAGAAGGCTCTGCCCAGGATCTCCTGGAAATTTCCAGGAATTTCCCCTGGAGAAGGCTTCACCCAGGGCCTCTCCTGGAATTTCCAGGAATTTCCCCAGGAAATTTCCAGGAATTTCCCCTGGAAAAGGCTTTACCAGCCCGTTGTGCCGCAGGAGGATGGATTCTGCTGAGTCACTCCCGCATCTCCTCCGCCTGAACTCCCAACCTTTCCTCCCCAAAATCATGGAACAGCTCCTTCCTTCCCCCCAGCCTGACTTTCATTCCTCTTTCCTCCCTCATTCCCTCCCTTCCCGAGTGGCAATCCGAAGGAATCATCGCTCCCAAATAAAGATCTGCGGCCGCAGCTGCCAGGAGGAGCTGCTGAATCCTTTTTTTATTTTTTTTTTTTTCCTTTCTAATGGATCTCGCCGTTCCTCCGGAGAGCAGCAATGATCTGTGATGAGCTCCCAGAATGCTGCAGCGATTTGCTTCCCTAAAGAAGTGAGCGACGGAGTGAGTCAGCAGCGATTCGCCATCGCTGGCACTTCTGGGAAGGAAAAAAAAATTGATTTATTTTCGTTTCTTGCAGGGATTGGCAGCGATGAAAAGGTCTCACCGCCTGCTGTGCAAGCTACTCCTTTAAACTCTTTTTCCTGCGGGATTCCTGCAGGAGAGCTAAGAAAAACTCGCAGAAATGGTCAATTTGTGGCTTTGGGAAGTTGGAAAAAAAAATTTGGGAAAGGAAAATGTATCAAGGGCAGGCTGGTGGAATCCCAAATCACTCTGGGATTCCTGCAGGAGAGCTCAGAAAAAACATCTCAGAAATGCTCAAATTGTGGCTTTGGAAAATTGGGGGAAAAAAATTGGAAAAGAAAAATGCATCAAGGGCAGGATGGTGCAGGGCTGGGATGAGGTTGGATTGAAATCCCAAACCACTCTGGGATTTTGGCAGGAGAGCTCAGAAAAACTCGCAGAAATGCTCAATTGGTGGCTTTGGAAAATTATTTTTAAAAAATTTGGGAAAGGAAAATGCATCAAGGGCAGGATGGTGCAGGGCTGGGATGAGGTTGGATTGAAATCCCAAACCACTCTGGGATTCCTGCAGAACTCAGGAAAAAATCTCAGAAATGCTCAATTTGTGGCTTTGGAAAATTGGAAAAAAAAATTGGAAAAGTAAAATGCATCAAGGGCAGGCTGGGGAAGCAGTGCTGGGATGAGGTTGGATTGAAATCCCAAACCACTCTGGGATTCCTGCAGAACTCAGAAAAACTCGCAGAAATGCTCAATTGGTGGCTTTGGAAAATTGGGAAAAAAAATTTCAATCCAGCCTCCTCTTGTTAATTCTTACCCCAAAAAACAGGGAATATAACCCAGAATGTTTTTAATAACTCAGAATTTATTCAGTATTTTTCAGATAATTCCGATTTTTTCCCCAGCACACCCACATCCCAACCATTTTATGATATTTTTTAATTCAATTTTTTTGGATTGTTTCACTCCAGCTCAGCCCCCTGACCTTGCTGGGCTGTTCAGAGCAGCTCTGCAGCTCACATTTCATTTTACAGAGTGTTTTTGGGATCAATAATGGGATCAATAATGGGATCAATAATGGACAAAGCCAGCAGGGTCTGCCTGGAGATAATTGCAGCAGCCCAGAGCTTTGGGGTCACTTTTGGGGTCACATTGCACTCCTGAACATCAATCCCATTAGGGTTCTTTTGGGATTAAATCATTGCTGCTCTTTCCCCATCCCTTTATTCTTATTCTTATTCTTATTCTTAAAATTAAAATTAAAATTAAAATTAAAATTATTATTATTAAAAAGGAACCATCTCCTGCATCCCAATAAAAATTATTCTTATTGAAATTAGGATTATTAAAATCATCTCCTGCACAAAACTTGTCACTTTTGATGTTTAAATCTCTATTTTTGAGTGCTGCAGTGACCAAATCATTGCTGCTCTTTCCCCATCCCTTTATTCCTATTATTATTATTATTATTAAAATTATTATTATTTAAAAGGAACCATCTCCTGCATCCCAATTAAAATTAATCCTATTGAAATTAGGATTGTTAAAATCATCTCCTGCACCCCAAACTTCTTGCTTTTGATGTTTAAATCTCTATTTTTGGGTGCTGCAATATTCAAACCATTGCTGCTCTTTCCCCATCCGTTTAGTCCTATTATTATTATTATTATTAAAATCATTATGATTAAAAAGGAACCATCTCCTGCATCCCAATTAAAATTAATCCTATTGAAATTAGGATTGTTAAAATCATCTCCTGCACCCCAAACTGCTCACTTGTGATGTTTAAACCTTTATTTTTGTGCACAGCCACAAATTCAGGTGGAGTTTTGATGTTTAAACCTTTATTTTTGGGTGCTGCAATGATCAAATCCTTGCTGCTCTTTCCCCATCCCTTTATTCCTCCATTTATTGATTGTGCAGCTCCAGACCTCAATCATCAATCAATCAATCAATGATTAAAAAGCTGCAGATCACATTACAAGAGCTCAGCAGATGTGGCTGCAGGGCTGGGAAATGGGATTTAAAATCCCAATTAAAATTAATCCTATTGAAATTAGGATTGTTAAAATCCTCTCCTGCACCCCAACCTGCTCACTTTGGATGTTTAAACCTTTATTTTTGTGCACAGCCACAAATTGAGGTGGATTTTTGATGTTTAAATCTTTATTTTTGGGTGCTGCAATAGTCAAACTATTGCTGCTCTTTCCCCATCCATTTATTCCTCCATTGATTTTGCAGCTCCAGACCTCCATCATCAATCAATCAATCAATTGATCATTTAAAAGCTGCAGATCACATTACAAGAGTTCAGCAGGGCTGGGAAATGGGATTTAAAAAGGAACCATCCCAATTAAAATTAATCCAATTGAAATTAAGGTTATTAAAATCATCTCCTGCATCCCAACCTGCTCACTTGTGATGTGTAAATCTGCCCTTTATGGGATTTGGGATAACTCTGCTCTGACCCTCCATGGAATCCAAATATTCCTGGGATTTGGGATAACGCTGCTCTGACCCTCCATGGAATCCAGGCTGCTCTTATGGGATTTGGGATAACTCTGTTATGGCTTTCCATGGAACCCAGGCTGCCCTTTATGGGATTTGAGATAACGCTGCTCTGGCTTTCCATGGAATCCAAACCTTCCTGGGATTTGGGATAACTCTGCTCTGACCCTCCATGGAATCCAGGCTGCCCTTATGGGATTTGAGATAACGCTGCTCTGGCCCCTCATGGAATCCAGGCTGCCCTTATGGGATTTGGGATAACGCTGCTCTGGCTTTCCATGGAATCCAAATCTTTCTGGGATTTGGGATAACTCTGCTCTGGCCCCTCATGGAATCCAGGCTGCCCTTTATGGGATTTGGGATAACTCTGTTCTGGCTTTCCATGGAATCCAGGCTGCCCTTTATGGGATTTGGGATAACTCTGCTCTGGCCCTTCATGGAATCCAAATATTCCTGGGATTTGGGATAACTCTGCTCTGGCTTTCCATGGAATCCAAATCTTCCTGGGATTTGGGATAACTCTGCTCTGGCCCCTCATGGAACCCAGGCTGCCCTTTATGGGATTTGGGATAACACTGTTATGGCTTTCCATGGAATCCAAACCTTCCTGGGATTTGGGATAACGCTGCTCTGGCCCTTCATGGAATCCAGGCTGCCCTTATGGGATTTGGGATAACCCTGCTCTGGCCCTCCATGGAATCCAGGCTGCCCTTTATGGGATTTGGGATAACCCTGCTCTGGCCCCTCATGGAATCCAAATATTCCTGGGATTTGGGATAACGCTGCTCTGACCCTTCACAGAATCCAGGCTGCCCTTATGGGATTTGGGATAACGCTGCTCTGGCTTTCCATGGAATCCAGGCTGCTCTTTATGGGATTTGGGATAACTCTGCTCTGGCCCCTCATGGAACCCAGGCTGCCCTTATGGGATTTGGGATAACTCTGCTCTGGCTTTCCATGGAATCCAGGCTGCCCTTTATGAGATTTGGGATAACACTGTTATGGCTTTCCATGGAATCCAAACCTTCCTGGGATTTGGGATAACTCTGCTCTGACCCTCCATGGAATCCAGGCTGCCCTTATGGGATTTGGGATAATGCTGTTATGGCTTTCCATGGAATCCAGGCTGCTCTTTATGGGATTTGGGATAACACTGCTCTGACCCTTCACAGAATCCAGGCTGCCCTTATGGGATTTGGGATAACGCTGCTCTGACCTTCCATGGAATCCAGGCTGCTCTTTATGGGATTTGGGATAACTCTGCCCTGGCTTTTCCCACATCCCAATGACCTCTGGGGTTTCTCCAGTTTGCTGTCTGTGCAGATCTCTGCAGGGATGGATGGAGATTAGGGAAAAAGCAAAATTTCCTGCTTAGGGTTTCTCAGATCCTCATCCCAGGAAGAGCAGCAATTGGGGTGAAATAGGAGCGAAATAAAGGGATTTTTTTGGTGATGTGACCCAGATTTGGAGGCTGGGCAGGAAATTCAGGTCAGCTGTGAAATGAAAAGTCAAAGATGTTTCTCCTTCAGGAGATGTTTCTCTGATTAGCATCGGCAGAGTTCCACTTTCCCCCTCATCCTTCTGGCCAAAAATCTGTCCTGCAGTGGAGCTGGAGGTGCAAACAGCTGATTTTTCACCAAAAATCAAAGCCTGGGAGAGATGAGGATGAAATGAGGATTTTTGGTGGAAGTTTTGGAGGAAAACTAGAGGCAGAGATTCCCCCTGTATTGGGAATTTCTAGGGCAAATAAATAAATAAATATTGGAAATTTCTAGGGCAAATAAATAAATAAATATCGGAAATTTATAGGGCAAATAAATAAATAAATATTGGAAAATTATAGGGCAAATAAATAAATAAATATTGGGAATTTCTAGGGCAAATAAATAAATAAATATCGGGAATTTCTAGGGCAAATAAATAAATAAATATTGGAAATTTATAGGGGAAAAAATAAATATTGGGAATTTCTAGGGCAAATAAATAAATAAATATTGGAAATTTCTAGGGGGAAAAAAATAAATATTGGGAATTTCTAGGGCAACTAAATAAATAAATATTGGAAATTTCTAGGGCAAAGAAATAAATAAATATCGGGAATTTCTAGGGCAAATAAATAAATAAATATTGGAAATTTATAGGGAAAAAATAAATATTGGGAATTTCTAGGGCAAATAAATAAATAAATATTGGGAATTTCTAGGGCAAATAAAGAATGGAAGATTTGCCCCAAACTGACCTAAAGCAGTGAGAGATTCTGGGAGAGACTGTGGGATTCCCACAGATTCTGGGAGAGAACCTGTGCCTCAGTTTCCCAGCTAAACCAGCCAGGCTTGGGGGGAAAACTGCAGTGTCATTCTGCCTTGTGGCTCAGCTTTGCAGTGAGGATCCCAAAATTTGCCTTCCCAAGCGAGAAATTCCGACTTTCCCCTCTGCAGCAAACAGAGAAAAAACCACAAAAATATCCTTTCCATGCCCACGCTGACACAAATATCCATTTCAACTTCATTTGGAGGAGACAGGGAGGTTACAGCAAACCCAAATCCCTCCTGCCTGGAGCTGCTGCCTCCAATCCTGCTGATTTTCTGCTTTTTTTTTTGGCTGAAAAGAGTTAATCGTTGGGTTTGACGCCAGCATTGCAGCAAGGGATGGAGCAGAGCTGAAGGGCAGCAGGGAGGATGTGCTGCATGCTGAGCTGGGTGTGCCCAGCCCTGCTGCAGTCTGTGCTGCAGTGAGGCTGCTGCTGCCTCCCCAGCCCTCTGCATCTCCTGGCTTTAATCCATTTCGTGCCGTATTTTTGATGCATTTGATGGATTTATTTAAAATATTTGATAGACGTGATGTATTTCATATGTTTCGTATATTCATGTATTTAATATCTTTAATATATTTAATATTTTTATATATTTAATACACTTTGTGTATTTAAGATATTTAAGATATTTAATATATTTAATATATTTAAGATATTTAAGATATTTAAGATATTTAAGATATTTAAGATAGATATTTAAGATATTTAATGGATTTAATGGATTTAATGGATTTAATGGATTTAATATATTTAAGATATTTAAGATATTTAAGATATTTAAGATATTTAAGATATTGAATGGATTTAATGAGAACTGGACCTGGCGTCACACTCAGATAGAAAATTTTTCAGGATGTTAATGAGAAGCAATAATTAACCCAGAAAAAGGGGAAAACCTCCCCCAGCTCTGCCAACACCCAGCCCAGGGGGAGCTGTGGCTGATCCTGGGCTTTAGGGGGTTAAAAGCCCCAAAAAAAAGGTCATTGAGGGATTTTAAATCTCACCCTGCTGGGATGTCACTGTCAGCTAACATTCCCTGCTGGGTTGGCTCTGCCAGGGAGGTTGTTGGGTGTCCTTGGGGTTTGGGACATTCCCTGAGCTCCTCTGGGGTGTGGCCAGGGAATGGGGAATGCTGGAAGTGCTGAGAGGCTGCTTTTGGAGGCTTGGGAGAGAAATTGGGTGGAAATTGGACATTTTGCCCTCAGCAGGGCAGCTGGGCTGGGCTGGGCTGGGCTCGGTGGCCTCTGGTGCTGGGAGGTTTGGTGATCCAAAAATTTCCCTGGGATTTGGTGATCCAAACCTTTCCCTGGGATGGTTTTGATCCACACCTTTTCTCCATGATCATTTGGTGATTCAAACCTTTCCCTGTGATGATTTCTGATCCAAATCTTTTCTCCATGATGATTTGTGATCCAAACATTTCCTTGTGATTTTGACCCAAACCTCTCCCTGTGATGGTTTTGATCCAAACCTTTCCCTGGGATAATTTGGTCATCCAAACCTTTCCCTGGGATGGTTTTGATCCAAACCTTTCCCTGTGATGATTTGTGATCCAAACCTTTCCCTATGATGGTTTTGACCCAAATCTTTCCCTGGGATAATTTGGTGATCCAAACCTTTTCCTATGATGGTTTTGATCCAAACCTTTCCCTGTGATTTGGTGATCCAAACCTTTCCCTGTGATTTGGTGATCCAAACCTTTCCCTGGGATGGTTTTGATCCAAACCTTTCCCTGTGATGATTTGATGATCCCAACCTTTCCCTGTGATTATTTGGTGACCCAAACCTTTCCCTGGGATGCTTTTGATCCAAACATTTCCCTATGGTGGTTTTGATCCAAACCTTTCTCTGTGATTTGGTGATCCAAATATTTCCCCATGATGGTTTTGATCCAAATATTTCCTTGTGAGGGCTTAGTGATCCAAACCTTTTCTCCATGATGATTTGGTGATCCAAAAATTTCCCTGTCATTTGGTGATCCAAACCTTTTCCTATAATGGTTTTGATCCAAACCTTTCTATGTGATGATTTGGTGATCCGAACCTTTCCCTGTGATGGTTTTGACCCAAACCTTTCCCTGTGATGATTTGATGATCCAAACCTTTCCCTGGAATTTGGTGACCCAAACCTTTCCCTATGATGGTTTTGATCCAAACCTTTCCCTGTGATTTGTGATCCAAACCTTTCCCTATGATGATTTGGTGATCCAAACCTTTTCCTGGGATTTGGTGATCCAAACCTTTCCCTGGGATGGTTTTGATCCAAAACTTTCCCTGTGATTTGTGATCCAAACCTTTCCCTGTGATTTGGTGACCCAAACCTTTCCCTGTGATGATTTGGTGATCCAAACCTTTCCCTGGGATTTGGTGATCCAAACCTTTCCCTGTGATTTGTGATCCAAACCTTTCCCTGTGATGGTTTTGATCCAAACCTTTCCCTGTGATAATCTGGTGATCCAAACCTTTCCCTGGGATTTGGTGACCCAAACCTTTCCCTGGAATGATTTGTGACCCAAACCTTTCCCTCTGATAATTTGGTGATCCAAACCTTTCCCTGGGATTATTTGGTGACCCAAACCTTTCCCTGGGACAATTTGATGACCCAAACCTTCCCCATTCTCCCTCCCTTCCTCCAAAACCAGCCCTCAGGGACAGCAACATCCCCCTGAAGCCCTGGGGAACTGGAATTTGTTGAATTTGTTGAATTTGTTGAATTTGTTGAATTTGTTGAATTTGTTGAATTTGTTGAATTTGTTGAATTTGTTTCTCCCAGCCATCAGCAGCAGATATTTTCAGCTCCATTTCCCAGCTCAGCACACCTGACAGTCCCTCACTGCTGCCATCCAAAGTGCCACCAGAGCAGTCCCAATGTCACCAGCTGCTCTCGCTGCTGCCATCCAAAGTGCCACCAGAACAGTCCCAGTGTCACCCCAAATCACCCCAATGTCACCAGCTGCTCTCGCTGCTCCACAGCTCAGCCTTTTAATTGAGGTTTGGATCACCAAGTGCAGCTGAGAGTTGATCTTCCCTCTGAGAAGCTGGGGAGGAGTTTTTGGTTTTTTTTTTAACCTAAATACGAGAGTGACACTTAACCACCATCAAACTATAATTTGATTTTTATATATACAGATATATATATAGATACATATATAATTTTTATGATTTTAT
>NW_028147548.1:0-34969 GCF_008360975.1 Lichenostomus cassidix
TGGTCGGGGGGTCCACGGTCGATCGGGGGCAGTGGGGTCACGTCTCCGTTAGTGGGTTGGGGTGTCCAAGTAGGGTAGAGCCTCTATGAGTGGGTCGGGTTGTCCACAGGTAATCGGGGGGAGTGGAGCCGAGTCTCTATTAGTGTGGGTTGCGTGTTCGCGGGTAGTGGGGTGGAGTAGGGTTGAGTGTCTATTAGTTGGTCGGGGTGAACTTGGTTATCGGGGGGACCAGGGTCTAGTCTCTATTAGTGCTTCAGGTTGTCGGCACGTAGTCAGGGGCAGTACAGACCAGTCTCTATGTTGTCCGCGCGTAGTCGGGTGAGTACAGACCAGTCTCTATGTTGAGATGGTCGGGGTGAACTTGGTTATCGGGGGTACAAGGGTCTAGTCTCTATTAGTGGTTCAGGTTGTCCGCGGGTAGTCGGGGGGAGTACAGACCAGTCTCTATTTTGTCCGCGGGAACTCCTTGGGAGAACAGACCAGTCTCTATGTACTCCGCGGGTAGTCGAAGGGAGTACAGACCAGTCCCTATGTTGTCCGCAGGGAGTCGGGGGGAGTACAGACCAGTCTCTATGTAGTCCGCGGGAACTCGGGGGGAGTACAGACCAGTCTCTATGTTGAGTTGGTCGGGGTGAACTTGGTTATCGGGGGGACCAGGGTCTAGTCTCTATTCGTTCTTCAGGTTGTCCACGGGTAGTCGGGGGGAGTACGGACCAGTCTCTATGTACTCCGCGGGTAGTCCGGGGGAGTACAGACCAGTCTCTATGTTGTCCGCGGGTAGTCACGGAGAACACAGACCAGTCTCTATGTTGTCCGCGGGTAGTCGGGAAGTACACACCAGTCTCTATGTTGAGTTAGTCGGGGTGAACTTGGTTATCGGGGGGACCAGGGTGTAGTCTCTATTAGTGCTTCAGGTTGTCCGCGGTTAGTCGGGGGAGTACAGGCCAGTCTCTATGTGCTCCGCAGGTCGTCGGGGGGAGTACAGACCAGTCCCTATGTAGTCCGCGGGTACTCGGGGGGAGTACCGACCAGTCTCTGTTCGTCAGTCGGGGTGTCTGCGGGTAGTGGGTTGGGATGTAGGGTCATGTCTCTATGACTGGGTTGGGGCATCCAGGGTTGGTCAGAGGGAGTATGTTTGAGTCTTTATTAATTGGTCGGGGTGTCCACGGTCGATCGGGGGCAGTGGGGTCACGTCTCCGTTAGTGGGTTGGGGTGTCCAAGTAGGGTAGAGCCTCTATGAGTGGGTCGGGTTGTCCACAGGTAATCGGGGGGAGTGGAGCCGAGTCTCGATTAGTGTGGGTTGCGTGTTCGCGGGTAGTGGGGTGGAGTAGGGTTGAGTGTCTATTAGTTGGTCGGGGTGAACTTGGTTATCGGGGGGACCAGGGTCTAGTCTCTATTAGTGCTTCAGGTTGTCGGCGGGTAGTCAGGGGCAGTACAGACCAGTCTCTATGTTGTCCGCGCGTAGTCGGGTGAGTACAGACCAGTCTCTATGTTGAGATGGTCGGGGTGAACTTGGTTATCGGGGGTACCAGGGTCTAGTCTCTATTAGTGGTTCAGGTTGTCCGCGGGTAGTCGGGGGAGTACAGACTAGTCTCTATGTGCTCCGCGGGTCGTCGGGGGGAGTACAGACCAGTCTCTGTTCGTCAGTCGGGGTGTCTGCGGGTAGTGGGTTGGGATGTAGGGTCATGTCTCTATGACTGGGTTGGGGCATCCAGGGTTAGTCAGAGGGAGTAGGTTTGAGTCTTTATTAATTGGTCGGGGTGTCCACGGTCGATCGGGGGCAGTGGGGTCACGTCTCCGTTAGTGGGTTGGGGTGTCCAAGTAGGGTAGAGCCTCTACGAGTGGGTCGGGTTGTCCACAGGTAATCGGGGGGAGTGGAGCCGAGTCTCTATTAGTGTGGGTTGCGTGTTCGCGGGTAGTGGGGTGGAGTAGGGTTGAGTGTCTATTAATTGGTCGGGGTGAACTTGGTTATCGGGGGGACCAGGGTGTAGTCTCTATTAGTGGTTCAGGTTGTCGGCGCGTAGTCGGGGGGAGTACAGACGAGTCTCTATGTTGTCCGCGGGTAGTCGGGGGGAGTACAGGCCAGTCTCTATTTTGTCCGCGGGAACTCCTTGGGAGAACAGACCAGTCTCTATGTACTCCGCAGGTAGTCGAAGGGAGTACAGACCAGTCTCTATGTTGTCCGCGGGGAGTCGGGGGGAGTACCCACCAGTCTCTATGTTGCCGCGGATAGTCGGGGGGAGTAAAGACCAGTCTCTATGTTGCCGCGGGTATTCGGGGGGAGTAAAGACCAGTCCCTATGTGCTCCGCGGCTAGTCGGGGGGAGTACAGTCCAGTGTCTATGTAATCCGCAGGTAGTCGGGGGGAGTACGGACCAGTCTCTATGTTGTCCGCGGGTAGACGTGGGGAGTACGGACCAGTCTCTATGTTGCCGCGGATAGTCGGGTGGAGCACAGACCAGTCTCTATGTAGTCCGCGGGTAGTCGAAGGGAGTACAGACCAGTCTCTATGTTGTCCGCGGGTAGGCGTGGGGAGTACAGACCAGTCTCTATTTTGAGTTGGTCACGGTGAACTTGGTTATCGGGGGGACCAGGGTCAAGTCTCTATTAGTGCTTCAAGGTGTCCGCGGGTAGTCGGGGGGAGTACAGACCAGTCTCTGTTCGTCAGTCACGGTGTCTGCGGGTAGTGGGTTGGGATGTCGGGTCATGTCTCTATGACTGGGTTGGGGCATCCGGGGTTAGTCAGAGAGAGTAGGTTTGAGTCTTTATTAATTGGTCGGGGTGTCCGCGGTCGATCGGGGGGAGTACAGACCAGTCTCTATGTTGTCCGCGGGTAGTCGGGGGGAGTACAGACCAGTCTCTATGCTGTCCGCGGGTAGTCGGGGGAGTACAGACCAGTCTCTATGTTGTCCGCGGGAACTCGGGGGGAGTACAGACCAGTCTCTATGTTGCCGCGGGTAGTCGGGGGGAGTACAGACCAGTCTCTATGTCGTCCGCGGGTAGTCGGGGGGAGTACAGACCAGTCTCTATGTTGTCCGCGGGTAGTCGGGGGGAGTACAGACCAGTCTCTATGTTGAGTTGGTCGGGGTGAACTTAGTTATTGGGGGTACCAGGGTCTAGTCTCTATTAGTGCTTCAGGTTGTCCGCGGTAAGTCGGGGGGAGCACAGACCAGTCTCTATGTTGTCCGCGGGTAGTCGGGGGGAGTACAGACCAGGCTCTATGTAGTCCGCAGGTAGTCGGGGGGACAACAGACCAGTCTCTATGTTGAGTTAGTCAGGGTGAACTTGGTTATCGGGGGGACCAGGGTGTAGTCTCTATTAGTGCTTCAGGTTGTCCGCGGTTAGTCGGGGGAGTACAGGCCAGTCTCTATGTGCTCCGTGGGTCGTCGGGGGGAGTACAGACCAGTCTCTATGTAGTCCGTGGGTAGTCGGGGGGAGTACAGACCAGTCTCTGTTCGTCAGTGGGGGTGTCTGCGGGTAGTGGGTTGGGATGTAGGGTCATGTCTCTATGACTGGGTTGGGGCATCCAGGGTTGGTCAGAGGGAGTATGTTTGAGTCTTTATTAATTGGTCGGGGTGTCCACGGTCGATCGGGGGCAGTGGGGTCACGTCTCCGTTAGTGGGTTGGGGTGTCCAAGTAGGGTAGAGCCTCTATGAGTGGGTCGGGTTGTCCACAGGTAATCGGGGGGAGTGGAGCCGAGTCTCTATTAGTGTGGGTTGCGTGTTCGCGGGTAGTGGGGTGGAGTAGGTTTGAGTGTCTATTAGTTGGTCGGGGTGAACGTGGTTATCGGGGGGACCAGGGTCTAGTCTCTATTAGTTCTTCAGGTTGTCCGCGGGTAGTCGGGGGGAGTACGGACCAGTCTCTATGTAGTCCGCGGGTAGTCCGGGGGAGTACAGACCAGTCTCTATGTTGTCCGCGGGTAGTCGGGGAGAACACAGACCAGTCTCTATGTTGTCCGCGGGTAGTCGGGAAGTACACACCAGTCTCTATGTTGAGTTAGTCGGGGTGAACTTGGTTATCGGGGGGACCAGGGTGTAGTGTCTATTAGTGCTTCAGGTTGTCCGCGGGTAGACGAGGGGGAGTACAGGCCAGTCTCTATGTTGTCCGCGGGAACTCTGGGTGAGTACAGACCAGTCTTTATGTTGTCCGCGGGTAGTCGGGGGGAGCACAGACCAGTCTCTATGTTGTCCGCGGGAACTCTGGGTGAGTACAGACCAGTCTTTATGTTGTCCGCGGGTAGTCGGGGGGGTACAGACCAGTCTCTATGTGCTCCGCGGGTAGTCGGGGGGAGTACAGACCAGTCTCTATGTTGTCCGCGGGTAGTCGGGGGGAGTACAGACCAGTCTCTATGTAGTCCGCGGGTAGTCGGGGGGAGTACAGACCAGTCTCTGTTCGTCAGTCGGGGTGTCTGCGGGTAGTGGGTTGGGATGTAGGGTCATGTCTCTATGACTGGGTTGGGGCATCCAGGGTTAGTCAGAGGGAGTATGTTTGAGTCTTTATTAATTGGTCGGCGTGTCCACGGTCGATCGGGGGCAGTGGGGTCAAGTCTCCGTTAGTGGGTTGGGGTGTCCAAGTAGGGTAGAGCCTCTATGAGTGGGTCGGGTTGTCCACAGGTAATCGGGGGGAGTGGAGCCGAGTCTCTGTTAGTGTGGGTTGCGTGCTCGCGGGTAGTGGGGTGGAGTAGGGTTGAGTGTCTATTAGTTGGTCGGGGTGAACTTGGTTATCGGGGGGACCAGGGTCTAGTCTCTATTAGTGCTTCAGGTTGTCGGCGCGTAGTCGGGGGGAGTACAGACCAGTCTCTATGTTGTCCGCGGGTAGTCGGGTGAGTACAGACCAGTCTCTATGTTGAGATGGTCGGGGTGAACTTGGTTATCGGGGGTACCAGGGTCTAGTCTCTATTAGTTGTTCAGATTGTCCGCGGGTAGTCGGGGGGAGTACAGACCAGTCTCTATTTTGTCCGTGCGAACTCCCTGGGAGAACAGACCAGTCTCTATGTACTCCGCGGGTAGTCGAAGGGAGTACAGACCAGTCTCTATTTTGTCCGCGGGGAGTCGGGGGGAGTACAGTCCAGTGTCTATGTAGTCCGCGGGAACTCGGGGAGAGTACAGACCAGTCTCTATGTTGAGTTGGTTGGGGTGAACTTGGTTATCGGGGGGACCAGGGTCTAGTCTCTATTAGTTCTTCAGGTTGTCCGCGGGTAGTCGGGGGGAGTACGGACCAGTCTCTATGTACTCCGCGGGTAGTCCGGGGGAGTACAGACCAGTCTCTATGTTGTCCGCGGGTAGTCGGGGAGAACACAGACCAGTCTCTATGTTGTCCGCGGGTAGTCGGGAAGTACACACCAGTCTCTATGTTGAGTTAGTCGGGGTGAACTTGGTTATCGGGGGGACCAGGGTGTAGTCTCTATTAGTGCTTCAGGTTGTCCGCGGGTAGACGAGGGGGAGTACAGGCCAGTCTCTATGTTGTCCGCGGGAACTCTGGGTGAGTACAGACCAGTCTTTATGTTGTCCGCGGGTAGATCGGGGGGAGCACAGACCAGTCTCTATGTTGTCGGCGGGTAGTCGGGGGAAGTACAGACCAGTCCCTATGTTGTCCGCGGGAACTCCTTGGGAGAACAGACCAGTCTCTATGTACTCCGCGGGTAGTCGAAGGGAGTACAGACCAGTCTCTATGTTGTCCGCGGGTAGTCGGGGGAGTACAGACCAGTCTCTATGCTGTCCGCGGGTAGTCGGGGGAGCACAGACCAGTCTCTATGTTGCCGCGGGTAGTCGGGGGGAGTACAGACCAGTCTCCATGTACTCCGCGGGTAGTCGGGGGGAGTACAGACCAGTCTCTATGTTGTCCGCGGGTAGTCGGGGGGAGTAAAGATCAGTCTCTATGTTGAGTTGGTCGGGGTGAACTTAGTTATCGGGGGTACCAGGGTCTAGTCTCTATTAGTGCTTCAGGTTGTCCGCGGGTATTCGGGGGGAGTACGGACCAGTCTCTATGTACTCCGCGGGTAGTCCGGGGGAGTACAGACCAGTCTCTATGTTGTCCGCGGGTAGTCTGGGGACAACAGACCAGTCTCTATGTTGTCCGCGGGTAGTCGGGAAGTACACACCAGTCTCTATGTTGAATTAGTCAGGGTGAACTTGGTTATCGGGGGGACCAGGGTGTAGTCTCTATTAGTGCTTCAGGTTGTCCATGGGTCGTCGGGGGGAGTACAGACCAGTCTCTATGTAGTCCGCGGGTAGTCGGGGGGAGTACAGACCAGTCTCTGTTCGTCAGTGGGGGTGTCTGCGGGTAGTGGGTTGGGATGTAGGGTCATGTCTCTATGACTGGGTTGCGGCATCCAGAGTTGGTCAGAGGGAGTAGGTTTGAGTCTTTATTAATTGGTCGGGGTGTCCACGGTCGATCGGGGGCAGTGGGGTCACGTCTCCGTTAGTGGGTTGGGGTGTCCAAGTAGGGTAGAGCCTCTATGAGTGGGTCGGGTTGTCCACAGGTAATCGGGGGGAGTGGAGCCGAGTCTCTATTAGTGTGGGTTGCGTGTTCGCGGGTAGTGGGGTGGAATAGGGTTGAGTGTCTATTAGTTGGTCGGGGTGAACTTGGTTATCGGGGGGACCAGGGTGTAGTCTCTATTAGTGCTTCAGGTTGTCGGCACGTAGTCAGGGGCAGTACAGATGAGTCTCTATGTTGTCCGCGCGTAGTCGGGTGAGTACAGACCAGTCTCTATGTTGAGATGGTCGGGGTGAACTTGGTTATCGGGGGTACCAGGGTCTAGTCTCTATTAGTGCTTCAGGTTGTCGGCACGTAGTCAGGGGCAGTACAGACCAGTCTCTATGTTGTCCGCGGGTAGTCGGGTGAGTACAGACCAGTCTCTATGTTGAGATGGTCGGGGTGAACTTGGTTATCGGGGGTACCAGGGTCTAGTCTCTATTAGTGGTTCAGGTTGTCCGCGGGTAGTCGGGGGGAGTACAGACCAGTCTCTATTTTGTCCGCGGGAACTCCTTGGGAGAACAGACCAGTCTCTATGTACTCCGCGGGTAGTCGAAGGGAGTACAGACCAGTCCCTATGTTGTCCGCAGGGAGTCGGGGGGAGTACAGACCAGTCTCTATGTAGTCCGCGGGAACTCGGGGGGAGTACAGACCAGTCTCTATGTTGAGTTGGTCGGGGTGAACTTGGTTATCGGGGGGACCAGGGTCTAGTCTCTATTCGTTCTTCAGGTTGTCCACGGGTAGTCGGGGGGAGTACGGACCAGTCTCTATGTACTCCGCGGGTAGTCCGGGGGAGTACAGACCAGTCTCTATGTTGTCCGCGGGTAGTCACGGAGAACACAGACCAGTCTCTATGTTGTCCGCGGGTAGTCGGGAAGTACACACCAGTCTCTATGTTGAGTTAGTCGGGGTGAACTTGGTTATCGGGGGGATCAGGGTGTAGTCTCTATTAGTGCTTCAGGTTGTCCGCGGTTAGTCGGGGGAGTACAGGCCAGTCTCTATGTGCTCCGCAGGTCGTCGGGGGGAGTACAGACCAGTCCCTATGTAGTCCGCGGGTACTTGGGGGGAGTACCGACCAGTCTCTGTTCGTCAGTCGGGGTGTCTGCGGGTAGTGGGTTGGGATGTAGGGTCATGTCTCTATGACTGGGTTGGGGCATCCAGGGTTGGTCAGAGGGAGTATGTTTGAGTCTTTATTAATTGGTCGGGGTGTCCACGGTCGATCGGGGGCAGTGGGGTCACGTCTCCGTTAGTGGGTTGGGGTGTCCAAGTAGGGTAGAGCCTCTATGAGTGGGTCGGGTTGTCCACAGGTAATCGGGGGGAGTGGAGCCGAGTCTCTATTAGTGTGGGTTGCGTGTTCGCGGGTAGTGGGGTGGAGTAGGGTTGAGTGTCTATTAGTTGGTCGGGGTGAACTTGGTTATCGGGGGGACCAGGGTGTAGTCTCTATTAGTGCTTCAGGTTGTCGGCGCGTAGTCAGGGGCAGTACAGACGAGTCTCTATGTTGTCCGCGCGTAGTCGGGTGAGTACAGACCAGTCTCTATGTTGAGATGGTCGGGGTGAACTTGGTTATCGGGGGTACCAGGGTATAGTCTCTATTAGTGGTTCAGGTTGTCCGCGGGTAGTCGGGGGGACAACAGACCAGTCTCTATGTAGTCCGCGGCTAGTCGAGGGGAGTACAGACCAGTCTCTATGTAGTCCGCGGGTAGTCGGGGGGAGTACAGACCAGTCTCTATGTAGTCCGCGGGTAGTCGGGGAGTACAGACCAGTCTCTATGTTGAGTTAGTCGGGGTGGACTTGGTTATCGGGGGGATCAGGGTGTAGTCTCTATTAGTGTTTCAGGTTGTCCGCGGGTAGTCGGGGGAGTACAGACTAGTCTCTATGTGCTCCGCGGGTCGTCGGGGGGAGTACAGACCAGTCTCTGTTCGTCAGTCGGGGTGTCTGCGGGTAGTGGGTTGGGATGTAGGGTCATGTCTCTATGACTGGGTTGGGGCATCCAGGGTTAGTCAGAGGGAGTAGGTTTGAGTCTTTATTAATTGGTCGGGGTGTCCACGGTCGATCGGGGGCAGTGGGGTCACGTCTCCGTTAGTGGGTTGGGGTGTCCAAGTAGGGTAGAGCCTCTATGAGTGGGTCGGGTTGTCCACAGGTAATCGGGGGGAGTGGAGCCGAGTCTCTATTAGTGTGGGTTGTGTGTTCGCGGGTAGTGGGGTGGAGTAGGGTTGAGTGTCTATTAGTTGGTCGGGGTGAACTTGGTTATCGGGGGACCAGGGTCTAGTCTCTATTAGTGCTTCAGGTTGTCGGCGCGTAGTCAGGGGCAGTACAGACCAGTCTCTATGTTGTCCGCGGGTAGTCGGGTGAGTACAGACCAGTCTCTATGTTGAGATGGTCGGGGTGAACTTGGTTGTCGGGGGTACCAGGGTCTAGTCTCTATTAGTAGTTCAGGTTGTCCGCGGGTAGTCGGGGGGAGTACAGACCAGTCTCTATTTTGTCCGTGGGAATACCTTGGGAGAACAGACCAGTCTCTATGTACTCCGCGGGTAGTCGAAGGGAGTACAGACCAGTCTCTATGTTGTCCGCGGGGAGTCGGGGGGAGTACAGTCCAGTGTCTATGTAGTCCGCGGGAACTCGGGGGGAGTACAGACCAGTCTCTATGTTGAGTTGGTCGGGGTGAACTTGGTTATCGGGGGGACCAGGGTCTAGTCTCTATTAGTTCTTCAGGTTGTCCGCGGGTAGTCGGGGGGAGTACGGACCAGTCTCTATGTACTCCGCGGGTAGTCCGGGGGAGTACAGACCAGTCTCTATGTTGTCCGCGGGTAGTCACGGAGAACACAGACCAGTCTCTATGTAGTCCGCGGGTAGTCGGGAAGTACACACCAGTCTCTATGTTGAGTTAGTCGGGGTGAACTTGGTTATCGGGGGGATCAGGGTGTAGTCTATATTAGTGCTTCAGGTTGTCCGCGGTTAGTCGGGGGAGTACAGGCCAGTCTCTATGTGCTCCGCAGGTCGTCGGGGGGAGTACAGACCAGTCCCTATGTAGTCCGTGGGTAGTCGGGGGGAGTACAGACCAGTCTCTGTTCGTCAGTCGGGGTGTCTGCGGGTAGTGGGTTGGGATGTAGGGTCATGTCTCTATGACTGTGTTGGGGCATCCAGGGTTGGTCAGAGGGAGTATGTTTGAGTCTTTATTAATTGGTCGGGGTGTCCACGGTCGATCGGGGGCAGTGGGGTCACGTCTCCGTTAGTGGGTTGGGGTGTCCAAGTAGGGTAGAGCCTCTATGAGTGGGTCGGGTTGTCCACAGGTAATCGGGGGGAGTGGAGCCGAGTCTCTATTAGTGTGGGTTGCGTGTTCGCGGGTAGTGGGGTGGAGTAGGGTTGAGTGTCTATTAGTTGGTCGGGGTGAACTTGGTTATCGGGGGGACCAGGGTGTAGTCTCTATTAGTGCTTCAGGTTGTCGGCGCGTAGTCAGGGGCAGTACAGACGAGTCTCTATGTTGTCCGCGGGTAGTCGGGTGAGTACAGACCAGCCTCTATGTTGAGATGGTCGGGGTGAACTTGGTTATCGGGGGTACCAGGGTGTAGTCTCTATTAGTGGTTCAGGTTGTCCGCGGGTAGTCGGGGGGAGTACAGCCCAGTCTCTATTTTGTCCGCGGGAACACCTTGGGAGAACAGACCAGTCTCTATGTACTCCGCGGGTAGTCGAAGGGAGTACAGACCAGTCTCTATGTTGTCCGCGGGGAGTCGGGGGGAGTACAGTCCAGTGTCTATGTAGTCCGCGGGAACTCGGGGGGAGTACAGACCAGTCTCTATGTTGAGTTGGTCGGGGTGAACTTGGTTATCGGGGGGACCAGGGTCTAGTCTCTATTAGTTCTTCAGGTTGTCCGCGGGTAGTCGGGGGGAGTACGGACCAGTCTCTATGTACTCCGCGGGTAGTCCGGGGGAGTACAGACCAGTCTCTATGTTGTCCGCGGGTAGTCGGGGAGAACACAGACCAGTCTCTATGTTGTCTGCGGGTAGTCGGGAAGTACACACCAGTCTCTATGTTGAGTTAGTCGTGGTGAACTTGGTTATCGGGGGGATCAGGGTGTAGTCTCTATTAGTGCTTCAGGTTGTCCGCGGTTAGTCGGGGGAGTACAGGCCAGTCTCTATGTGCTCCGCAGGTCGTCGGGGGGAGTACAGACCAGTCCCTATGTAGTCCGCGGGTAGTCGGGGGGAGTACAGTCCAGTCTCTATGTTGTCCGCGGGGAGTCGGGGGGAGTACAGTCCAGTGTCTATGTAGTCCGCGGGAACTCCTTGGGAGAACAGACCAGTCTCTATGTTGAGTTGGTCGGGGTGAACTTGGTTATCGGGGGTACCAGGGTCTAGTCTCTATTAGTGGTTCAGGTTGTCCGCGGGTAGTCGGGGGGAGTACAGACCAGTCTCTATTTTGTCCGTGGGAACTCCTTGGGAGAACAGACCAGTCTCTATGTAGTCCGCGGGTAGTCGGGGGGAGTACGGACCAGTCTCTATGTATTTCGCGGGTAGTCCGGGGGAGTACAGACCAGTCTCTATGTTGTCCGCGGGTAGTCGGGGAGAACTCAGACCAGTCTCTATGTTGTCCGCGGGTAGTCGGGAAGTACACACCAGTCTCTATGTTGAGTTAGTCGGGGTGAACTTGGTTATCGGGGGGACCAGGGTGTAGTCTCTATTAGTGCTTCAGGTTGTCCGCGGGTAGACGAGGGGGAGTACAGGCCAGTCTCTATGTTGTCCGCGGGAACTCTGGGTGAGTACAGACCAGTCTCTATGTTGTCCGCGGGTAGTCGGGGGGAGCACAGACCAGTCTCTAAGTTGTCCGCGGGTAGTCGGGGGGAGTACAGACCAGTCTCTATTTTGAGTTGGTCACGGTGAACTTGGTTATCGGGGGGACCAGGGTCAAGTCTCTATTAGTGCTTCAAGGTGTCCGCGGGTAGTCGGGGGGAGTGCAGACCAGTCTCTGTTCGTCAGTCGGGGTGTCTGCGGGTAGTGGGTTGGGATGTCGCGTCATGTCTCTATGACTGGGTTGGGGCATCCGGGATTAGTCAGAGAGAGTAGGTTTGAGTCTTTATTAATTGGTCGGGGTGTCCGCGGTCGATCGGGGGGAGTACAGAGCAGTCTCTATGTTGTCCGCGGGTAGTCGGGGGGAGTAAAGATCAGTCTCTATGTTGAGTTGGTCGGGGTGAACTTAGTTATCGGGGGTACCAGGGTCTAGTCTCTATTAGTGCTTCAGGTTGTCCGCGGGTATTCAGGGGGAGTACGGACCAGTCTCTATGTTGTCCGCGGGTAGTCGGGGGGACAACAGACCAGTCTCTATGTTGTCCGCGGGTAGTCGGGAAGTACACACCAGTCTCTATGTTGAATTAGTCAGGGTGAACTTGGTTATCGGGGGGACCAGGGTGTAGTCTCTATTAGTGCTTCAGGTTGTCCGTGGGTCGTCGGGGGGAGTACAGACCAGTCTCTATGTAGTCCGCGGGTAGTCGGGGGGAGTACAGACCAGTCTCTGTTCGTCAGTCGGGGTGTCTGCGGGTAGTGGGTTGTGATGTAGGGTCATGTCTCTATGACTGGGTTGGGGCATCCAGGGTTGGTCAGAGGGAGTATGTTTGAGTCTTTATTAATTGGTCGGGGTGTCCACGGTCGATCGGGGGCAGTGGGGTCACGTCTCCGTTAGTGGGTTGGGGTGTCCAAGTAGGGTAGAGCCTCTATGAGTGGGTCGGGTTGTCCACAGGTAATCGGGGGGAGTGGAGCCGAGTCTCTATTAGTGTGGGTTGCGTGTTCGCGGGTAGTGGGGTGGAATAGGGTTGAGTGTCTATTAGTTGGTCGGGGTGAACTTGGTTATCGGGGGGACCAGGGTGTAGTCTCTATTAGTGCTTCAGGTTGTCGGCACGTAGTCAGGGGCAGTACAGATGAGTCTCTATGTTGTCCGCGCGTAGTCGGGTGAGTACAGACCAGTCTCTATGTTGAGATGGTCGGGGTGAACTTGGTTATCGGGGGTACCAGGGTCTAGTCTCTATTAGTGCTTCAGGTTGTCGGCACGTAGTCAGGGGCAGTACAGACCAGTCTCTATGTTGTCCGCGGGTAGTCGGGTGAGTACAGACCAGTCTCTATGTTGAGATGGTCGGGGTGAACTTGGTTATCGGGGGTACCAGGGTCTAGTCTCTATTAGTGGTTCAGGTTGTCCGCGGGTAGTCGGGGGGAGTACAGACCAGTCTCTATTTTGTCCGTGGGAACTCCTTGGGAGAACAGACCAGTCTCTATGTACTCCGCGGGTAGTCGAAGGGAGTACAGACCAGTCCCTATGTTGTCCGCAGGGAGTCGGGGGGAGTACGGACCAGTCTCTATGTTGTCCGCGGGTAGTCGGGATGAGTACAGTCCAGTGTCTATGTAATCCGCAGGTAGTCGGGGGGAGTACAGAGCAGTCTCTATGTTGTCCGCGGGTAGCCGTGGGGAGTACGGACCAGTCTCTATGTTGCCGCGGATAGTCGGGGGGAGCACAGACCAGTCTTTATGTAGTCCGCGGGTAGTCGGCAGAGTACCCACCAGTCTCTATGTTGCCGCCGATAGTCGGGGGAAGTACAGACCAGTCTCTATGTTGTCCGCGGGTAGTCGGGGGAGTACAGACCAGTCTCTATGTTGTCCGCGGGTTGGCGGGGGGAGTACAGACCAGTCTCTATTTTGAGTTGGTTACGGTGAACTTGGTTATCGGGGGGACAAGGGTCAAGTCTCTATTAGTGCTTCAAGGTGTCCGCGGGTAGTCGGGGGGAGTGCAGACCAGTCTCTGTTCGTCACTCGGGGTGTCTGCGGGTAGTGGGTTGGGATGTCGCGTCATGTCTCTATGACTGGGTTGGGGCATCCGGGATTAGTCAGAGAGAGTAGGTTTGAGTCTTTATTAATTGGTCGGGGTGTCCGCGGTCGATCGGGGGGAGTACAGACCAGTCTCTATATGTTCCGCGGGTAGTTTGGGGGAGTAAAGATCAGTCTCTATGTTGAGTTGGTCAGGGTGAACTTAGTTAACGGGGGTACCAGGGTCTAGTCTCTATTAGTGCTTCAGGTGGTCCGCGGGTATTCGGGGGGAGTACGGACCAGTCTCTATGTACTCCGCGGGTAGTCCGGGGGAGTACAGACCAGTCTCTATGTTGTCCGCGGGTAGACGGGAAGTACACACCAGTCTCTATGTTGAGATAGTCGTGGTGAACTTGGTTATCGGGGGGACCAGGGTGTAGTCTCTATTAGTGCTTCAGGTTGTCCGTGGTTAGTCGGGGGAGTACAGGCCAGTCTCTATGTGCTTCGTGGGTCGTCGGGGGGAGTACAGACCAGTCTCTATGTAGTCCGCGGGTAGTCGGGGGGAGTACAGACCAGTCTCTATGTAGTCCGCGGGTAGTCGGGGGAGTACAGACCAGTCTCTATGTTGAGATGGTCGGGGTGAACTTGGTTATCGGGGGGATCAGGGTGTAGTCTCTATTAGTGCTTCAGGTTGTCCGCGGGTAGTCGGGGGAGTACAGACTAGTCTCTATGTGCTCCGCGGGTCGTCGGGGGGAGTACAGACCAGTCTCTATGTTGTCCGCGGGGAGTCGGGGGGAGTACAGTCCAGTGTCTATGTAGTCCGCGGGAACTCGGGGGGAGTACAGACCAGTCTCTATGTTGAGTTGGTCGGGGTGAACTTGCTTATCGGGGGGACCAGGGTCTAGTCTCTATTAGTGGTTCAGGTTGTCCGCGGGTAGTCGGGGGGAGTACGGAGCAATCTCTATGTACTCCGCGGGTAGTCCGGGGGAGTACAGACCAGTCTCTATGTTGTCCGCGGGTAGTCGGGGAGAACACAGACCAGTCTCTATGTTGTCCGCGGGTAGTCGGGAAGTACACACCAGTCTCTATGTTGAGTTAGTCGGGGTGAACTTGGTTATCGGGGGGACCAGGGTGTAGTCTCTATTAGTGCTTCAGGTTGTCCGCGGTTAGTCGGGGGAGTACAGGCCAGTCTCTATGTGCTCCGCAGGTCGTCGGGGGGAGTACAGACCAGTCCCTATGTAGTCCGCGGGTAGTCGGGGGGAGTACCGACCAGTCTCTGTTCGTCAGTCGGGGTGTCTGCGGGTAGTGGGTTGGGATGTAGGGTCATGTCTCTATGACTGGGTTGGGGCATCCAGGGTTGGTCAGAGGGAGTATGTTTGAGTCTTTATTAATTGGTCGGGGTGTCCACGGTCGATCGGGGGCAGTGGGGTCACGTCTCCGTTAGTGGGTTGGGGTGTCCAAGTAGGGTAGAGCCTCTATGAGTGGGTCGGGTTGTCCACAGGTAATCGGGGGGAGTGGAGCCGAGTCTCTATTAGTGTGGGTTGCGTGTTCGCGGGTAGTGGGGTGGAGTAGGGTTGAGTGTCTATTAGTTGGTCGGGGTGAACTTGGTTATCGGGGGGACCAGGGTCTAGTCTCTATTAGTGCTTCAGGTTGTCGGCGGGTAGTCAGGGGCAGTACAGACCAGTCTCTATGTTGTCCGCGCGTAGTCGGGTGAGTACAGACCAGTCTCTATGTTGAGATGGTCGGGGTGAACTTGGTTATCGGGGGTACCAGGGTCTAGTCTCTATTAGTGGTTCAGGTTGTCCGCGGGTAGTCGGGGGGAGTACAGACCAGTCTCTATTTTGTCCGTGGGAACTCCTTGGGAGAACAGACCAGTCTCTATGTTGTCCGTGGGTAGTCGGGGGGAGTACAGACCAGTCTCTATGTTGTCCGCGGGGAGTCGGGGGGAGTACAGTCCAGTGTCTATGTAGTCCGCGGGAACTCGGGGGGAGTACAGACCAGTCTCTATGTTGAGTTGGTCGGGGTGAACTTGCTTATCGGGGGGACCAGGGTCTAGTCTCTATTAGTGGTTCAGGTTGTCCGCGGGTAGTCGGGGGGAGTACGGAGCAATCTCTATGTACTCCGCGGGTAGTCCGGGGGAGTACAGACCAGTCTCTATGTTGTCCGCGGGTAGTCGGGGAGAACACAGACCAGTCTCTATGTTGTCCGCGGGTAGTCGGGAAGTACACACCAGTCTCTATGTTGAGTTAGTCGGGGTGAACTTGGTTATCGGGGGGATCAGGGTGTAGTCTCTATTAGTGCTTCAGGTTGTCCGCGGTTAGTCGGGGGAGTACAGGCCAGTCTCTATGTGCTCCGCAGGTCGTCGGGGGGAGTACAGACCAGTCCCTATGTAGTCCGCGGGTACTTGGGGGGAGTACCGACCAGTCTCTGTTCGTCAGTCGGGGTGTCTGCGGGTAGTGGGTTGGGATGTAGGGTCATGTCTCTATGACTGGGTTGGGGCATCCAGGGTTGGTCAGAGGGAGTATGTTTGAGTCTTTATTAATTGGTCGGGGTGTCCACGGTCGATCGGGGGCAGTGGGGTCACGTCTCCGTTAGTGGGTTGGGGTGTCCAAGTAGGGTAGAGCCTCTATGAGTGGGTCGGGTTGTCCACAGGTAATCGGGGGGAGTGGAGCCGAGTCTCTATTAGTGTGGGTTGCGTGTTCGCGGGTAGTGGGGTGGAATAGGGTTGAGTGTCTATTAGTTGGTCGGGGTGAACTTGGTTATCGGGGGGACCAGGGTGTAGTCTCTATTAGTGCTTCAGGTTGTCGGCACGTAGTCAGGGGCAGTACAGATGAGTCTCTATGTTGTCCGCGCGTAGTCGGGTGAGTACAGACCAGTCTCTATGTTGAGATGGTCGGGGTGAACTTGGTTATCGGGGGTACCAGGGTCTAGTCTCTATTAGTTTTTCAGGTTGTCCGCGGGTATTCGGGGGGAGTACGGACCAGTCTCTATGTACTCCGCGGGTAGTCCGGGGGAGTACAGACCAGTCTCTATGTTGTCCGCGGGTAGTCGGGGAGAACACAGACCAGTCTCTATGTTGTCCGCGGGTAGTCGGGAAGTACACACCAGTCTCTATGTTGAGTTAGTCGGGGTGAACTTGGTTATCGGGGGGACCAGGGTGTAGTCTCTATTAGTGCTTCAGGTTGTCCGCGGTTAGTCGGGGGAGTACAGGCCAGTCTCTATGTGCTCCGCAGGTCGTCGGGGGGAGTACAGACCAGTCCCTATGTAGTCCGCGGGTAGTCGGGGGGAGTACCGACCAGTCTCTGTTCGTCAGTCGGGGTGTCTGCGGGTAGTGGGTTGGGATGTAGGGTCATGTCTCTATGACTGGGTTGGGGCATCCAGGGTTGGTCAGAGGGAGTATGTTTGAGTCTTTATTAATTGGTCGGGGTGTCCACGGTCGATCGGGGGCAGTGGGGTCACGTCTCCGTTAGTGGGTTGGGGTGTCCAAGTAGGGTAGAGCCTCTATGAGTGGGTCGGGTTGTCCACAGGTAATCGGGGGGAGTGGAGCCGAGTCTCTATTAGTGTGGGTTGCGTGTTCGCGGGTAGTGGGGTGGAGTAGGGTTGAGTGTCTATTAGTTGGTCGGGGTGAACTTGGTTATCGGGGGGACCAGGGTCTAGTCTCTATTAGTGCTTCAGGTTGTCGGCGGGTAGTCAGGGGCAGTACAGACCAGTCTCTATGTTGTCCGCGCGTAGTCGGGTGAGTACAGACCAGTCTCTATGTTGAGATGGTCGGGGTGAACTTGGTTATCGGGGGTACCAGGGTCTAGTCTCTATTAGTGGTTCAGGTTGTCCGCGGGTAGTCGGGGGAGTACAGACTAGTCTCTATGTGCTCCGCGGGTCGTCGGGGGGAGTACAGACCAGTCTCTGTTCGTCAGTCGGGGTGTCTGCGGGTAGTGGGTTGGGATGTAGGGTCATGTCTCTATGACTGGGTTGGGGCATCCAGGGTTAGTCAGAGGGAGTAGGTTTGAGTCTTTATTAATTGGTCGGGGTGTCCACGGTCGATCGGGGGCAGTGGGGTCACGTCTCCGTTAGTGGGTTGGGGTGTCCAAGTAGGGTAGAGCCTCTACGAGTGGGTCGGGTTGTCCACAGGTAATCGGGGGGAGTGGAGCCGAGTCTCTATTAGTGTGGGTTGCGTGTTCGCGGGTAGTGGGGTGGAGTAGGGTTGAGTGTCTATTAATTGGTCGGGGTGAACTTGGTTATCGGGGGGACCAGGGTGTAGTCTCTATTAGTGGTTCAGGTTGTCGGCACGTAGTCGGGGGGAGTACAGACGAGTCTCTATGTTGTCCGCGGGTAGTCGGGGGGAGTACAGGCCAGTCTCTATTTTGTCCGCGGGAACTCCTTGGGAGAACAGACCAGTCTCTATGTACTCCGCAGGTAGTCGAAGGGAGTACAGACCAGTCTCTATGTTGTCCGCGGGGAGTCGGGGGGAGTACCCACCAGTCTCTATGTTGCCGCGGATAGTCGGGGGGAGTAAAGACCAGTCTCTATGTTGCCGCGGGTATTCGGGGGGAGTAAAGACCAGTCCCTATGTGCTCCGCGGCTAGTCGGGGGGAGTACAGTCCAGTGTCTATGTAATCCGCAGGTAGTCGGGGGGAGTACGGACCAGTCTCTATGTTGTCCGCGGGTAGACGTGGGGAGTACGGACCAGTCTCTATGTTGCCGCGGATAGTCGGGTGGAGCACAGACCAGTCTCTATGTAGTCCGCGGGTAGTCGAAGGGAGTACAGACCAGTCTCTATGTTGTCCGCGGGTAGGCGTGGGGAGTACAGACCAGTCTCTATTTTGAGTTGGTCACGGTGAACTTGGTTATCGGGGGGACCAGGGTCAAGTCTCTATTAGTGCTTCAAGGTGTCCGCGGGTAGTCGGGGGGAGTACAGACCAGTCTCTGTTCGTCAGTCACGGTGTCTGCGGGTAGTGGGTTGGGATGTCGGGTCATGTCTCTATGACTGGGTTGGGGCATCCGGGGTTAGTCAGAGAGAGTAGGTTTGAGTCTTTATTAATTGGTCGGGGTGTCCGCGGTCGATCGGGGGGAGTACAGACCAGTCTCTATGTTGTCCGCGGGTAGTCGGGGGGAGTACAGACCAGTCTCTATGCTGTCCGCGGGTAGTCGGGGGAGTACAGACCAGTCTCTATGTTGTCCGCGGGAACTCGGGGGGAGTACAGACCAGTCTCTATGTTGCCGCGGGTAGTCGGGGGGAGTACAGACCAGTCTCTATGTCGTCCGCGGGTAGTCGGGGGGAGTACAGACCAGTCTCTATGTTGTCCGCGGGTAGTCGGGGGGAGTACAGACCAGTCTCTATGTTGAGTTGGTCGGGGTGAACTTAGTTATTGGGGGTACCAGGGTCTAGTCTCTATTAGTGCTTCAGGTTGTCCGCGGTAAGTCGGGGGGAGCACAGACCAGTCTCTATGTTGTCCGCGGGTAGTCGGGGGGAGTACAGACCAGGCTCTATGTAGTCCGCAGGTAGTCGGGGGGACAACAGACCAGTCTCTATGTTGAGTTAGTCAGGGTGAACTTGGTTATCGGGGGGACCAGGGTGTAGTCTCTATTAGTGCTTCAGGTTGTCCGCGGTTAGTCGGGGGAGTACAGGCCAGTCTCTATGTGCTCCGTGGGTCGTCGGGGGGAGTACAGACCAGTCTCTATGTAGTCCGTGGGTAGTCGGGGGGAGTACAGACCAGTCTCTGTTCGTCAGTGGGGGTGTCTGCGGGTAGTGGGTTGGGATGTAGGGTCATGTCTCTATGACTGGGTTGGGGCATCCAGGGTTGGTCAGAGGGAGTATGTTTGAGTCTTTATTAATTGGTCGGGGTGTCCACGGTCGATCGGGGGCAGTGGGGTCACGTCTCCGTTAGTGGGTTGGGGTGTCCAAGTAGGGTAGAGCCTCTATGAGTGGGTCGGGTTGTCCACAGGTAATCGGGGGGAGTGGAGCCGAGTCTCTATTAGTGTGGGTTGCGTGTTCGCGGGTAGTGGGGTGGAGTAGGTTTGAGTGTCTATTAGTTGGTCGGGGTGAACGTGGTTATCGGGGGGACCAGGGTCTAGTCTCTATTAGTTCTTCAGGTTGTCCGCGGGTAGTCGGGGGGAGTACGGACCAGTCTCTATGTAGTCCGCGGGTAGTCCGGGGGAGTACAGACCAGTCTCTATGTTGTCCGCGGGTAGTCGGGGAGAACACAGACCAGTCTCTATGTTGTCCGCGGGTAGTCGGGAAGTACACACCAGTCTCTATGTTGAGTTAGTCGGGGTGAACTTGGTTATCGGGGGGACCAGGGTGTAGTGTCTATTAGTGCTTCAGGTTGTCCGCGGGTAGACGAGGGGGAGTACAGGCCAGTCTCTATGTTGTCCGCGGGAACTCTGGGTGAGTACAGACCAGTCTTTATGTTGTCCGCGGGTAGATCGGGGGGAGCACAGACCAGTCTCTATGTTGTCCGCGGGAACTCTGGGTGAGTACAGACCAGTCTTTATGTTGTCCGCGGGTAGTCGGGGGGAGTACAGACCAGTCTCTATGTGCTCCGCGGGTAGTCGGGGGGAGTACAGACCAGTCTCTATGTTGTCCGCGGGTAGTCGGGGGGAGTACAGACCAGTCTCTATGTAGTCCGCGGGTAGTCGGGGGGAGTACAGACCAGTCTCTGTTCGTCAGTCGGGGTGTCTGCGGGTAGTGGGTTTGGATGTAGGGTCATGTCTCTATGACTGGGTTGGGGCATCCAGGGTTGGTCAGAGGGAGTATGTTTGAGTCTTTATTAATTGGTCGGCGTGTCCACGGTCGATCGGGGGCAGTGGGGTCACGTCTCCGTTAGTGGGTTGGGGTGTCCAAGTAGGGTAGAGCCTCTATGAGTGGGTCGGGTTGTCCACAGGTAATCGGGGGGAGTAGAGCCGAGTCTCTATTAGTGTGGGTTGCGTGCTCGCGGGTAGTGGGGTGGAGTAGGGTTGAGTGTCTATTAGTTGGTCGGGGTGAACTTGGTTATCGGGGGGACCAGGGTCTAGTCTCTATTAGTGCTTCAGGTTGTCGGCGCGTAGTCGGGGGGAGTACAGACCAGTCTCTATGTTGTCCGCGGGTAGTCGGGTGAGTACAGACCAGTCTCTATGTTGAGATGGTCGGGGTGAACTTGGTTATCGGGGGTACCAGGGTCTAGTCTCTATTAGTTGTTCAGATTGTCCGCGGGTAGTCGGGGGGAGTACAGACCAGTCTCTATTTTGTCCGTGCGAACTCCCTGGGAGAACAGACCAGTCTCTATGTACTCCGCGGGTAGTCGAAGGGAGTACAGACCAGTCTCTATTTTGTCCGCGGGGAGTCGGGGGGAGTACAGTCCAGTGTCTATGTAGTCCGCGGGAACTCGGGGAGAGTACAGACCAGTCTCTATGTTGAGTTGGTTGGGGTGAACTTGGTTATCGGGGGGACCAGGGTCTAGTCTCTATTAGTTCTTCAGGTTGTCCGCGGGTAGTCGGGGGGAGTACGGACCAGTCTCTATGTACTCCGCGGGTAGTCCGGGGGAGTACAGACCAGTCTCTATGTTGTCCGCGGGTAGTCGGGGAGAACACAGACCAGTCTCTATGTTGTCCGCGGGTAGTCGGGAAGTACACACCAGTCTCTATGTTGAGTTAGTCGGGGTGAACTTGGTTATCGGGGGGACCAGGGTGTAGTCTCTATTAGTGCTTCAGGTTGTCCGCGGGTAGACGAGGGGGAGTACAGGCCAGTCTCTATGTTGTCCGCGGGAACTCTGGGTGAGTACAGACCAGTCTTTATGTTGTCCGCGGGTAGATCGGGGGGAGCACAGACCAGTCTCTATGTTGTCCGCGGGAACTCTGGGTGAGTACAGACCAGTCTTTATGTTGTCCGCGGGTAGTCGGGGGGAGTACAGACCAGTCTCTATGTGCTCCGCGGGTAGTCGGGGGGAGTACAGACCAGTCTCTATGTTGTCCGCGGGTAGTCGGGGGAGTACAGACCAGTCTCTATGCTGTCCGCGGGTAGTCGGGGGAGCACAGACCAGTCTCTATGTTGCCGCGGGTAGTCGGGGGGAGTACAGACCAGTCTCCATGTACTCCGCGGGTAGTCGGGGGGAGTACAGACCAGTCTCTATGTTGTCCGCGGGTAGTCGGGGGGAGTAAAGATCAGTCTCTATGTTGAGTTGGTCGGGGTGAACTTAGTTATCGGGGGTACCAGGGTCTAGTCTCTATTAGTGCTTCAGGTTGTCCGCGGGTATTCGGGGGGAGTACGGACCAGTCTCTATGTACTCCGCGGGTAGTCCGGGGGAGTACAGACCAGTCTCTATGTTGTCCGCGGGTAGTCTGGGGACAACAGACCAGTCTCTATGTTGTCCGCGGGTAGTCGGGAAGTACACACCAGTCTCTATGTTGAATTAGTCAGGGTGAACTTGGTTATCGGGGGGACCAGGGTGTAGTCTCTATTAGTGCTTCAGGTTGTCCATGGGTCGTCGGGGGGAGTACAGACCAGTCTCTATGTAGTCCGCGGGTAGTCGGGGGGAGTACAGACCAGTCTCTGTTCGTCAGTGGGGGTGTCTGCGGGTAGTGGGTTGGGATGTAGGGTCATGTCTCTATGACTGGGTTGCGGCATCCAGAGTTGGTCAGAGGGAGTAGGTTTGAGTCTTTATTAATTGGTCGGGGTGTCCACGGTCGATCGGGGGCAGTGGGGTCACGTCTCCGTTAGTGGGTTGGGGTGTCCAAGTAGGGTAGAGCCTCTATGAGTGGGTCGGGTTGTCCACAGGTAATCGGGGGGAGTGGAGCCGAGTCTCTATTAGTGTGGGTTGCGTGTTCGCGGGTAGTGGGGTGGAATAGGGTTGAGTGTCTATTAGTTGGTCGGGGTGAACTTGGTTATCGGGGGGACCAGGGTGTAGTCTCTATTAGTGCTTCAGGTTGTCGGCACGTAGTCAGGGGCAGTACAGATGAGTCTCTATGTTGTCCGCGCGTAGTCGGGTGAGTACAGACCAGTCTCTATGTTGAGATGGTCGGGGTGAACTTGGTTATCGGGGGTACCAGGGTCTAGTCTCTATTAGTGCTTCAGGTTGTCGGCACGTAGTCAGGGGCAGTACAGACCAGTCTCTATGTTGTCCGCGGGTAGTCGGGTGAGTACAGACCAGTCTCTATGTTGAGATGGTCGGGGTGAACTTGGTTATCGGGGGTACCAGGGTCTAGTCTCTATTAGTGGTTCAGGTTGTCCGCGGGTAGTCGGGGGGAGTACAGACCAGTCTCTATTTTGTCCGCGGGAACTCCTTGGGAGAACAGACCAGTCTCTATGTACTCCGCGGGTAGTCGAAGGGAGTACAGACCAGTCCCTATGTTGTCCGCAGGGAGTCGGGGGGAGTACAGACCAGTCTCTATGTAGTCCGCGGGAACTCGGGGGGAGTACAGACCAGTCTCTATGTTGAGTTGGTCGGGGTGAACTTGGTTATCGGGGGGACCAGGGTCTAGTCTCTATTCGTTCTTCAGGTTGTCCACGGGTAGTCGGGGGGAGTACGGACCAGTCTCTATGTACTCCGCGGGTAGTCCGGGGGAGTACAGACCAGTCTCTATGTTGTCCGCGGGTAGTCACGGAGAACACAGACCAGTCTCTATGTTGTCCGCGGGTAGTCGGGAAGTACACACCAGTCTCTATGTTGAGTTAGTCGGGGTGAACTTGGTTATCGGGGGGATCAGGGTGTAGTCTCTATTAGTGCTTCAGGTTGTCCGCGGTTAGTCGGGGGAGTACAGGCCAGTCTCTATGTGCTCCGCAGGTCGTCGGGGGGAGTACAGACCAGTCCCTATGTAGTCCGCGGGTACTTGGGGGGAGTACCGACCAGTCTCTGTTCGTCAGTCGGGGTGTCTGCGGGTAGTGGGTTGGGATGTAGGGTCATGTCTCTATGACTGGGTTGGGGCATCCAGGGTTGGTCAGAGGGAGTATGTTTGAGTCTTTATTAATTGGTCGGGGTGTCCACGGTCGATCGGGGGCAGTGGGGTCACGTCTCCGTTAGTGGGTTGGGGTGTCCAAGTAGGGTAGAGCCTCTATGAGTGGGTCGGGTTGTCCACAGGTAATCGGGGGGAGTGGAGCCGAGTCTCTATTAGTGTGGGTTGCGTGTTCGCGGGTAGTGGGGTGGAGTAGGGTTGAGTGTCTATTAGTTGGTCGGGGTGAACTTGGTTATCGGGGGGACCAGGGTGTAGTCTCTATTAGTGCTTCAGGTTGTCGGCGCGTAGTCAGGGGCAGTACAGACGAGTCTCTATGTTGTCCGCGCGTAGTCGGGTGAGTACAGACCAGTCTCTATGTTGAGATGGTCGGGGTGAACTTGGTTATCGGGGGTACCAGGGTATAGTCTCTATTAGTGGTTCAGGTTGTCCGCGGGTAGTCGGGGGGACAACAGACCAGTCTCTATGTAGTCCGCGGCTAGTCGAGGGGAGTACAGACCAGTCTCTATGTAGTCCGCGGGTAGTCGGGGGGAGTACAGACCAGTCTCTATGTAGTCCGCGGGTAGTCGGGGAGTACAGACCAGTCTCTATGTTGAGTTAGTCGGGGTGGACTTGGTTATCGGGGGGATCAGGGTGTAGTCTCTATTAGTGTTTCAGGTTGTCCGCGGGTAGTCGGGGGAGTACAGACTAGTCTCTATGTGCTCCGCGGGTCGTCGGGGGGAGTACAGACCAGTCTCTGTTCGTCAGTCGGGGTGTCTGCGGGTAGTGGGTTGGGATGTAGGGTCATGTCTCTATGACTGGGTTGGGGCATCCAGGGTTAGTCAGAGGGAGTAGGTTTGAGTCTTTATTAATTGGTCGGGGTGTCCACGGTCGATCGGGGGCAGTGGGGTCACGTCTCCGTTAGTGGGTTGGGGTGTCCAAGTAGGGTAGAGCCTCTATGAGTGGGTCGGGTTGTCCACAGGTAATCGGGGGGAGTGGAGCCGAGTCTCTATTAGTGTGGGTTGTGTGTTCGCGGGTAGTGGGGTGGAGTAGGGTTGAGTGTCTATTAGTTGGTCGGGGTGAACTTGGTTATCGGGGGACCAGGGTCTAGTCTCTATTAGTGCTTCAGGTTGTCGGCGCGTAGTCAGGGGCAGTACAGACCAGTCTCTATGTTGTCCGCGGGTAGTCGGGTGAGTACAGACCAGTCTCTATGTTGAGATGGTCGGGGTGAACTTGGTTGTCGGGGGTACCAGGGTCTAGTCTCTATTAGTAGTTCAGGTTGTCCGCGGGTAGTCGGGGGGAGTACAGACCAGTCTCTATTTTGTCCGTGGGAATACCTTGGGAGAACAGACCAGTCTCTATGTACTCCGCGGGTAGTCGAAGGGAGTACAGACCAGTCTCTATGTTGTCCGCGGGGAGTCGGGGGGAGTACAGTCCAGTGTCTATGTAGTCCGCGGGAACTCGGGGGGAGTACAGACCAGTCTCTATGTTGAGTTGGTCGGGGTGAACTTGGTTATCGGGGGGACCAGGGTCTAGTCTCTATTAGTTCTTCAGGTTGTCCGCGGGTAGTCGGGGGGAGTACGGACCAGTCTCTATGTACTCCGCGGGTAGTCCGGGGGAGTACAGACCAGTCTCTATGTTGTCCGCGGGTAGTCACGGAGAACACAGACCAGTCTCTATGTAGTCCGCGGGTAGTCGGGAAGTACACACCAGTCTCTATGTTGAGTTAGTCGGGGTGAACTTGGTTATCGGGGGGATCAGGGTGTAGTCTATATTAGTGCTTCAGGTTGTCCGCGGTTAGTCGGGGGAGTACAGGCCAGTCTCTATGTGCTCCGCAGGTCGTCGGGGGGAGTACAGACCAGTCCCTATGTAGTCCGTGGGTAGTCGGGGGGAGTACAGACCAGTCTCTGTTCGTCAGTCGGGGTGTCTGCGGGTAGTGGGTTGGGATGTAGGGTCATGTCTCTATGACTGTGTTGGGGCATCCAGGGTTGGTCAGAGGGAGTATGTTTGAGTCTTTATTAATTGGTCGGGGTGTCCACGGTCGATCGGGGGCAGTGGGGTCACGTCTCCGTTAGTGGGTTGGGGTGTCCAAGTAGGGTAGAGCCTCTATGAGTGGGTCGGGTTGTCCACAGGTAATCGGGGGGAGTGGAGCCGAGTCTCTATTAGTGTGGGTTGCGTGTTCGCGGGTAGTGGGGTGGAGTAGGGTTGAGTGTCTATTAGTTGGTCGGGGTGAACTTGGTTATCGGGGGGACCAGGGTGTAGTCTCTATTAGTGCTTCAGGTTGTCGGCGCGTAGTCAGGGGCAGTACAGACGAGTCTCTATGTTGTCCGCGGGTAGTCGGGTGAGTACAGACCAGCCTCTATGTTGAGATGGTCGGGGTGAACTTGGTTATCGGGGGTACCAGGGTGTAGTCTCTATTAGTGGTTCAGGTTGTCCGCGGGTAGTCGGGGGGAGTACAGCCCAGTCTCTATTTTGTCCGCGGGAACACCTTGGGAGAACAGACCAGTCTCTATGTACTCCGCGGGTAGTCGAAGGGAGTACAGACCAGTCTCTATGTTGTCCGCGGGGAGTCGGGGGGAGTACAGTCCAGTGTCTATGTAGTCCGCGGGAACTCGGGGGGAGTACAGACCAGTCTCTATGTTGAGTTGGTCGGGGTGAACTTGGTTATCGGGGGGACCAGGGTCTAGTCTCTATTAGTTCTTCAGGTTGTCCGCGGGTAGTCGGGGGGAGTACGGACCAGTCTCTATGTACTCCGCGGGTAGTCCGGGGGAGTACAGACCAGTCTCTATGTTGTCCGCGGGTAGTCGGGGAGAACACAGACCAGTCTCTATGTTGTCTGCGGGTAGTCGGGAAGTACACACCAGTCTCTATGTTGAGTTAGTCGTGGTGAACTTGGTTATCGGGGGGATCAGGGTGTAGTCTCTATTAGTGCTTCAGGTTGTCCGCGGTTAGTCGGGGGAGTACAGGCCAGTCTCTATGTGCTCCGCAGGTCGTCGGGGGGAGTACAGACCAGTCCCTATGTAGTCCGCGGGTAGTCGGGGGGAGTACAGTCCAGTCTCTATGTTGTCCGCGGGGAGTCGGGGGGAGTACAGTCCAGTGTCTATGTAGTCCGCGGGAACTCCTTGGGAGAACAGACCAGTCTCTATGTTGAGTTGGTCGGGGTGAACTTGGTTATCGGGGGTACCAGGGTCTAGTCTCTATTAGTGGTTCAGGTTGTCCGCGGGTAGTCGGGGGGAGTACAGACCAGTCTCTATTTTGTCCGTGGGAACTCCTTGGGAGAACAGACCAGTCTCTATGTAGTCCGCGGGTAGTCGGGGGGAGTACGGACCAGTCTCTATGTATTTCGCGGGTAGTCCGGGGGAGTACAGACCAGTCTCTATGTTGTCCGCGGGTAGTCGGGGAGAACTCAGACCAGTCTCTATGTTGTCCGCGGGTAGTCGGGAAGTACACACCAGTCTCTATGTTGAGTTAGTCGGGGTGAACTTGGTTATCGGGGGGACCAGGGTGTAGTCTCTATTAGTGCTTCAGGTTGTCCGCGGGTAGACGAGGGGGAGTACAGGCCAGTCTCTATGTTGTCCGCGGGAACTCTGGGTGAGTACAGACCAGTCTCTATGTTGTCCGCGGGTAGTCGGGGGGAGCACAGACCAGTCTCTAAGTTGTCCGCGGGTAGTCGGGGGGAGTACAGACCAGTCTCTATTTTGAGTTGGTCACGGTGAACTTGGTTATCGGGGGGACCAGGGTCAAGTCTCTATTAGTGCTTCAAGGTGTCCGCGGGTAGTCGGGGGGAGTGCAGACCAGTCTCTGTTCGTCAGTCGGGGTGTCTGCGGGTAGTGGGTTGGGATGTCGCGTCATGTCTCTATGACTGGGTTGGGGCATCCGGGATTAGTCAGAGAGAGTAGGTTTGAGTCTTTATTAATTGGTCGGGGTGTCCGCGGTCGATCGGGGGGAGTACAGAGCAGTCTCTATGTTGTCCGCGGGTAGTCGGGGGGAGTAAAGATCAGTCTCTATGTTGAGTTGGTCGGGGTGAACTTAGTTATCGGGGGTACCAGGGTCTAGTCTCTATTAGTGCTTCAGGTTGTCCGCGGGTATTCAGGGGGAGTACGGACCAGTCTCTATGTTGTCCGCGGGTAGTCGGGGGGACAACAGACCAGTCTCTATGTTGTCCGCGGGTAGTCGGGAAGTACACACCAGTCTCTATGTTGAATTAGTCAGGGTGAACTTGGTTATCGGGGGGACCAGGGTGTAGTCTCTATTAGTGCTTCAGGTTGTCCGTGGGTCGTCGGGGGGAGTACAGACCAGTCTCTATGTAGTCCGCGGGTAGTCGGGGGGAGTACAGACCAGTCTCTGTTCGTCAGTCGGGGTGTCTGCGGGTAGTGGGTTGTGATGTAGGGTCATGTCTCTATGACTGGGTTGGGGCATCCAGGGTTGGTCAGAGGGAGTATGTTTGAGTCTTTATTAATTGGTCGGGGTGTCCACGGTCGATCGGGGGCAGTGGGGTCACGTCTCCGTTAGTGGGTTGGGGTGTCCAAGTAGGGTAGAGCCTCTATGAGTGGGTCGGGTTGTCCACAGGTAATCGGGGGGAGTGGAGCCGAGTCTCTATTAGTGTGGGTTGCGTGTTCGCGGGTAGTGGGGTGGAATAGGGTTGAGTGTCTATTAGTTGGTCGGGGTGAACTTGGTTATCGGGGGGACCAGGGTGTAGTCTCTATTAGTGCTTCAGGTTGTCGGCACGTAGTCAGGGGCAGTACAGATGAGTCTCTATGTTGTCCGCGCGTAGTCGGGTGAGTACAGACCAGTCTCTATGTTGAGATGGTCGGGGTGAACTTGGTTATCGGGGGTACCAGGGTCTAGTCTCTATTAGTGCTTCAGGTTGTCGGCACGTAGTCAGGGGCAGTACAGACCAGTCTCTATGTTGTCCGCGGGTAGTCGGGTGAGTACAGACCAGTCTCTATGTTGAGATGGTCGGGGTGAACTTGGTTATCGGGGGTACCAGGGTCTAGTCTCTATTAGTGGTTCAGGTTGTCCGCGGGTAGTCGGGGGGAGTACAGACCAGTCTCTATTTTGTCCGTGGGAACTCCTTGGGAGAACAGACCAGTCTCTATGTACTCCGCGGGTAGTCGAAGGGAGTACAGACCAGTCCCTATGTTGTCCGCAGGGAGTCGGGGGGAGTACGGACCAGTCTCTATGTTGTCCGCGGGTAGTCGGGATGAGTACAGTCCAGTGTCTATGTAATCCGCAGGTAGTCGGGGGGAGTACAGAGCAGTCTCTATGTTGTCCGCGGGTAGCCGTGGGGAGTACGGACCAGTCTCTATGTTGCCGCGGATAGTCGGGGGGAGCACAGACCAGTCTTTATGTAGTCCGCGGGTAGTCGGCAGAGTACCCACCAGTCTCTATGTTGCCGCCGATAGTCGGGGGAAGTACAGACCAGTCTCTATGTTGTCCGCGGGTAGTCGGGGGAGTACAGACCAGTCTCTATGTTGTCCGCGGGTTGGCGGGGGGAGTACAGACCAGTCTCTATTTTGAGTTGGTTACGGTGAACTTGGTTATCGGGGGGACAAGGGTCAAGTCTCTATTAGTGCTTCAAGGTGTCCGCGGGTAGTCGGGGGGAGTGCAGACCAGTCTCTGTTCGTCACTCGGGGTGTCTGCGGGTAGTGGGTTGGGATGTCGCGTCATGTCTCTATGACTGGGTTGGGGCATCCGGGATTAGTCAGAGAGAGTAGGTTTGAGTCTTTATTAATTGGTCGGGGTGTCCGCGGTCGATCGGGGGGAGTACAGACCAGTCTCTATATGTTCCGCGGGTAGTTTGGGGGAGTAAAGATCAGTCTCTATGTTGAGTTGGTCAGGGTGAACTTAGTTAACGGGGGTACCAGGGTCTAGTCTCTATTAGTGCTTCAGGTGGTCCGCGGGTATTCGGGGGGAGTACGGACCAGTCTCTATGTACTCCGCGGGTAGTCCGGGGGAGTACAGACCAGTCTCTATGTTGTCCGCGGGTAGACGGGAAGTACACACCAGTCTCTATGTTGAGATAGTCGTGGTGAACTTGGTTATCGGGGGGACCAGGGTGTAGTCTCTATTAGTGCTTCAGGTTGTCCGTGGTTAGTCGGGGGAGTACAGGCCAGTCTCTATGTGCTTCGTGGGTCGTCGGGGGGAGTACAGACCAGTCTCTATGTAGTCCGCGGGTAGTCGGGGGGAGTACAGACCAGTCTCTATGTAGTCCGCGGGTAGTCGGGGGAGTACAGACCAGTCTCTATGTTGAGATGGTCGGGGTGAACTTGGTTATCGGGGGGATCAGGGTGTAGTCTCTATTAGTGCTTCAGGTTGTCCGCGGGTAGTCGGGGGAGTACAGACTAGTCTCTATGTGCTCCGCGGGTCGTCGGGGGGAGTACAGACCAGTCTCTATGTTGTCCGCGGGGAGTCGGGGGGAGTACAGTCCAGTGTCTATGTAGTCCGCGGGAACTCGGGGGGAGTACAGACCAGTCTCTATGTTGAGTTGGTCGGGGTGAACTTGCTTATCGGGGGGACCAGGGTCTAGTCTCTATTAGTGGTTCAGGTTGTCCGCGGGTAGTCGGGGGGAGTACGGAGCAATCTCTATGTACTCCGCGGGTAGTCCGGGGGAGTACAGACCAGTCTCTATGTTGTCCGCGGGTAGTCGGGGAGAACACAGACCAGTCTCTATGTTGTCCGCGGGTAGTCGGGAAGTACACACCAGTCTCTATGTTGAGTTAGTCGGGGTGAACTTGGTTATCGGGGGGATCAGGGTGTAGTCTCTATTAGTGCTTCAGGTTGTCCGCGGTTAGTCGGGGGAGTACAGGCCAGTCTCTATGTGCTCCGCAGGTCGTCGGGGGGAGTACAGACCAGTCCCTATGTAGTCCGCGGGTAGTCGGGGGGAGTACCGACCAGTCTCTGTTCGTCAGTCGGGGTGTCTGCGGGTAGTGGGTTGGGATGTAGGGTCATGTCTCTATGACTGGGTTGGGGCATCCAGGGTTGGTCAGAGGGAGTATGTTTGAGTCTTTATTAATTGGTCGGGGTGTCCACGGTCGATCGGGGGCAGTGGGGTCACGTCTCCGTTAGTGGGTTGGGGTGTCCAAGTAGGGTAGAGCCTCTATGAGTGGGTCGGGTTGTCCACAGGTAATCGGGGGGAGTGGAGCCGAGTCTCTATTAGTGTGGGTTGCGTGTTCGCGGGTAGTGGGGTGGAGTAGGGTTGAGTGTCTATTAGTTGGTCGGGGTGAACTTGGTTATCGGGGGGACCAGGGTCTAGTCTCTATTAGTGCTTCAGGTTGTCGGCGGGTAGTCAGGGGCAGTACAGACCAGTCTCTATGTTGTCCGCGCGTAGTCGGGTGAGTACAGACCAGTCTCTATGTTGAGATGGTCGGGGTGAACTTGGTTATCGGGGGTACCAGGGTCTAGTCTCTATTAGTGGTTCAGGTTGTCCGCGGGTAGTCGGGGGGAGTACAGACCAGTCTCTATTTTGTCCGTGGGAACTCCTTGGGAGAACAGACCAGTCTCTATGTTGTCCGCGGGTAGTCGGGGGGAGTACAGACCAGTCTCTATGTTGTCCGCGGGGAGTCGGGGGGAGTACAGTCCAGTGTCTATGTAGTCCGCGGGAACTCGGGGGGAGTACAGACCAGTCTCTATGTTGAGATGGTCGGGGTGAACTTGGTTATCGGGGGACCAGGGTGTAGTCTCTATTAGTTCTTCAGGTTGTCCGCGGGTAGTCGGGGGGAGTACGGACCAGTCTCTATGTACTCCGCGGGTAGTCCGGGGGAGTACAGACCAGTCTCTATGTTGTCCGCGGGTAGTCGGGAGAACACAGACCAGTCTCTATGTTGTCCGCGGGTAGTCGGGAAGTACACACCAGTCTCTATGTTGAGTTAGTGGTGAACTTGGTTATCGGGGGGACAGGGTGTAGTCTCTATTAGTGCTTCAGGTTGTCCGCGGTTAGTCGGGGGAGTACAGGCCAGTCCCTATGTGCTCCGCAGGTCGTCGGGGGGAGTACAGACCAGTCCCTATGTAGTCCGCGGGTAGTCGGGGGAGTACAGACCAGTCTCTGTTCGTCAGTCGGGGTGTCTGCGGGTAGTGGGTTGGGATGTAGGGTCATGTCTCTATGACTGGGTTGGGGCATCCAGGGTTGGTCAGAGGGAGTATGTTTGAGTCTTTATTAATTGGTCGGGGTGTCCACGGTCGATCGGGGGCAGTGGGGTCACGTCTCCGTTAGTGGGTTGGGGTGTCCAAGTAGGGTAGAGCCTCTATGAGTGGGTCGGGTTGTCCACAGGTAATCGGGGGGAGTGGAGCCGAGTCTCTATTAGTGTGGGTTGCGTGTTCGCGGGTAGTGGGGTGGAGTAGGGTTGAGTGTCTATTAGTTGGTCGGGGTGAACTTGGTTATCGGGGGGACCAGGGTCTAGTCTCTATTAGTGCTTCAGGTTGTCGGCGGGTAGTCAGGGGCAGTACAGACCAGTCTCTATGTTGTCCGCGCGTAGTCGGGTGAGTACAGACCAGTCTCTATGTTGAGATGGTCGGGGTGAACTTGGTTATCGGGGGTACCAGGGTCTAGTCTCTATTAGTGGTTCAGGTTGTCCGCGGGTAGTCGGGGGGAGTACAGACCAGTCTCTATTTTGTCCGTGGGAACTCCTTGGGAGAACAGACCAGTCTCTATGTTGTCCGTGGGTAGTCGGGGGGAGTACAGACCAGTCTCTATGTTGTCCGCGGGGAGTCGGGGGGAGTACAGTCCAGTGTCTATGTAGTCCGCGGGAACTCGGGGGGAGTACAGACCAGTCTCTATGTTGAGATGGTCGGGGTGAACTTGGTTATCGGGGGGACCAGGGTCTAGTCTCTATTAGTTTTTCAGGTTGTCCGCGGGTATTCGGGGGGAGTACGGACCAGTCTCTATGTACTCCGCGGGTAGTCCGGGGGAGTACAGACCAGTCTCTATGTTGTCCACGGGTAGTCGGGGAGAACACAGACCAGTCTCTATGTTGTCCGCGGGTAGTCGGGGGGAGTAAAGATCAGTCTCTATGTTGAGTTGGTCGGGGTGAACTTAGTTATCGGGGGTACCAGGGTCTAGTCTCTATTAGTGCTTCAGGTTGTCCGCGGGTATTCAGGGGGAGTACGGACCAGTCTCTATGTACTCCGCGGGTAGTCCGGGGGAGTACAGACCAGTCTCTATGTTGTCCGCGGGTAGTCGGGGGGACAACAGACCAGTCTCTATGTTGTCCGCGGGTAGTCGGGAAGTACACACCAGTCTCTATGTTGAATTCGTCAGGGTGAACTTGGTTATCGAGGGGACCAGGGTGTAGTCTCTATTAGTGCTTCAGGTTGTCCGTGGGTCGTCGGGGGGAGTACAGACCAGTCTCTATGTAGTCCGCGGGTAGTCGGGGGGAGTACAGACCAGTCTCTGTTCGTCAGTCGGGGTGTCTGCGGGTAGTGGGTTGTGATGTAGGGTCATGTCTCTATGACTGGGTTGGGGCATCCAGGGTTGGTCAGAGGGAGTATGTTTGAGTCTTTATTAATTGGTCGGGGTGTCCACGGTCGATCGGGGGCAGTGGGGTCACGTCTCCGTTAGTGGGTTGGGGTGTCCAAGTAGGGTAGAGCCTCTATGAGTGGGTCGGGTTGTCCACAGGTAATCGGGGGGAGTGGAGCCGAGTCTCTATTAGTGTGGGTTGCGTGTTCGCGGGTAGTGGGGTGGAATAGGGTTGAGTGTCTATTAGTTGGTCGGGGTGAACTTGGTTATCGGGGGGACCAGGGTGTAGTCTCTATTAGTGCTTCAGGTTGTCGGCACGTAGTCAGGGGCAGTACAGATGAGTCTCTATGTTGTCCGCGCGTAGTCGGGTGAGTACAGACCAGTCTCTATGTTGAGATGGTCGGGGTGAACTTGGTTATCGGGGGTACCAGGGTCTAGTCTCTATTAGTGCTTCAGGTTGTCGGCACGTAGTCAGGGGCAGTACAGACCAGTCTCTATGTTGTCCGCGGGTAGTCGGGTGAGTACAGACCAGTCTCTATGTTGAGATGGTCGGGGTGAACTTGGTTATCGGGGGTACCAGGGTCTAGTCTCTATTAGTGGTTCAGGTTGTCCGCGGGTAGTCGGGGGGAGTACAGACCAGTCTCTATTTTGTCCGTGGGAACTCCTTGGGAGAACAGACCAGTCTCTATGTACTCCGCGGGTAGTCGAAGGGAGTACAGACCAGTCCCTATGTTGTCCGCAGGGAGTCGGGGGGAGTACGGACCAGTCTCTATGTTGTCCGCGGGTAGTCGGGATGAGTACAGTCCAGTGTCTATGTAATCCGCAGGCAGTCGGGGGGAGTACAGAGCAGTCTCTATGTTGTCCGCGGGTAGCCGTGGGGAGTACGGACCAGTCTCTATGTTGCCGCGGATAGTCGGGGGGAGCACAGACCAGTCTTTATGTAGTCCGCGGGTAGTCGGCAGAGTACCCACCAGTCTCTATGTTGCCGCCGATAGTCGGGGGAAGTACAGACCAGTCTCTATGTTGTCCGCGGGTAGTCGGGGGAGTACAGACCAGTCTCTATGTTGTCCGCGGGTTGGCGGGGGGAGTACAGACCAGTCTCTATTTTGAGTTGGTTACGGTGAACTTGGTTATCGGGGGGACAAGGGTCAAGTCTCTATTAGTGCTTCAAGGTGTCCGCGGGTAGTCGGGGGGAGTGCAGACCAGTCTCTGTTCGTCACTCGGGGTGTCTGCGGGTAGTGGGTTGGGATGTCGCGTCATGTCTCTATGACTGGGTTGGGGCATCCGGGATTAGTCAGAGAGAGTAGGTTTGAGTCTTTATTAATTGGTCGGGGTGTCCGCGGTCGATCGGGGGGAGTACAGACCAGTCTCTATGTGTTCCGCGGGTAGTTTGGGGGAGTAAAGATCAGTCTCTATGTTGAGTTGGTCAGGGTGAACTTAGTTAACGGGGGTACCAGGGTCTAGTCTCTATTAGTGCTTCAGGTGGTCCGCGGGTATTCGGGGGGAGTACGGACCAGTCTCTATGTACTCCGCGGGTAGTCCGGGGGAGTACAGACCAGTCTCTATGTTGTCCGCGGGTAGACGGGAAGTACACACCAGTCTCTATGTTGAGATAGTCGTGGTGAACTTGGTTATCGGGGGGACCAGGGTGTAGTCTCTATTAGTGCTTCAGGTTGTCCGTGGTTAGTCGGGGGAGTACAGGCCAGTCTCTATGTGCTTCGTGGGTCGTCGGGGGGAGTACAGACCAGTCTCTATGTAGTCCGCGGGTAGTCGGGGGGAGTACAGACCAGTCTCTATGTAGTCCGCGGGTAGTCGGGGGAGTACAGACCAGTCTCTATGTTGAGATGGTCGGGGTGAACTTGGTTATCGGGGGGATCAGGGTGTAGTCTCTATTAGTGCTTCAGGTTGTCCGCGGGTAGTCGGGGGAGTACAGACTAGTCTCTATGTGCTCCGCGGGTCGTCGGGGGGAGTACAGACCAGTCTCTATGTTGTCCGCTGGTATTCGGGGGGAGTACAGACCAGTCTCTATGTAGTCCGCGGGAACTCGGGGGGAGTACAGACCAGTCTTTATGTTGAGTTGGTCGGGGTGAACTTGGTTATAGGGGGTACCAGGGTCTAGTCTCTATTAGTTCTTCAGGTTGTCCGCGGGTATTCGGGGGGAGTACGGACCAGTCTCTATGTACTCCGCGGGTAGTCCGGGGGAGTACAGACCAGTCTCTATGTTGTCCGCGGGTAGTCGGGGAGAACACAGACCAGTCTCTATGTTGTCTGCGGGTAGTCGGGAAGTACACACCAGTCTCTATGTTGAGTTAGTCGTGGTGAACTTGGTTATCGGGGGGATCAGGGTGTAGTCTCTATTA
>NW_028147549.1:0-3397 GCF_008360975.1 Lichenostomus cassidix
TTGTCCTAGGTTGCAATATTGATGTAGTTAAGTATTCTATTACCACCAGCTGTGGGCCATTAGCTGCTATCACCCACTCCGGATGACAAGCAATGGGCCATCCGTTAGCTATTATCACTTGCTAACGACCCACCCCGCATGACAGGCAATGGGCCATCAGGGACCCACCGTGTGACTCATAGACTTATCTCATCCCATTGTGAGATGCTCTGCCGAGGAGGGAGGAGCCAGGTGTTCCCACCTGGATATAACCTGGCCCTGGAACTGCCTGAGCGAGCCCTGTCTACTGGGTTCCCAGAGGACCAGAGCTACCACTGAATCTTCAGCTGGAAACTAGACCTTCACAGAATCACCGCTTCAACTAGACTACTTCAGTTGAACTGCTACTACCACCCTAACAGGGTGTTAGGTTGTATCTGACTTTGTCAGTGCTTTTCCTTGTATTATTTCACTTATTTTTAATTTCAATCTTGACTTGTAATCTCCCACTGGTTTGTTTTCAAACCAACACATATTTTGGCGCCCAACGTGGGGCTCGACCTGGGGAAACTCAGAACATCTTATCACCATGATGCTCAGCCTGTCTATGTGGGTAATGTATCTTACCCTCTATATCTTCCCTCAAATGGGAAACTATCTACCTGTCATATTGCTCCTGTTGCGACCAGGGAATGGCATGAGAATTGCTCTATTGGTTCATTATGCCTATTGCATGGTAACCTGTGAGGCAATGAATACCATCCGGAATATATACTCGACGTTGTCTGCCTGGCCTAACCTGAGCTGCAACGTCTGGGACCTCCTTGGCAATCGCACCCACCCTCTGGGGCTAGGAGGAGAGAGCGGTTTCTTCCAGCCTTTCAGGTCAGGCACAGCTGTTTTTGAGGATATTGAGTTCTCTCTGGATGCTAGGGATGGCATAATCTTTTTGTTAGTTCTGTTTTCTTTAACCAGCACTGTGTACCTCATGCTGAAGATCAGAACAATATCTTGTCTTCTTGAGGAGGAGAAACAAAGCAAATCAGCAGGAAAGAGGAAAAGAACCAAAAGGGCAGTGGACGTCTCAACACAGACCATTACCAAATCAGAACAGCCGAAGCCTGTAGCAGTTGCCCCCGTCCAGAAAAAGAAATCCAAGAGCAAATCAGTCCGCACAGCGACTGATGAGGATGCGGCAGGACCATCTCACCCAGCAGAAGAGACAGAGCCGGAGATCATCACTCGCTCTCTATCCCTGGGGGAGCTGCGTGACCTACAGAGGGAATTCACCCGGCAGGCGAACGAGTCCATCCTGACCTGGCTGCTCCGTATCTGGGATGCCACTGCTAATGACACCATTCTGGACGGAAGTGAGGCCAGGCAACTGGGATCCCTGTCCCAGGATGTGGTTATTGACCAGGGGATTGGGAAAACCCAGGAAACCCTCAGCCTCTGGCGGCGATTGCTGGCGAGTGTACGGGACAGATACCTCTGCAAAGAAGACCTCCAGATGCACCAAAGAAAATGGAACACAATAGAACAAGGTATCCGATGCCTGAGGGAATTGGCCGTGCTAGAGATCATTTTCTTGGACAACGAGAGATTCCCCAAGAACCCAGATAACGTCCAGTGCACTTCACAAATGTGGCTAAGATTCGCGCGGCTCGGACCAGAGATATACTCTCGTTACCTGGCAACACTGCAGTGGAGGGAAAGTGAAGACCAAGTGGGCGTGTTAACAAACAAACTGAGAATTTATGAGGACACTGTCACTGCCCCACTACGCACCCAGGTCTCATCGGTAGAAACAAACCTGGCCGAGCAAGTCCGGAGATTGATTGAAGAGAGCCATCAGAAACTAAAGAAAGAGCTCACAGAAAGATTTTTCCATGCCACACCAAAACCAACCCGAGTCTCTGCCATCAGGAGCAGACGTACTCCAGTCAGGGAAAGAAAACAAACTCCACGATGTGACCTCTGGTTTTTCCTTCAAGAGCATGGGGAAGACATGAGGAAGTGGGATAGGAAACCCACCTCCACCTTAGCAGCCCGGGTACGTGAATTGAAAACAGAAACATCCACCTCAAGAAGCTCATCTAGGTATAACACTGCCCCAGTCTCTTGTGGACAGAACCCCTGACAGAATGGAAATGATAATATGACTGATCCTCTTGAAGGGACCTCAAGAACACATTTACAGAAGAACATCGTGCACCAAAAACAGGATTAGAGGAGCCCTGCCTCTAGCCAGGTAGAGGAAAGGGATAATCGGATCTATTGGACTGTGTGGATCCGATGGCCTGGCACGTCTGACCCACAAAGATACACGGCTTTGGTTGACACGGGCGCTCAGTGCACCCTAATGCCATCCAGGTATGTGGGGACCGAATCCATTTCTATTTCTGGGGTGACAGGAGGATCCCAGCAGTTGACTGTATTAGAAGCTGAAGTGAGTTTAACTGGGAATGAGTAGCAGAAACACCCCATTGTGACTGGTCCAGACGCCCCATGCATCCTCGGCATAGATTATCTCAGGAGTGGATATTTCAAGGACCCGAAGGGACATCGCTGGGCTTTTGGGATAGCAGCCGTAGAGACGGAAGACATAAGGCAACTGAATAGCCTGCCTGGTCTCTCAGATAACCCGTCTGCTGTAGGACTACTGAGAATTGAAGAACAGCAGGTACCAATTGCTACAGCAACAGTGCATCGCCGGCAATACCGCACTGACAGAGACTCTGTGGCCCCCATCCATAAGATGATTCGGGAACTGGAGAGCCAAGGGGTGGTCAGCAAGGCTCACTCACCCTTTAACAGCCCTATATGGCCGGTGCGTAAGTCCAGTGAAGAATGGAGACTGACGGTAGATTACCGTGGCCTGAATGAAGTCACACCACCACTGAGTGCTGCTGTACCGGACATGTTGGAACTTCAGTATGAGCTGGAATCCAAGGCAGCAAAGTGGTATGCGACCATTGATATTGCCAATGCCTTTTTCTCCATTCCTCTGGCAGCAGAGTGCAGGCCTCAGTTTGCTTTCACCTGGAGAGGTGTGCAGTACACGTGGAACCGACTGCCCCAGGGGTGGAAGCACAGTCCCACCATCTGCCATGGACTGATCCAGGCTGCACTAGAAAAGGGTAAAGCTCCAGAACATCTGCAGTACATTGATGACATCATTGTGTGGGGGGACACAGCCACAGAAATATTTGGGAAAAGAGAGAAAATCATCAGAATTCTCCTGGAAGCCGGTTTCGCCATCAAGAAGAGTAAAGTCAAGGGACCTGCCCGAGAGATCCAGTTCCTGAGAGTAAAGTGGCAAGATGGACGGCGTCAGATTCCTTCTGAGGTCATCAATAAGATCATCGCGATGTCTCCACCAACCAACAAGAAGGAGACACAAGCCTTCCTAGGTGCC
>NW_028147550.1:0-3459 GCF_008360975.1 Lichenostomus cassidix
AATTATCCCTCTCCTACCTCCACCCTTCCTTCCCCCTCCCCGCACTGCGGCTCCCCGTTCCCCTTCTCCATGCCACCTTCCCCGCCACCTTCCCCCCTCCTTCTCTCCCACCTGCCTTGGATTCTCCCCCTCCTTCCTCCGTCCTTCCTTCTCCCCCCACACCTCCCTCTGCCCACTCCCCCTGCACACTCCGAGCCTCCCCACCCACCCCGACCACCCCGCTGCTCCCCTATTCCCGTCCTCCATTCCCCCCTCTCTCTTTCCCCGCAGCCGCGGGGCTCGGGGTGCTGCAGAATAAAGCCCAGAGGGCCGGAGCCCGGCGCCCCCCTCCCTCCCTGGAACCCCCACACGGGGCCGGGCCCGCTCGGCGGGTCCCCCCATGCAGTTCACAAGCACCGCCCGACACCGCCGGGGCTCCGGCTTTCCCCACATCACACTGGGGCTCCCCGGGAGGGTTGGGGCTGGGTGTTAGGGGGGGGCCCCCTCCTTAGGAGGGGGTCCCGGGGAGGGGAGGGGGTGGGGGCGGAGGGGGGGCTTCCCCCCTCCACTCCCCGCCTCCTCCCCCGGACCCCCTCCTCCGGAGGGGGCTCACCCCGGCCCCCTCCCCGGGGACCCCCCTCCCCCGGAGGGGGCCCTGGGGGAGGAGGAGGGGTCACGTCACTCTGTTCCGTGAATACACATCTCTAGAGATCGCCAGTCAAACGAACGCACTCCCCCCTCTGCCCCCGGGCCCCGGTCCGGGGGAGGGGGTCCCGGGGAGGGGGCCGGGGTGAGCCCCCTCCGGAGGAGGGGGTCCGGGGGAGGGGGCGGGGCCTGGAGGGGGGGGAAGGTTCCCCCTCCCGCCCCCCCTTCCCCCGGACCCCCCCCCCCGAGGACCACTTCCCCGGAGGCCCACCCACGGGCCCCCTCCTCCGAAGGGCCCCCTCCCACCCCCATCCCCCCCGGGACCCCCTCCTAAAGGGGCCCCCCCAACCCCCAGCCCCGACCCTCCCGGGGAGCCCCAGTGTGATGTGGGGGAAGCCGGAGCCCCGGCGGTGTCGGGCGGTGCTTGTGAACTGCATGGGGGGACCCGCCGAGCGGGCCCGGCCCCGTGTGGGGGTTCCAGGGAGGGAGGGGGGCGCCGGGCTCCGGCCCTCTGGGCTTTATTATTCCCCGGCGCCCCCAGCCCCGCGGCTGCGGAGGAAAAGATGGAGAGAGGGGGATGGAGGAAGGGAATAGGGGGCAGAGAGGGTGGTCAGGGTGGGACAAGGACGAAGGCAGGTGGGGAGAGAAGGAGAGGGGAGGACGGGGAATGAGGAGGAATAGCAGAAGATTAGGATGGGTAGGGAGAGGGGTCAGGGTGCGGAGTGAAACGGGAAGGGACCAGAAAGGTCGGGTCGGGGAAGAAGGACGGGTGGACAGAGGAGGGAGAGTAAAAGGGGTAGAGGAGTAGGGACAGGAGAGGACGGAGGGGTGGGGGCGGTCGTGTTTGGGGAAAGAAGAGAAGGTTTGAGGGGAGAGGGAAGGGGAGGAAGAAGGGGAATAGGGAGAAGAGGACGGAGGGGTGGGGGGGGTCGTGTTTGGGCAAAGAAGGGAAGGGGAGAGAGAAGGGAAGAGGGAGGAAGAGGGAGGAAGAAGGGGAATAGGTAGAAGAGGAAGGAGGGGTGGGGGTTCGTGTTTGGAGAAAGAAGGGAAGGTTTGAGGAGAGAGGGAAGAGGGAGGAAGAAGGGGAATAGGTAGAAGAGGAAGAAGAGGGGGGCAGAGGGGGAGGCAGAAGCGGGGAGCGCGGACAGGGAGCTCCTGCCCGCACCTTGCTCTCGGTGAGCAAATGGCGGCTGAGGCGATGCCTGGGGTTTAAATCACCTCGGCCCCGCCCCGCGCAGCCGCACCGGAGACCCGCACACCTGAGCCAGGTCCGGGCCCCGCCCCGCGCAGCCGCACTGCGACCCCGCACACCTGAGCCTGGTCCGGGCCCTGAAGCCCCTGAAGCCGCGCCCCCCGTGCCGCCCGGCCCCGCCTGTCACCGCCCCGGCACCGCCTGTCACCGCCCCGGCCCCGCCTGTCACCGCCCGGCACAGCCCCGTCTGTCACCGCCCCGGCCCCGCCTGGCACAGCCCCGGCCCCGTCTGTCACCGCCCCGGCCCCGCCTGTCACCGCCCCGGCCCCGCCTGTCACCGCCCCGGCCCCGCCTGTCACCGCCCGGCACAGCCCCGCCTGTCACCGCCCCGGCCCCGCCTGGCACAGCCCCGGCCCCGCCTGTCACCGCCCCGGCCCCGCCTGTCACCGCCCCGGCCCCGTCTGTCACCGCCCCGCCTGGCACAGCCCCGCCTGTCACCGCCCCGGCCCCGCCTGTCACACCCCGCCCGGCACAGCCCCGCCTGTCACCGCCCCGGCCCCGCCTGGCACAGCCCCGGCCCCGTCTGTCACCGCCCCGGCCCCGTCTGTCACCGCCCCGGCCCCGCCTGTCACCGCCCCGGCACCGCCTGTCACCGCCCCGGCCCCGTCTGTCACCGCCCCGGCCCCGTCTGTCACCGCCCCGGCACCGCCTGTCACCGCCCCGGCCCCGTCTGTCACCGCCCCGGCCCCGCCTGTCACCGCCCGGCACAGCCCCGTCTGTCACCGCCCCGGCCCCGTCTGTCACCGCCCGGCACAGCCCCGTCTGTCACCGCCCCGGCCCCGCCCGGCACAGCCCCGGCCCCGTCTGTCACCGCCCCGGCACCGCCTGTCACCGCCCGGCACAGCCCCGCCTGGCACCGCCCCGGCACCGCCTGTCACCGCCCGGCACGGCCCCGTCTGTCACCGCCCCGGCCCCGTCTGTCACCGCCCCGGCCCCGCCTGGCACAGCCCCGGCCCCGTCTGTCACCGCCCCGGCACCGCCTGTCACCGCCCGGCACAGCCCCGTCTGTCACCGCCCCGGCACCGCCTGTCACCGCCCCGGCCCCGTCTGTCACCGCCCGGCACAGCCCCGTCTGTCACCGCCCCGGCCCCGCCTGGCACAGCCCCGGCCCCGTCTGTCACCGCCCCGGCCCCGCCTGTCACCGCCCCGGCCCCGCCTGTCACCGCCCCGGCCCCGTCTGTCACCGCCCCGGCCCCGCCCGGCACAGCCCCGGCCCCGTCTGTCACCGCCCCGGCCCCGTCTGTCACCGCCCCGGCCCCGCCCGGCACAGCCCCGGCCCCGCCTGGCACAGCCCCGCCTGGCACAGCCCCGCCTGGCACTGCCCCGGCCCCGCCTGGCACTGCCCCGGCCCCGCCTGTCACCGCCCCGGCCCCGTCTGTCACCGCCCGGCACAGCCCCGTCTGTCACCGCCCCGGCCCCGTCTGTAACCGCCCGGCACAGCCCCGTCTGTCACCGCCCCGGCCCCGCCTGTCACCGCCCCGGCCCCGCCCGGCACAGCCCCGGCCCCGTCTGTCACCGCCCCGGCCCCGCCTGTCACCGCCCGGCACAGCCCCGTCTGTCACCGCCCCGGCCCCGCCTGGCAC
>NW_028147551.1:0-32500 GCF_008360975.1 Lichenostomus cassidix
ACAAGTGTATATATAGAGTGACATATATATATACACACACAGATATATATACACACATATGTATGTATATACACAGATATATATATACACCATATGTATATACACACATATGTATTTATATATACACACATGTATATACACAGAGACACACCTATACATCCACATACATATATGTATACACACACATATGTATATATATACTCACATATATATAGACATGCACAGATATATATACACATATGTATATATACACACACACATATATATATACACAGAGATATATATACGCACAGCCATATATATACACACATCTGTATATACTCACCATAGATATGTACACTCACACACATATATATACATGCTCACACATATATATATCCACACATATATATATGCCGAGAAACGGAGGCTTGAGAAACCAATATGAATTTATCACAAGCTTCAGTTTATTCATTTACAGCATATAATTTCTATTGTAGTTAACTAACTCATGCCTATTCTGTAATCATACAATAGTATTGGTTCTATACTTCCACGGCCTAAGTTTGGCTACTTGTCTTAACATGTATGTACGTTCCCCTATAATGCCGGATTTCTGCCTATTTGTCGCCAATGAACGCATTCCGGACGGCTCCTACGATGTCCACGTCGAAGGAAAGTCACGGTGACCTTAGATCGCCGATGGGACGAAGGTACGTCAGGAATAGTCGGCGGAATATGGCTATTGTCAAGAAGCGGCTCGTTAATAATCAATCTATGTCCATCTGCGTGTCCCTTCTCTAGAAGCCAGCTTTCGACATATATATACACAGACACACCTATATACACAGATATGTATATACACACCATATATATGTACACACACACATATATATACACGCTTACACATATATATACACAGACACATATATATACACGCTTACACATATATATGCACACACACATATATATACATATATATGTAGGGATACACACAGATATGTATATATACACAGATGTACATATACACACCGACATATATCTACACATACCCATATATATACAGACATTTGTTTATATACGCCCATATGTATGTATATTCACAAATATATATATACAGTATATGTATACACACAGATATGTATATATACACATATGTATATATACACAGTCAGACATATATAGCCATACACCTATATGTATAGACATACATGTATATATACAGTCACATATATATATATACACACAGATACATATATATACACACCTATGTATGGATACACACATATATGTATATATACATACATGTATATATACACTCACATATATATACAGACACCCATATATATGCAGACATATGTATATGTACGCCTATATGTATGTCTACACAGAATTATATATATACACCATATGTATGTACACACATTTGTATATATACACACACGTGTATATACAGAGACACACATATATAGACACACATATATGTATACACACACATGTATATATACACTCACACATATCTATACAGACACACATATATATACACACACATATATATACACATGCACAGATATATATACGTAGACACAAATATATACGCACACATATATACAGAGATATATACACACACATATATGTGTATACAAACAGATATGTATATATACACACACACATATAGATACATATACACAGATAGATATATATATATACATACACCTCTGTATATACAGACATATATATACAGACATTTATTTATACACATATATGTATATATACACACATATAGAGACACACAGATATATATACCCACAGATATATATCTACAGACATATAAATGCACACATGTAATTATACACATATATGTATATATACGTATATAGATACACACATATGTATATACACACACACATATATATGTACACATTCACATATATATACACACATTTTTATATATATACACATATAGATATTGATACATAATTAGATACACCATATATATACATATACACACACATATATATTGCATACCCACATATATACTCACACATATGTATATATATACACCTATAGATTCACACACATATTCAACACACCATATATATACAGACACAGACATATATATGCATACACACATATATATTCACATATCTGTGTATAGATATACATATAGATACAGACACATATTTATACACACCATATATATATACACACACCCACTCCTATATATGCACAGACGTATATATATACACTCCTATGTATATATATACACATATAGATACACATACATAAATAGACACACCATATAAATATGCACAGACACACACAGACACATATATGCACAGACACATATATATATACATATATGTATATATATATATAGAGATACACCCATATATTTATACACACCATATAAATATACACACCTACTCATATATATGCATACACAGAGATATATACACAGAAATGTATATATATAGACATACACATACACACACACACACACATATTTATATACACCATATATATACACACACACACAGACACATATATTTGCAGACATACATATATATACAGACATATGTATATATATACTCATACAGATACACAGACATATTTATACACACCATATATATACACACAAAGGTATATATAGACATTTACAGATATATACACACATATGTATATATATACATATAGATATTGACACATATTTATACACACCATATATATATATATATATACACACACATATATATGCATACCCACATATATACTCACACATATGTATATATATACACCTATAGATACACAGACATATTTATACACACTATATATATACAGACACAGACATATATATGCATACACACATATATATTCACACATTTGTATATAGATATACATATAGATACAGACACATATTTATACACACCATCTATATATACACACCCACTCCTATATATGCACAGACATATATATATACACACATATGTATATATATACACATATAGATACACACACATAAATATACACACCATATATATATACACAGACACACACAGGCATATATATGCACAGACACATATATATATACATATATGTATATATATATAGAGATACACCCATATATTTATACACACCATATAAATATACACACCTACTCATATATATGCATACACAGAGATATATACACAGAAATGTATATATATAGACATACACATACACACACAGACCTATTTATATACAGCATATGTATATACACAGGTACACACATACATATGCAGACACACATATATATACAGACATATGTATATATATACTCATACAGATACACAGACATATTTATACACACCATATATATATACAGACACGTATATATATCCACTCACACATATATATACACACATATGTATATATATACACATACAGATACACACACATATTTATATACACCATATATATATACACACACATATATATACGGACATGTATATATATACACATACAGATAGACACAGTTATTTATACGCAGCATATATATACACACACGTACACATATTTATGCACATACATACATATATATATATACACACACATATGTATATATATACAGATAGAGATACACAGACATATTTATACACAGCATATATATACACATCCACACATATATACACACACACTCAGACACTTATATACAGACATATGTATATATATACACATACAGATACACAGACTTATTTATACACACCATATATATATATACACAGATATATATATACAGACATATATATGCAGTCATATGTCTATAAACACTCCTATGTATATATGCACACACGTATATATACACAGACATACAGAATATGCACACACATATATGTATAGACATACATGTATATACACAGAGACACATATATATACACACACATATACACACATATATATCCACACTCATATGTATATACATGCACATATGTATATATACACACAGACATGTATATATACACACATGTGTATATATACCCATACATACATATACAGACCTATATATATACACACACATATATATACAGATGTATATAGACAGATATATATATACAGATGTATATAGACACATATATATACACCCCCATATGTATATAAATAGAAACATATTTATAGAAAGACATATATATAGACATATATACATTCCCTCATATGCATATAGAGACATATGTATATATACAGACATATGTATATATACAGACACACATATATATATATACACATATATATACACATATGTATTTATATACACATATATATATACACACAGTCACATAGATATACCCACACTCCTATATATACACACACATATATGTATGCACACATATATACACACCATATATATATACACACAGTCATATATATAGTCCCACACAGATATGTACACACGTATGTATATAGACACACATATGTGTGTATATACACATATGTATATATACAGACATATTGTGTATACACACATATATATACACACATGTATGTATACACATATGTAAATATACCCACACGTATCTATACATCGACATATATATACCCACACACATATATATATACACACAGAAATGTGTATATACACACAGATGTGTATATATTCACACACACATATATATATAGAGACATACAAATATATATACACATATATGTATATATAAACAAATATGTATGTATAGACACAGAAATATATACACACACATGTATATACACACATATGTATATATACACTTAGGTGTATATAAGGAGACAGATATATACCCACACACACATATATATACACACAGACATATATACACACACAGACATACATATACAGACACCTACATATATATACACATACACCTATATACACACACATATATGTACACATATATATATACCCACACATATGTATATACATACAGATATGTATATATACACACATATGTATATATATAGAGACACAGATATACACAGATATACATATACACACACTCAGACACACACATACATATAGCCCGCGTTTCATTTGCGGGGCACTTTCCGTGTCGAGGCGCCGAATGGGTAGCCGAGGGAGGAGATGAGCATGGGGGACCCAGTGTCAAGGTGTTCAGAGAGCATATGCAAAGGGGAGGCCCAAGCCACCCAATTGTGAGAAGGTGAGCCAGGTAGGCAGCAGGCTTGAGGGAGTGGTGTGTAGCAACTCCGAAGGAGGGAGAGGCTGGAAGGTGGTGGCTGAGCAGCAGGAGCGGCTGTTTGTTGTGTTTGATCCGCTTTTCTAAAATGAGTGCCGTGTCCTAATAGCCAATGCGTGAGAACAAAGCGCACGGAGTCAGACATGAGAGGCATCTGGGCAGACCACGGCACCGGTACGGAGAGGACCAGATGGGCAAAGTGGTGGGAGATTGATTTTCCATCGGAGAGAGGTGGCCAGCTGTCAGTTAGACATGGTGTTCGAAGAGGTTTGTAGGTGGCTGGAGGCCAGATGCAGGTGTTTGAGATGATTGTTAAATTTCGTTTGTCTTTGAGAGTGGTACCGTGAAGCGATTGGTTGCAGGGAAGTAATGATGGCAGGAAGTGGCACGTGGAAGAAATGTTGAGGGAGTAAAGGTGCGACTGGAAAGGTGAAGGATGTGAGAGGTGAGGTTTTGTTGTTGTGAGCGTGAGGGGTGAAAGGTCAAAGTGTCTTAGGAAGGGATTCGTGTGGTAAATGAAGGAGCGTGAGTGTGGCTTGAATGGCGCAAGCAAGGAGCTGCGACGGTGGCGTAAGCAAGGCGGCAAGGGTTTTGAGAGAGTATGTGAGTTTTGTAGAAGGCAAGAGGTGCATAAATGGAGTGTTTTGCAAAGTTTGGGAAGAGGGTTTTTTGTTGTTAATGTGAGTGTGTTATAGTTGGTGAATGTATATGCAGTGTGTTTGGGTGGGTGTGTGTGTGTGGGTGTGTGTGTGTGTGTGTGTGTGTGAGTGAGATGTGTTAAGGCATGAAAGAAGGTGGAGTTTGCGAAGAGAAGGAAATGTGAGGATAGAAGTATTTGTTGTTGGTGATGGAGAGAGTTTGAAGGTGAAGTGTTTGTTTGTGCGTTGTAGGTGGAAAAAAGCATTTTTGGCACCTTGGTGCCCTCAGCCACGCCCCCCGGCACCAGGTGCCGCCCCCCGATTTTCGGCGCGCGCCGCGCGCTGCCGCGCGCGGCGCGGTGGATGCGGGGGGGTACCCCGGGAGGCCCCTTCCGGGCGGCGCCATCCCCCCCCCCCTGCGGGGAGCTGCAGCGGCAGCCCCCCCCTTGCGGCGGGCCCACCTGGGCTGCCCCCCCTCGCGGGGGGGCCCGCCTCTGTCGCCCCACCTTCTGGCACACGTGCCTCACTTACGTTCCAGTGGGGGTAGGCGGGCCCGGCGGGCTCCCGGACTATGCGGCCGTGACGCGCCTAGCACACGCACGGGCTAGCCCGCGGTGGGATTCGAACCCCTGACGTGCAGAGATCCGGCTTAAGGCCATACCCACCGAGCCAGAGTGGCTCCTTAATTTTAAATCCTTTTTTTGGGGGCATATCCTTTTCGCCGCACAATGACGTCAACAAAGCCCTGCCCACTACCCCGCCCCCGATTCTGCGTCCGTCACGGTACTCCACCCACTGCTCCGCCTGTCGTCCCTCCCTTGGCCCCGCCCCTGTCGGCTCCCTGCCCGGGACAAAGCCACGCCTCCGGTGGTCTCCACACCCCGCCCCTCGACGTCACGGGGCTCGGAACACAGCCACGGCCCTGCCGCTCCCCCTAGCCCGCCCAAGAGCCCGCCCCTCGGTGCCCCCTCAGTCCGCCCTAAGCTACGCCTGCCTCCGCCCGCCCGTCGCTACGGCAACAGGGGAGCCGTTGCTTCTTTAGCGTTTTACTTTTTTCTCCATTTTTGGAGCTCCTTTGCTAGAGAATTTTCCTAAGGTTCAGTGCATGGTTTTTTACATGCTTTCCCTCAACTGTATTAGCACAAATTACCATTCTCTCAAATCTCACTGGGTCTTTTAATCACTTTTTGAAAACACCATTTATGATTCTTGAAAACCAAAACATATTTTGGGGGATACTGCAGCACTAGCATATATACAGTTGTTTCTCCCAACTACGTCCATTTTGCTTATCTCATTGTACAGTATTTCCTAGGGGCTTCTACTGTGTATCGCTGGGGTTTTTTCACTTGTTTCGTGCCTGCATTCACTTCTGTGTGCATGTCTTACCCCCTGCTGTGCTTTTGCAGGGATCACTTCTGCAGTCTTGGGGGTTTTTTTTCCACCTCTACACTACTGCCACGTGTTTACTAGTGTCACCCAATCTGCAGAAAAAAATGGAAAAACTCTGCAACAACATTTTCATGTTACACACTCAAGGCATGACTTTATTTTGTGCCCAGCATGTACCACAGCAATCATCTCATCCCCCCAAAGCCCGGGTGTGCAGAGACCATCATTCCAGACTACAGAGCTCTTACTCCATTTCTCAGACAGTGCATACAGTAAAAGCCAATAGGAAAGCATCGGCTCAGTGTTCATTAGTCCAAAGTGGAGCAAAGTCCCCATATTTGATCTCTCGTTGGACTCCAATGTCCTTGTCTGCCATGCTAATGACATTTTTCACTTGTTTTTAGCAGTCATTTTTCTGGGCCTGGATGTCTTCAGTCCTGCTGCAGGTGCTCTGGCCTAGCTGCTTGTCATATCCATCCTGTCTTCTGGAGAACCACATGTTCCTGCTGGATGTTCTGTTCACCGTGCTTCTCTTTGTGCTTATCTTTGGGGGTCAGTCCCAAGCTCTTGCTATGCTGAATTCACCAGACCTCATGTGGCACAACATTGCCCTGGAAGAAATCAAAAATTCCTTTTCCCAGGGGAAACCCAAATCAAACCTTTGACTAGTGACACAATATTTTTAAGCTGATACATTTTCCAACAGTAGCAGTCAGTCCCAACAATTTTCCTTCAGTAGCCTTTCATGTCATTTTGTTTTCTATACCTTTTGGAACAGAACAGACGCATCTCTCTCTTCTCTTCACCACAATATCCTCGCCGGGATAGGCAACTCCAGCAGCAGCGAAACCCCACCATCTGGAAGAGAACACGACACACGTGTCAGTCATTTCCGCACGGCTCTGCACACGTGCTAGTCCGAGCGCCTGATGCCACGTCCTCCTGGGCCTCCTACCCACCAGCCGCCTGTTGAAGTCGTGACACAGCGGAGGGTTTCAGGCCTGCTCAGCCACAGGAGCACATCAAAGTTTCACAGTATTCTACAAATTCTCAATCAGGTGCACTATCTCTTACCCACCCATGTCATCCCACCGCAACCACCCAGTCTAATACCTTCTAATCCATCTCCAGGGCTTCTTCACACTTGCCTGCAGCAAAGGCTGTCTAACAGTGCATGCACTCCATACTCTGCAGAGTTGCAATTCCCCTCCAGGGACGGTCATCACACACTCGGCATTCTTCTTCACCCAAACATTCCTATCTCACTCCATCCACAAGTTTCCCTGAAGACACATACTTTGTATTGACATTCAGCCAGCTGCTGATTACGTCCAGGCAAAGTTCTTATGAAGTCATCTCAGCTTCTGCGAGAGGTGTGTACGCACAGAGGCCAAAGCCCGTGGCTGCACTCCAAGTCGTCCGAGCCTCAGCACGCAGCAGGCCGAGAGGATACGCTTGCAGGAAGCAGGTTTGTACCCACCGTCCCCCCGCTCAGGGGGGAACGGGAGGCCTTTGCCTACATGCCGTCACCTCTGCTCGCAGGCCATAAACATCTACCCTCCGTGGCCCACGTGTGCAAACCTGAACCCACTGTCACATGCTATAACCATGCCATTTTCATGTCACAGTTACCTTACAGGGTCTTTCAATGCCTTTGACATGCTGTGCAGTGCTAGGCCTTTCACTGCAGCACGGCATATATATCCATACAGCTGCAGCGTGCTGCAAGATGCTGATGCTGCTTTGCCAGGGGGACAGGCCTGGCCATGGGCCCATGACTTCAGCCTATGTTAACCCACCTCAGGATGCCCCCGGGACGCATGGACCGCTGCTATCGCTTTGTCCCTGTTTGTTCCTGTGGCCCTACCTGTCCTTCCACTCCTCTTTTTCTCTCTGTCTCTCCTTGTGTCTGTCATAGCTATGAACAGATGCTACTCACAGCACACACCGTGTGAGGGTCTCCTTTGCACATCCATTCCTTCCCAGGTATTTATAGAGAACGTCACAAGTTCCACCGGAAACAGTACCTTGACACAAGAGCGTGCTGTAGGAGTGGACTCCTGTCACTTCCAGTCTGCCGTGTTGCATTTCAAAGCCATTGCCTCCATAGCACCCTTTGTGCTCAGAATTGCACTTCTTTCCAACACCCATGTCCCACGTCTTACACGTGGCACTGACAACTCACAGGTCTCACAATTATCGCACCGAGCCTGTAAACATGACCTGCACAACTCTCCCTATGTGCACCCACTATCACTTTGTAGTTTTCCCTCTCTCTATCAAAACTATGCCTGAACAGGTGCCCAGATTCCAACTGCTCCGTGCTGGCTTCTCAGTAATACATGCCTCCTGCTATGGCAACTGCAACACTTTTGAAACATGACACATACCTTCTCATACCAGCATACTTAGCACAGCCAGAGTTGCATGCTCCCCCAGGACAGATTCTTCTCCATTTCTGCCTTGACCCTCACACCAGTGCCAGCCCATGGGGCTCCACATGGATGCAGTGTCCTTGCAATACAGGCAACCCTGAGAAACACACAAAGACTGTTGCTGCAGCCTGTACATCCCTGCACGTTCCTTGTGACAGAGACACTTCAAGGCACATTCTTTCCTACAGCTTTTCCAAGCCTCTTTGAAAATCCATAACCTCCTCACCGTCTCCTTCTATGTCCATTCACCTACTTCATCCTTCTCACCAGCCCACTCCCAGGCTCACTTGTTCCATACTCCTCCTACTTCCTGACCCAAACCTCCACGTCCAATTCTATTCCAGGGAGGGTTATCATGTACTCATCATTCTTCTTCAGCAAAACATTCATATACACTTGTATCCACCAGTCTCCCTCAAGACAGCTACTTTGCACTGCCTGACCGACTGACTGACTGAAAGTCAGCCAGCCAGCCAGCCAGCCAGCCAGCCAGCCAGCCACCCACCCAGCCAGCCAGCCACCCAGCCAGCCAGCCAGCTATCTACCTACCTACCTACCTACCTACCTACCTACCTAGCTGATGACATCCAGGGAAAATTTTTCCTCATTCATCTCACTTTCTGGAAGATGTCAAACCCTGCAGCTGTACTCCAAATGTTCCAAGCTTCAGCATGCACCTAGCAAGGAGGATATGCATTGTACCCACTGTCCCCCAGCTCAGGGGGGAACGGGAGGCCTCTGCCTACATGCTGTCACCTCTGCTCGAAGGCCATAAACATGGCCTCCTTGGCCCACCTGTGCAAACCCTCATCCAGCCCCATGTGCCATAAAGAAAACATTTTCATGTCACAGTTACCTTACAGGGCCTTTCAATGCATTCCACATGCTTTACAGTGCAGCAATGCATGTATATGCACACATCTGGAGCCTGCTGTAAGATGCTGACGCTGCTTTGCCAGGGGGACAGGCCTGGCCATCAGCCCATGACTTCAGTCTATATTAACTCACCTCAGGATGCCCCTGGCACCCTATGGACCGCTCCTATTGCTGTGTCCCTGTTCGTTCCTGTGGCCCTACCTGTCCCTCCTCTCCTCTTTTTCCCTTCCTCTCTGTCCTTGTGTGTTTCAAACCTAAGACCAGATGCCACTGACAGGACACACCGTGGGAGGGTCTGCTTTGCACATCCATTCCTTCCCAGGTATTTGTAGAGAACGTCCCAAGTTCCATCCTAAACAGTACCTCGACACCAGAGGGCGCTGTAGGAGTGGATTTCCATCCCTTTTGGGCCTGCCGTCCTGCATTTTAAAGCCGTTGCCTTTGTAGCACCCTTTCTGCTCATAACTGCAATTCTTTGCAACACCCACGTCTTACACATGTCTTACCGTGTCTTACACATGCCACTTACACCTGACAGGTCTCACAATTACTGCAGCGAGCCTGTAAACACGACCTGTACAAGTCTCCCCATGTGCATACAGTATCCCTCTCCCTATGTGCACACAGTATCTCTTTGTAGTTTTCTCTTTCACTCTCAAATCTATGCCTCAACATGTAGCAAAATTCAAGTGCTCCATGCTTGCTTCTCAGCAATGCATGCCTCCTGCTGTGGTAAGTGCAACACTTTTGAAACGTGACACATACCTTCTCATATCAGCATACTTAGGACAGCCAGAGCTACATGCTCCCCGAGGACAGATTCTTCTCCATTTCTGCCTTGACACTCAAACCACGTGCCAGCCCATGGAGCTCCACACGGATGTAGTGCCCTTGTCATACAGGGAACCTGGTGAAACACAGAAATACTGTTGCTGCAACCTGTACATCTCTGCTTGTTCCCTGTTACAGAGACACTTCAAGGTACCTTCTTTCCTCCAGCCTTTGCAACACTTCTCTACCATCCATAACCCCCTCAGTGCCTCCTTCTAAGCCCATTCACCTACTTCATCCTTCTCACTTACCTGCTCCCAGGCTTTCTTGTTCTATACTCCTCCTACTTCCTGACCCAAACCTCCACGTACCATTCCATTCCAGGGAGGGTTATCATGTACTCATCATTCTTCTTCAGCAAAACATTCATATACACCTCTATTTACCAGTCTCCCTTAAGACAGCTCCTTTGCTGTGACTGACTGACTGACTGACTGACAGACTGACTGACTGACTGAGAGCCAGCCAGCCTGCCAGCCAGCCAACCAACCAACCAGCCAGCCAGCCAGCTAGCTAGCTAGCTAGCTAGCTAGCTAGCTAGGTAGGTAGCCAGCCAGCCAGCCAGCCAGCCAGCCAGCCAGCTAGCTAGCTAGCTAGCTAGGTAGCCAGCCAGCCAGCCAGCCAGCCAGCCAGCCAGCTAGCTAGCTATCTGATCAAATCCAGGGAAATTATTCCTCAGTCATCTCACCTTCTGCAAGAGGTCAAAGCCTGCAGCTGCACTCCAAGCTGTGGAAGCCTCAGCATGCAGCAGGTCCAGAGGATACCCTTGCAGGAAGCAGGTTAGTACCCACTGTCCCCCAGGACAGGGGGGAACAGGAGGCCTTTGCCTACATGCTGTCATCTGTGTTTACAGGCCATAAACATCTACCCTCTGTGGCCCACCTGTGCAAATCCCCATCCAGCCCCACGTGCCATAACCATACCATTTTCATGTCACAGTTACCTTACAGGGTGTTTCAATGCATTCCACATGCTCTGCAGTGCTAGGCCTTGCACCGCAGCAATGCATGTATATCGACACATCTGGAGCCTGCTGCAAGACGCTGCCCCTGCTTTGCCAGGGGGACAGGCCTGGCCATCGACCCATGACTTCAGGCTACATTAAGCCACCTCAGGATGGCCCCGGGACCTGTGGATCGCTCACACTGCTTTGTCCCTGTTTGTTCCTGTGGCCCTACCTGTCCCTCCCCTCTTCTTTTTCTCTTCCTCTCTGTCCTTGTCTCTTTCAAACCTAAGGGCAGTTGCCAGTGACAGGATACAACCTGCCAGGGTCTCCTTTGCACATCCATTCCTTCCCAGGTATTTCTAGAGAACGTCACAAGTTCCATCAGAAACACTACCTCGACACCAGAGGGCGCTGTAGGAGTGGATTTCCATCACTTTTGGGCCTGCCGTCCTGCATTTCAAAGCCATTGCCTTTGTAGCACCCTTTTTGCTCAGAACTGCAATTCTTTGCAACATCGACCTCCTAGACATGTCTTACTGTGTCTTGCACATGCCACTTACACCTCACAAGTGTCACAATTACTGCACCGAGCCTGTAAACACGACCCGTACAACTCTCCCTATGTGCATACAGTATCACTCTCCCTATGTGCACACAGTATCTGTTTGTACTTTTCTCTTTCACTGTGAAATCTATGCCTGAACATGTAGCAAAATTCAAGTGTTCCATGCTTGCTTCTCAGCAATGCATGCCTCCTGCTGTGGCAAGTGCAACACTTTTATAACGTGACACATACCTTCTCATATCAGCATACTTTGGAAAGCCAGAGCTGCATGCTTCCCCAGGACAGATTCTTCTCCATTTCTGCCTTGATACTCAAATCACGTGCCAGCCCATGGAGCTCCACATGCATGTAGTGCCCTTGTCATACAGGCAACCTGGTGAAACACAGAAATACTGTTACTGCAACCTGTACATCCCTGCCCGTTCCCTGTCACCGAGACAGTTCAAGACACGTTCTTTCCTCCAGCTTTTGCAAGCCTCTTCTACAATCCATAACCCCATCCGTGCCTTCTTCTAAGCCCATACACCTACTTCATCCTTGTCACTTACCTGCTCCCAGGCTTTCTTGTTCCATACTCCTCCTACTTCCTGACCGAAACCTCCACGTAGCATTCCATTCCAGGGAGGGTTATCACGTACTCATCATTCTTCTTCAGCAAAACATTCATATACACCTCTATTCACCAGTCTCCCTTAAGACAGCTCCTTTGCTGTGACTGACTGACTGACTGACTGACAGCCAGCCAGCCAGCCACCCACCCACCCAGCCAGCCAGCTACCCACCCAGCCAGCCAGCTATCTACCTACCTACCTACCTACCTAGCTACCTACCTACCTAGCTACCTACCTACCTACCTAGCTGATCACATCCAGGGAAAATTTTTTTCTCATTCATCTCACTTTCTGGAAGATGTCAAACCCTGCAGCTGTACTCCAAATGTTCCAAGCTTCAGCATGCACCTAGCAAGGAGGATATGCTTGCAGGAAGTAGGTTTGTACCCACTGTCCCCCATCTCAGGGGGGAACGGGAGGCCTCTGCCTACATGCTGTCACCTCTTCTCGAAGGCCATAAACATGGCCTCCTTAGCCCACCTGTGCAAACCCTCATCCAGCCCCATGTGCCATAAAGAAAACATTTTCATGTCACAGTTACCTTACAGGGCCTTTCAATGCATTCCACATGCTTTACAGTGCAGCAATGCATGTATATGCACACATCTGGAGCCTGCTGTAAGATGCTGCCCCTGCTTTGCCAGGGGGACAGGCCTGGCCATCGGCCCGTGACTTCAGTCTATATTAACTCACCTCAGGATGCCCCTGGCACCCTATGGACCGCTCCTATTGCTGTGTCCCTGTTCGTTCCTGTGGCCCTACCTGTCCCTCCTGTCCTCTTTTTCCCTTCCTCTCTGTCCTTGTGTCTTTCAAACCTAAGACCAGATGCCAGTGACAGGACACACCGTGGGAGGGTCTGCTTTGCACATCCATTCCTTCCCAGGTATTTCTAGAGAACGTCCCAAGTTCCATCCTAAACAGTACCTCGACACCAGAGGGCGCTGTAGGAGTGGATTTCCATCACTTTTGGGCCTGCCGTCCTGCATTTCAAAGCCATTGCCTTCGTAGCACCCTTTCTGCTCACAACTGCAATTCTTTGCAACACCCATGTCTTACACATGTCTTACCGTGTCTTACACATGCCACTTACACCTGACAGGTCTCACAATTACTGCACCGAGCCTGTAAACACGACCTGTACAACTCTCCCCATGTGCATACACTATCCCTCTCCCTATGTGCACAGACTATCTCTTTGTAGTTTTCTCTTTCACTCTCAAATCTATGCCTGAGCATGTAGCAAAATTCAAGTGCTCCATGCTTGCTTCTCAGGAATCCATGCCTCCTGCTGTGGCAAGTGCAACACTTTTGAAACGTGACACATACCTTCTCATATCAGCATACTTAGGACAGCCAGAGCTGCATGCTCCCCCCGGACAGATTCTTCTCCATTTCTGCCTTGACACTCAAACCACGTGCCAGCCCATGGAGCTCCACACGGATGTAGTGCCCTTGTCATACAGGGAACCTGGTGAAACACAGAAATGCTGTTGCTGCAACCTGTACATCTCTGCTTGTTCCCTGTTACAGAGACACTTCAAGGTACCTTCTTTCCTACAGCTTTTGCAACACTTCTCTACCATCCACAACCCCCTCACTGCCTCCTTCTATGTCCATTCACCTACTTCATCCTTGTCACCAACCCACTGCCAGGCTTTCCTGTTCCATACTCCTCCTACTTCCTGACCCAAAAATCCACCTACCATTCCATTCCAGGGATGGTTATCACATAGTCATCATTCGTCTTCACCTAAGCATTCATATCCACCTGTATCCACCAGTCTTCCTCAAGACAGCTACTTTGCACTTACTCACTCACGGAGTGACAGTGAGCCAGCCACCTACCTAGCTAGCTACCTAGCTAGCTAGCTAGCTAGCTAGCTAGCTGATCACATCTAGGGAAAATCATTCCTCAGTCATGTCACCTTCTGCGAGAGGTCCAAGCCTGCAGCTGCACTCCAAATGGTCCAAGCTTCAGCGTGCGCCGAGCAAAGAGGATCTGCTTGCAGGAAGTAGGTTAGTACCCACTGTCCCCCAGCTCAGGGGGGAACAGGAGGCCTTTGCCTACATGCTGTCATGTCTGCTGCCAGGCCATAAATATCTACCCTCCTTGGCCCACCCGTGCAAATCCTCATCCAGCCCCACATGCCATAACCATACCATTTGCATGTCACAGTTACCTTACAGGGTCTTTCAATGCATTCCACATGCTGTGCAGTGCTAGGCCTTGCACTGCAGCAATGCATGTATAGCCACACATCTGCAGCCTGCGGCAAGACGCTGCCCCTGCTTTGCCAGGGGGACAGGCCTGGCCATCGACCCACGGCTTCAGGCTACATTAACCCACCTCGGGATGGCCCCGGGACCTATGGGCCGCTCACATTGCTTTGTCCCTGTTCGTTCCTGTGGCCCGACCTGTCACTCCTCTCTTCTTTTTCTCTTCCTCTCTGTCCTTGTGTCTTTCAAATCTAAGACCAGATGCCAGTGACAGGACACACCGTGCGAGGGTCTCCTTTGCACATCCATTCCTTCCCAGGTATTTATAGAGAACGTCCCAAGTTCCATCCTAAGCAGTATCTCGACACCAGAGGGCGCTGTAGGAGTGGATTTCCATCACTTTTGGGCCTGCCGTCCTGCATTTCAAAGCCATTGCCTTCGTAGCAGCCTTTCTGCTCACAACTGCAATTCTTTGCAACACCCATGTCTTACACATGTCTTACCGTGTCTTACACATGCCACTTAGACCTCACAGGTCTCACAATTACTGCAGTGAGCCTGTAAACACGACCCGTACAACTCTCCCTACGTGCATACAGTATCCCTCCCCCTATGTGCACACAGTATCTCTTTGTACTTTTCTCTTTCACTGTCCAATCTATGCCTCAACATGTAGCAAAATTCAACTGCTCTATGCTTGCTACTCAGGAATCCATGCCTCCTGCTCTGGCAAGTGCAACACTTTTGAAACGTGATACATACCTTCTCATATCAGCATACTTAGGACAGCCAGAGCTACATGCTCCCCGAGGACAGATTCTTTGCCATTTCCGCCTTGACAATCACACCGAGTGGCAGCCCATGGAGCTCCACATGGATGTAGCGTCCTTGCAATACAGGCAACCCTGTGAAACACAGAAAGGCTGTTACTGCAACCTGTACATCCCTGCACGTTCCTTGTCACCGAGACAGTTCAAGACATGTTCTTTCCTCCAGCTTTTCCAAGCCTCTTGTACAATGCATAACCCCATCTGTGCCTTCTTCTAAGCCCATGCACCTAATTCATCCTTGTCACTTACCTGCTCCCAGGCTTTCTTGTTCCATACTCCTCCTACTTCCTGACCCAAACCTCCACGTCCAATTCTATTCCAGGGAGGGTTATCATGTACTCATCATTCTTCTTCAGCAAAACATTCATATACACCTCTATTTACCATTCTGCCTTAAGACAGCTACTTTGCTGTGACTGACTGACTGAATGACTGACTGACAGCCAGCCAGCCAGCCAGCCAGCCAGCCAGCCAACCAACCAACCAGCCAACCAGCCAGCCAGCTAGCTAGCTAGCTAGCTAGCTAGGTAGGTAGCCAGCCAGCCAGCCAGCCAGCCAGCCAGCCAGCCAGCCAGCCAGCCAGCCAGCTAGCTATCTATCTATCTATCTGATCAAATCCAGGGAAAATTATTCCTCAGTCATCTCACCTTCTGCAAGAGGTCAAAGCCTGCAGCTGCACTCCAAGCTGTGGAAGCCTCAGCATGCAGCAGGTCCAGAGGATACCCTTGCAGGAAGCAGGTTAGTACCCACTGTCCCCCAGGACAGGGGGGAACAGGAGGCCTTTGCCTGCATGCTGTCATCTGTGGTCCCAGGCCATAAACATCTACCCTCTGTGGCCCACGTGTGCAAACCCTCATCCAGCCCCACATGCTACACACATGCCATTTTCATGTCACAGTTACCTTACAGGGTCTTTTTATGCATTCCACATGCTGTGCAGTGCTAGGCCTTTCATGGCAGCACTGCATATAAATCCACAGATCTGCAGTCTACTGCAAGATGCTGACCCTGCTTTGCCAGGGGGACAGGCCTGGCCATCGGCCCAAGACTTCGGGCTATATTAAGCCACCTCAGGATGCCCCCGGGACCTATGGACCGCTCCTGTTGCTGTGTCTTTGTTCGTTCCTGTGGCCCTACCTGTCCCTCCTCTCCTCTTTTTCCCTTCCTCTCTGTCCTCGTGTCTTTCAAATCCAAGACCACATGCCATTGACAGGACACAACATGTGAGGGTCTCCTTTGCACATCCACTCCTTTCCAGTTATTTATAGAGAACGTCACAAGTTCCATCAGAAACACTACCTTGACACCAGAGGGCGCTGTAGGAGTGGATTTCCATCACTTTTGGGCCTGCTGTCCTGCATTTCAAAGCCATTGCCTTTGTAGCAGCCTTTCTGCTCAGAACTGCAATTCTTTGCAACACCCACGTCTTACACATGTCTTACCGTGTCTTACACATGCCACTGACACCTGACAGGTCTCACAATTACTGCAGTGAGCCTGTAAACATGACCTGTACAACTCTCCCCATGTGCATACAGTATCCCTCTCCCTATGTGCACACAGTATGTCTTCGTAATTTTCTCTTTCACTCTCTAATCTATGCCTGAGCATGTAGCAAAATTCAAGTGCTCCATGCTTGCTTCTCAGGAATCCATGCCTCCTGCTGTGGCAAGTGCAACACTTTTGAAACGTGACACATACCTTCTCATATCAGCAGACTTAGGACAGCCAGAGCTGCACGCTCCCCGAGGACAGATTCTTCTCCATTTGTGCCTTCACACTCCAACCACGTGCCAGCCCATGGAGCTCCACATGCATGTAGTGCCCTTGTCATACAGGCAACCTGGTGAAACACAGAAATACTGTTGCTGCAACCTGTACATCCCTGCATGTTCCTTGTCACCGAGACACTTCAAGGCACATTCTTTCCTCCAGCTTTTGCAACACTTCTCTACCATCCATAACCCCCTCAGTGCCTCCTTCTATGCCCATTCACCTACTTCATCCTTGTCACCAACCCACTCTCAGGCTTTCCTGTTCCATACTCCTCCTACTTCCTGACCCAAAAATCCACGTCCAGTTCCATTCCAGGGAGGGTTATCACATAGTCATCATTCGTCTTCACCTAAACACTCATATACACCTGTATCCACCAGTCTTCCTCAAGACAGCTACTTTGCTGTGACTCACTCACGGACAGACAGTGAGCCAGCCACCTACCTAGCTAGCTAGCTAGCTAGCTAGCTAGCTGATCACATTCAGGGAAAACTATTCCTCAGTCATCTCACCTTCTGTGAGAGGTCCAAGCCTGGAGCTGCACTCCAAATGGTCCAAGCTTCAGCGTGCACCGAGGAAAGAGGATCTGCTTGCAGGAAGTAGGTTTGTACCCAATGTCCCCCAGCTCAGGGGGGAACAGGAGGCCTTTGCCTACATGCTGTCATCTGTGCTCCCAGGCCATAAACATCTACCCTCCTTGGCCCACCCGTGCAAATCCCCATCCAGCCCCACATGCCATAACCATACCATTTTCATGTCACAGTTACCTTACAGGGTCTTTCAATGCATTCCACATGCTGTGCAGTGCTAGGCCTTGCACCGCAGCAATGCATGTATATCCACACTTCTGCAGCCTGCTGCAAGATGCTGCCCCTGCTTTGCCAGGGGGACAGGCCTGGCCATCGACCCATGACTTCAGCCTATATTAACCTACCTCGGGATGGCCCCGGGACCTGTGGACCGCTCACATTGCTTTGTCCATGTTTGTTCCTGTGGCCCTACCTGTCCCTCCCCTCTTCTTTGTCTCTTCCTCTCTGTCGTTGTGTCTTTCAAACCTAAGACCAGATGCCAGAGACAGGGCACAACCTGCCAGGGTCTCCTTTGCACATCCATTCCTTCCCAGGTATTTGTAGAGAACGTGCCAAGTTCCATCCTAAACACTACCTCGACACCAGAGGGCGCTGTAGGAGTGGATTTCCATCACTTTTGGGCCTGCCGTCCTGCATTTCAAAGCCATTGCCTTTGTAGCAGCCTTTCTGCTCAGAACTGCAATTCTTTGCAACACCCATGTCTTACACATGTCTTACAGTGTCTTACACATGCCACTTACACCTGACAGGTCTCACAATTATTGCACCGAGCCTGTAAACACGACTTGTACACCTCTCCCTATGTGCATACAGTATCCCTCTCCCTATGTGCACACAGTATCTCTTTGTACTTTTCTCTTTCACTGTCCAATCTATGCCTGAACATGTAGCAAATTTCAAGTGCTCCATGCTTGCTTCTCAGGAATCCATGCCTCCTGCTGTGGCAAGTGCAACACTTTTGAAACGTGACACATACCTTCTCATATCAGCATACTTAGGACAGCCAGAGCTGCATGCTCCCCGAGGACAGATTCTTCTCCATTTGTGCCTTCACACTCAAACCACGTGCCAGCCCATGGAGCTCCACATGCATGTAGTGCCCTTGTCATACAGGGAACCTGGTGAAACACAGAAAGACTGTTGCTGCAACCTGTACATCCCTGCATGTTCCTTGTCACAGAGACAGTTCAAGGCACATTCTTTCCTCCAGCTTTTGCAACACTTCTCTACCATCCATAACCCCCTCAGTGCCTCCTTCTATGCCCATTCACCTACTTCATCCTTGTCACCAACCCACTCCCAGGCTTTCCTGTTCCATACTCCTCCTACTTCCTGACCCAAAAATCCACGTCCAGTTCCATTCCAGGGAGGGTTATCACGTAGTCATCATTCGTCTTCACCTAAACACTCATATCCACCTGTATCCACCAGTCTTCCTCAAGACAGCCACTTTGCACTTACTCACTCACGGAGTGACAGTGAGCCAGCCACCTACCTAGCTACCTAGGTAGCTAGCTAGCTAGCTAGCTAGCTGATCACATTCAGGGAAAATTATTCCTCATTCCTGTCACCTTCTGCGAGAGGTCCAAGCCTGGAGCTGCACTCCAAATGGTCCAAGCTTCAGTGTGCACCGAGCAAAGAGGATATGCTTGCAGGAAGTAGGTTTGTACCCACTGTCCCCCAGGACAGGGGGGAACAGGAGGTCTTTGCCTACATGCTGTCATCTGTGCTCCCAGGCCATAAACATCTACCCTCCTTGGCCCACCTGTGCAAATCCCCATCCAGTCCCACATGCCATAACCATACCATTTTCATGTCACAGTTACCTTACAGGGTCTTTCAATGCATTCCACATGCTGTGCAGTGCTAGGCCTTGCACCGCAGCAATGCATGTATATGCACACATCTGCAGCCTGCTGCAAGATGCTGCCCCTGCTTTGCCAGGGGGACAGGCCTGGCCATGGACCCATGACTTCAGGCTACATTAAGCCACCTCAGGATGGCCCCGGGACCTGTGGATTGCTCACACTGCTTTGTCCATGTTTGTTCCTGTGGCCCTACCTGTCCCTCCCCTCTTCTTTTTCTCTTCCTCTCTGTCCTTGTGTCTTTCAAACCTAAGACCAGATGCCAGTGACAGGGCACAACCTGCCAGGGACTCCTTTGCACATCCATTCCTTCCCAGGTATTTCTAGAGAACGTCCCAAGTTCCATCACAAACACTACCTCGACACCAGAGGGCGCTGTAGGAGTGGATTTCCATCACTATTGGGCCTGCCGTGCTGCATTTCAAAGCCATTGCCTTTGTAGCAGCCTTTCCGCTCATAACTGCAATTCTTTGCAATATAGACCTCCTACACATGTCTTACCGTGTCTTGCACATGCCACTTACACCTCACACGTGTCACAATTACTGCACCCAGCCTGTAAACACGACCTGTACACCTCTGCCTATGTGCATACAGTATCACTCTCCCTATGTCCACACAGTATCTCTTTGTACTTTTCTCTTTCACTGTGAAATCTATGCCTCAACATGTACCCAAATTCAAGTGTTCCATGCTTGCTTCTCAGCAATGCATGCCTCCTGCTGTGGCAAGTGCAACACTTTTGAAACGTGACACATACCTTCTCATATCAGCATACTTTGGAAAGCCAGAGCTGCACGCTTCCCCAGGACAGATTCTTCTCCATTTCTGCCTTGACACTCAAACCATGTGCCAGCCCATGGAGCTCCACATGGATGTAGTGCCCTTGTAAAACAGGGAACCTGGTGAAACACAGAAATACTGTTACTGCAACCTGTACATCCCTGCCCGTTCCCTGTCACCGAGACAGTTCAAGACACGTTCTTTCCTCCAGCTTTTCCAAGCCTCTTCTACAATCCATAACCCCATCTGTGCCTTCTTCTAAGCCCATTCACCTACTTCATCCTTCTCACTTACCTGCTCCCAGGCTTTCTTGTTCCATACTCCTCGTACTTCCTGACCGAAACCTCCACGTAGCATTCCATTCCAGGGAGGGTTATCACGTACTCATCATTCTTCTTCAGCAAAACATTCATATACACCTCTATTCACCAGTCTCCCTTAAGACAGCTCCTTTGCTGTGACTGACTGACTGACTGACTGACAGCCAGCCAGCCAGCCAGCCAGCCAGCCAACCCACCAGCCAACCAACCAGCCAGCCAACCAATCAGCCAACCTGACAGCCAGCCAGCTAGCTAGCTAGCTAGCTAGCTAGCTAGCCAGCCAGCCAGCCAGCCATCTAGGTAGGTAGGTAGGTAGGTAGGTAGGTAGGTAGGTAGCCAGCCAGCCAGCCGGCCAGCCGGCCAGCCAGCCAGCCAGCCAGCCAGCCAGCCAGCCAGCCAGCCATCTAGGTAGGTAGGTAGGTAGGTAGGTAGGTAGGTAGGTAGGTAGGTAGGTAGGTAGCCAGCCAGCCAGCCAGCCAGCCAGCCAGCTAGCTAGCTAGGTAGCCAGCCACCTACCTAGCTAGCTAGCTAGCTAGCTACCTAGCCAGCCAGCCAGCCAGCCAGCCAGCCAGCCAGCCACCTACCTACCTACCTACCTAGCTAGCTAATCAAATCCAGGGAAAATCATTCCTCAGTCATCTCACCTTCTGCAAGAGGTCCAAGCCTGCAGCTGCACTCCAAGCTGTTGAAGCCTCAGCATGCAGCAGGTCCACAGGATACCCTTGCAGGAAGCAGGTTTCTACCCACTGTCCCCCAGCTGAGGGGGGAACAGGAGGCCTTTGCCTACATGCTGTCATCTGTGCTCCCAGGCCATAAACATCTACCCTCCCTGGCCCACCTGTGGAAATCTTCACGCATCCCCCCATGCCATAATCATGCCATTTTCATGTCACAGTTACCTTACAGGGTCTTTCAATGCCTTCTACATGCTCTGCAGTGATAGGCCTTTCACTGCAGCATGGCATATATATCCACACAGCTGCAGCCTGCTGCAAGATGCTGCCCCTGCTTTGCTAGGGGGACAGGCCTGGCCATCGGCCCATGACTTCGGGCTATATTAACCTACCTCAGGATGGTCCTGGGACCCATGGACCGCTCCCATTGCTTTGTGCTTGTCCCTTATACCTACTAACAAATGACAGTGAGAGGACACACTGTCTGAGCATCTCCTTTGCATATTCATTCGTGCACTGCTATTTCTACAGAATGTCACACATTCCATTAAAACAACTATCTACACACAGGAGGACACTGTAGGAGTGGACTTAGTTGCAGCCTGCCGTGCTGCATTTCAAAGCCATTTCCATCATAGCAGTCTTTCTGTTCAGAACTCCAATTCTTTACAACACCTACCTCCCATGTCGTACCCATGGCACTTAAAAATCACAGGTGTCATCTCACAAGTGCAGCACCCAGCCTGTCAACACACCTCGCACAATTCTCTAGATGCGCACAGAGGATCTCTTTGCACTTCTTACTTTCACTCTCAAATCTCTGCCTCAGCATGTACAATACCTCAACCCCTCCACTTTTGCTTCTCAGCAATGCATGCCTCCTACTATGGCAAGTGGAACACTTCTGAAACACAACACATACCTTCCCATATCCACATCTGTAGGACAGCCACAGCTGCATGCTCCAACAGGACACATTCTTATCCATTTCTGCCTTCAGAATCACACCGAGTAACAGCACATGTACCTGCACAGGGATGCAGCACCCTTGCAACACAGGCAGCCCCGTGAAACACACAAGTACTGTCACTGACACTGTACATCCCTTGTCATACCTGTCATCAAGACATTTCAAGCTGCCTTCTTTCCTAAAGCTTTTCCAACACTCTTATACTATCAGGAATCCCCTCATTGCTCCCTTCTGTGTTATTTCACATACTTCATGTTTCTCACTAAGCTACTCCGTGGGTCTCTTGTGACATAATCACACTACGTACCGGCCCAAACATCCACATAGCATTCCATTTCAGGGATAATTGTCACACACTCCTTGTCCTTGCCCAGCAAACATCCATATATCACTCCGTCCACAAGTCTCCCTGCAGACAGCTGCTTTGCAGGGACAATGGGCCCTCTCATGACATGCATGGAAAATGATTCCTAGGTCATCTCACCTTCTGGGACAGGTGTGTATGCACTAAGACCTAAGCCAGCAGCTGCACAGCAAATCCACTAGGCCTCAGTATGCAGCGGGCGAGGAGGATACGCCCGCAGGAACCGGGTTCGTACTCACCGTCTGGCAGCTCAGGGCGGAACGGGAGGCCTCGGGGTACGTGCGGTAAGCTGCGGTCTCACGCAATACACAAGCATCCTCTTTGGCCCACCTGTGGAAAGCCTCACCCAGCCGCACATGAACTAACCGTGCCATTTTCACGTCACAGGCACCTTACAGGCTGTTTCTACTCCTTAGGGGCCCTGCACAGTGCTAGGCCACATACCACAGCAGTGCATGTAAAGCAAGAGATGTGGAGTCTGCTGCAACTCACCGACCCCACTCGCCCAGGGGGACAGGCCTGGCCACACTGCCGTCGCTTCAGGGTCCATGAATCGATGTCCCGATGCTGCGGTGACTCACGCAGTGCCGATAAAGCTTTGTTCCTGTCCCTGGCCGTGCGGCCATCTGTTGTTCCACCGCTCCTTTTCTCTCCTCTTTCGGTCCTTGTGTCTCATACCTATGAGCATATCAAAGGGAGAGGACACACCGTCTGAAGGTGTCCTTTGCCCCCATTTCATTCTCACCCTTGTCATTTTCATGACCAGCAGTATGGAAACACAACAGGCTACCTGATGAGTGCACTCATCTCACATCCAGCCCGATCCCTTGCATTTCAAAGCCATTTCCTTCGTAACACTTTGTCCGCACAGAACTGCATTCCCTTCAGGCACCTGCCTCCGATCTCTTAGACATGTCACTTGCAACTCACAGGTGTCACAATTTTTGCATCCAGCTCGTACATGCACCCTGCATAGTTTTCTGTATGCACACTGAATATCTCTTGGCACCTCCCTATTTCACTTCCAAACCTCTGCCCCTACATGTATGAGAACTCAGGTGCTCTGTGTTTGTTTCTCACCAATACATACCTTCTGCTATGCATACTATGACACTCTTTAAATACCAAACATACCTTGCCATATCCACATCAGAGGACATCCCGATGTGAAGGCTCCAGCAGGGCACTTTCTTCTAAATGTCTGCCTTCACAATCCCACATGTGCCAGCACACGTTGCTCCATATGGATGCATTACCCTTGCAATGCAGGCAGCCCTGTGAAAGACACAAATACCGTCACTGACCCTGTACATCCCTTTCCATACCTGTCAGCAAGACATTTCAAGCTGCCTTCTTTCCTAAAGCTTTTCCAACACTCTTATACAATCAGGAACCCCCTCATTGGCCCCTTCTCTGTCATTTGACAGACCTGATCTTTCTCACTAAGCCACTCACGGTCTTTTTTGCTATGTAATCATAGTATGTACTGACCTGAACACCCACATACCATTCCATTTCAGGGATTGTTGTCACACATTCATCCTCCTTCCTCACTCCATCATTCCTCTAGATCTCCATCCACAGGCCTCCCTCAAGACAGATACTTTGCACTGACAGGCAGCCACCTTGTTATATTCACGGAGAATTACTTCTCAGCCATCTCACCGTCCGGGACAGGCGTGTATGCAATAATGGCAAAGCCTGCAAACGCCCTCTGAATTGAATGGTCCAAGCCTCAGCATGCAGCGGGCGAACACTAAACGCTCGCAGGATCCCGGCTCATACATGCTGGCAGGAACTAGGTTTGTACATACTCTCCCTCACCTCAGGGGGAAGCAGGAGGCCTTTGGGTACCTGCCGTAAGCTCCGCTCACGTGCCACAAACATCTATCCTCTTTGCCTCAGCTGTGGGAAGCCTCAGCCACCCTTACATGACATAAGCTTGCCATTTCCTATGTCACAGGCACCTTACAGGGTGTTTCCATGCATTCCAAACTCTCCGCAGTGCTAGGCCACGTACCACAGCAGTGCATATGGAGCAACAGATGCTGAGCCTGCTGCCACACACTGAGCCCACTTTCCCAGGGGGACAACTCCGGCCACCGTCCCGTGGCTACGGGGTCTATTACCTGACGTCACGGTGCCCTCAGGACCCACGCAGTGCCGCCTTAGCTCCGTGAGCCTTTCTGTGCACGCACGTCTTCTCTTTTCCACTCTCTCTTTTTTTTTCCTTTCCTGGCATCTTTTCATCTCTCCTCACGTCTCATACCTAGAAAGAAATCCAAGTGAGAGGACACACTGTGCGAGGGTATCCTCTGCACGTTTTCACTTTCATCACGACCGCCGTGTGAACACTTCAGGCCACTGTAGGAGTGCAGTCACCCCACTTGCAGCCCGCTACCTCGCATTTCAAGGCCATCGCCTTTGTAGCACTTGTTCCCCACAGAACTGCCACGCTTTCCAGTACCTTCCTCCCACGTCTCGCACACGTCACTTACCACTCACAGGTGCCACAGTTACTGCACCAAGCTTGTAAACACGCTGTGCACAATGATCTGTATGCACACACATATGTCTTGGCACTTATCCATCTCACTACCTAAACAGGCATGAAAGCAAAAATGCTCCACGTCCGCTTTTCAGCAACACATACCGTGCAGTACGGCAACTCTGACCCGTTTTAAACACGACACATACCTTCCCTTATCCACGTCCAGAGGACAGGCAGAGGTGAAGGCTCCAGCAGGACACTTTGTTCTCCACGTGTGCCTTGACAATCACAGCCAGTGCCAGCAGATGTAGCTCCACACGGATGCAGTACCCTCGCAATGAAGGCAGCCCTGTGAAACACACGAATACAGTCACCGAAACATCCACATGAAATACACATCACATTCCACTCCAGGGATTTCTGTCATAGACTCATAAATCTTTCTCAACCAAACATCCATATACAACTCCATCCAAAAGGCTCCCTGCACACAGCTGCTTTGCACATTACAAGCATGAAAAATTATTCCTAGGTCATCTCACCTTGTGGGACAGCCGTGTATGTATGCACTTAAAGCCAGCAGCTCCACTTAAAGTCTTCTTTTCCTGTCTTCTCTTCTCTCCCTCTCTCCTTCTGTCTCTCGTACCTACTGACAGGTGACAGTGACAGGACCCACCGCCTGAGTATGTCTTCTCCACATCATTTCCCTCACGGGCATTTATACAAAACGTTATAAGCTCCTTCATAAACAGTACCTGCGCACAACGGGACGCCGTAGGAGCGGACTCACCTCCCTTCCAGGCTGCTGTGTTGCATTTCTAAGGCATTCCCCTCGGAGAACTTTGTGATGTTCAAAGAAACCTGTCTAGAAGACAGACAGTAAAAAACTTAGCTGTTTGCTACATCTGCATACCATTACCAGGCACTTGAACAGCAAGGAAGTGCCCAAACCAGGAAACAATGACTTCATTCTTACCCCTGTGTGCCTACTTACCATCTTTGACAAGTACAAACATTCACTTAGCCCCCGCAGTCACGTACAAACCTGATGGTTCTTACCTTCTTTGGTTTTCCACCTTCATTTCAATGCTTTGCTCCTCATGTACAGCTAGTTCCACCTTTTTTTTTCCGGTTCCATGCGCTTTTGGTTTGTTTGCTCAATGTCTTTTCCTTTTCCTCTGCCATGGTGCCTTTATTTCAATTTTAATTTTTTTTTTTTTTTTTTAAAGGGAGCATGCCACCTTGGGTGCATCTCTGTTCCCTAGCATCCGTGCTTTTTCCTTTTTTTCCTGTCTTTTTTTTTTTTTTTTTTTTCCCATTACCAAATTATATATATTTCTACATAAAATATATATTATAAATAAAATGTATATATACTATGCAAGACATCAGACATATAGTAACATATACAAATATATGAATTCCATTATATACCATATATATTATATGTATAATATCTAACATACATTCCATATATTTCATATATACCACATATGATATAGCCAATAGATAATATATATTACCTACTACACATTTTATATACATATATGATATGTATAATATCTATATTTCATATATTGACATAAAATACATAAAATTTATGTAACATACATATACTAGATATATTATTATACTCAGCTGCTGCTTACCAGGTTGCTGCTCCTCAGGCAACCGTCACCAGGTGTTTCTGGGGGTGGTGATGCTCATCAGGCAACCGTCAGCAGGTGTTTCTGGGGGTGGTGATGCTCATCAGGTAACCATCAGCAGGTGTTTCTGGGGGTGGTGATGCTCATCAGGTAACCATCTCCAGGTGTTTCTGGGGGTGGTGATGCTCATCAGCCGAACAGCTTGTACATCTGTGCAGAAGTCCAGAAGCCATACCTAGTGTTCCAAAAACTGCATTTTTCTGAAAGGACCGACTATTCCATCTCAAGGTCCTGGTAAACACACCGAAAGCACCAGAGCCCACACAACAGGGCTACGCACTCTCCCGTCCCGGCAGCAGCCGCTCCACCTGCACAGCGTCCCGGCTCAGCCTCCACCCGAGCGCCCCAAACACCGGCACCAGCCACGCCTCGCGGTGGCCAGCCGCTGCAGGTCCTCTACTCCCTGCCCGTTCCATCGTCCCCGACGTTCCTGTATGTGTGTGCCACTCAGTGTGGAGCACGTGCTGTTTTCCAGTATCTCCTTCTTACCTGCCCAGGCGCCGCGCTGACCGGACAGCCCCCACAGCCCGCAGTCAGTCCGTGCCGCAGACACCCGAGCAGCCGGGCCGCGAGCGCGCAGGACCCGGTGCGGGGACGCGGCCGCCGCCGTCGGTGCCCCCCCCGTCCCGTTCCCGGCGCGGGGACGCTGCCGCCGCCGCCCGCGCCCCCCCCCCTTCCCGGCGCCAGGACGCGGCCGCGGCCGGCGTGGCCCCCCCCCCCAGACTCCCGGCACGGGGATGCAGCTGAGGCTGGCCGTCCCCGTTTCCTTTGCGCCGCAAACAAACTGCTGCCGCCGCCGGGACATCCACCTCCCCTCCCCGGAGACGCAGCCCGGGCGGGCGGGTCCCCCACCCCTGTCTATCGGCGGCGGCGAGTGCTGCTGCCGCCGCTGCCGCCGCCCACCCCCTCCTCGGCGGCAGGCGCCGCCGCTCCCCCGGCGACTCAGGAAACCTGTACCGCTCTGCGCGCAACAGACCCCCAGCCTCCACCGGCCTCTCGACCGGGGTCGCCGCCGGCTTCACCTGCAGTCCGCCGGCGCTCCGCCGTCGCCGCCGCCGCCCACGCCGCCGCCCCCGCCGCTCCACCGGCGCCGCTCCGCCACCTCTCCCGCAGCTCCGCCGCAGCCGGCACTCAGCCGCGGAGCGCCGTCGCCGCTCAGCCGCCGCCGGCAGTCCACCGCCGCTGCCCCGCCGCCGCCGCTCGGCCGCCGCCGGCGCTCCGCGGCCGGTTCTCCGCCGCTCGTCCGCTCCCGCCGCCGCCGCCGCGGCCCGGCGCGTCGGCGGCGCTGGGCGCCGCCGCGCTCCGCGGCGGTTCTCCGCCGCTCCTCCGCTCCCGCCCGCCGCCGCCGCCCGGCGCGGGCGTCAGCGCGTGGGCGCCGCCGGCGCTCCGCGGCCGGTTCTCCGCCGCTCCTCCGCTCCCGCCGGCGCTCCGCGGCCGGTTCTCCGCCGCTCCTCCGCTCCCGCCGGCGCTCCGCGGCCGGTTCTCCGCCGCTCGTCCGCTCCCGCCGCCGCCGCCGCCGCCCGGCCCGGAGCGTCGGCGGCGCTGGGCCGCCCGGCGCTCCGCGGCAGTGCTCCTCCGCCCCTCCGCCCCGCCGCCGCCGCCGCCGCCCGCCCGGCCGGGCGTCGCGGCGCGCCCCCGCCGCCGCGCTCCGCCCGGTGTTGCCGCCCTTCGCCGCCGCCGCCGCGGCTTTCCGCCGCCCGGCCCAGCTGTGCCTGCCTCGCCGCCGCTCCGCGGCGGTGCTCCTCCGCCCCTCGCCGCCGCCGCCGCCGCCGCCGCGCCGGCGAGCGTCGCTGCTGCACCGCCTCGCGCCCGGTGGTTCACCGCACTTTCCGCCGCCGGGTGTTCTGCCGCCCGGCCCGGAATCAGCGGCGCTGGGCACCGCGCTCCCGCGGCCGGTGTTCCGCCGCCCTCCGCCGCCGCCGCGCCGGTGTTCCGCCGCCCGGCGGAGCGTCGCGGCGCTGGGCGCGCCGGCGCTCGGCGGTGTTCCGCGCCCCTCGCCGCGCGCCGCTTGCGCCCGCCCGGCGGAGCGTCGGCGGCGCTGGGCCGCCGCCGGCGCTCCGCGGCCGGTGCTCCGTCGCTCCTCCGCCCCTCCGCTCCCGCCGCCGCCCGGCCGCCGCCGGCGCTCACCTTCCGCTGCCTCACCGTAGCCGCCGCCGCTCCGCCGCTCCTCGTCCGCCGCTGGTGCTCCTAGGGGTCTCGCGGGCGGCGCCGGGGGGCCCCTCTTGAGGGGCTCGGAGCCGAGGGGCGGGGAGAGGCGGGCCGGGGCGGAGAGGGGCGGGCCGGGGCGGGGCTTGGCGGCCAGGGGCGGGCCGGGGCGCCGAGGGGCGTGGCCGCCGTTCGGCCGACGGCGCCGGTGCATATCCCTGAACGCAGGGATCTCGGCAGCTCCCCCCGCCCCGACCGCGCCGCCGCTCTTTCCCGCAAGCCCGCAAGGCTCGCGAGCCGCCGCGGCGGCACTCTCGGGGTGCCCATTTCGTTCAGGCAGCCAGGTACGTTCTTAAACCCCCTGAGAATACCCCGCGGCCGCCCTTTTCGAACGCGTCACAACTGCGCATGCTCGAGCCAGCCGACGCCATTTTGGCCGTCGTCCGTACCGCGCATGCTCGAGCGATGCGGGCGCCATTTTGGTTGTCGTCCGTACCGCGCATGCTCGAGCGATGCCGACGCCATTTTGGTAGTCCACGGTACCGCGCATGCTCGAGCGATGCCGACGCCATTTTGGTAGTCCACGGTACCGCGCATGCTCGAGCGATGCCGACGCCATTTTGGTAGTCCACCGTACCGCGCATGCTCGAGCGATGCGGGCGCCATTTTGGTTGTCGTCCGTACCGCGCATGCTCGAGCGATGCCGACGCCATTTTGGTAGTCCACGGCATCGCGCATGCTCGGTACAGCGCGGGTGAGGGTGGGGGTGTAGGGCAAAGGGATCGGGTGCAGGGATCAGGGGTTATAGGGTACTGTAAAAGGCTTACAGTGAGGGTGAGGAAGAGGGTGGGGTGAGGGAACAGGGACAAGGGATCAGGTGTAGGGATCAGGAGTCATCATTATTGTGAGGATGAGGTGAGGGTCACAATGAGGGTGAGGGAATAGGGCCAAGGGATCAGGTGCAGGGGATCAGGTTTTAGGGCTATAGTGAGGGTATAGATGAGGGTTACGTGACGCTACAGTGCCAAGGGATCAGGTGCAAGGGATCAGGGTTAGGGCTACGATTAGGGGGTGCGTTCAGGTGCAAGGGATCAGGGTTAGGGCTACGATTAGGGGTGCGTTCAGGGGGCGTGGTCTAGGGAGAGGGTTGCAAAGGGGCGGGTCTGAGTCGTCAGGGGGCGTGGTCTAGGGTTCGGGTTGCGAAGGGGCCCAGGTGCAGTGAATAGGGGGGGTGGTGAGGAGGGGGTGTGTCGAGGGTTAGGGTCGTTACAGTAGCAATAGTAATGACAGTGCTTAGGATTAGGGGTAATTAGCATCACGAGGTCATTAGTGTTATTCAGATGCTTGGTATCATGAGTGTTGTTTGTATTTATAGAATTGTTAGCTTATGCAGGGTAATCAGCATCACAGGGGTATTTGCATAATTAAGGTGATGATTGGCACAATTGTACTCAGCACAATTATGAGGTTGTTAGCATCATTAAGATGATTAGCATAATTAGGGGTTGTTAGCATAATTAGGGGTTGTTAGCATAATTAGGGGTTGTTAGCATAATTAGGGTAATCAGCATTGCCCAGGTACATAGCATAACCCATACCATATGAATAATTAAAAAGGTCATTAGCCTCACTGGGACCATTGCAAGCATTAGCATCATGAGGATTGTGAAATTATGCATAAGTGTGGTTAGCATAGTTATGGTTCATTAGCATAATCCCAGTCATTTGCATAGCTGCAGTAAGTATCTTGTGTAGCATCATTACAGCACCTACCACATGTATTGTAGTTAGTTCATCGCCAGATAATTAAGACACTTCGCAGCACGAGGACACCGACCTTCTTCAGCATAATTAAGACACTTTGCAGCACGAGGACACCGACCTTCTGTAGCATAATGGAGATACCCACCCCAGCAATGACCATGACCATATGGAGGTCAATCAGCAGTACTACAATACAACAATAAGGAGCATAATGACCACAGTTGTGGTCATTATGCTGTGTAGTGTAACAACGGAAATAGACGTAGGATAACAAGTGCAACCCATAGAATCAGTAGAACCACCACAATCAAGGCAGGTGCAGTAACTACAGGAAGTAGGGAGATTACACCAAGCAGGCATGGTATGCGGTCAAGGAGAAGAAGCAGAAGTACGGAAGACACACAGTAGGGGTACGGGTATGGGGCAGAGCCGGTGGGCGGGGTCGGTGGGAGGGGTGAGGGGCGGGGTCGGGGGGCGGGGTCGGTGGGTGGAGCCAGTGGGCGGGGTCGGGGGCGGGGTCGGTGG
>NW_028147552.1:0-34544 GCF_008360975.1 Lichenostomus cassidix
TGTTAATTTAATTGCTGGGAGATAAGTTTGATCAAAGCTGAGGAATGTGGACTGCATCCTCAGATATCGGGAGCTTCATTTAGAAAATGGACTTAATAACAAGCACATTTATTCATTGTTGGAGACTTGTGATTATTAATATTTGATCTAAAGAATGCCTTATATTTAAGGCTCTTCCATTATTTACATTTATTATCCAGTTCTCTCCTGCCATTTCTTTCTGGCTTCACTATTGCTAAGAAATATGTAACCAAGATAATCACATTATCTCCCATCAGTGCTGCAATCTGCTTAACTGGAAAAGCCAAACACAATATTGCAATGCTGCTGCTGACAGAGGATTTAACTAGAGCTGATTGTCCTCGGAGCAGCTCACTCTCCTGACTTCCAAAGAAAGTCTGCTAAAACGTGGGAAGTTTACTTCACTCCAGAGGGCTGAAATCAAACCTCTGCTCCCAGCCCAAAAGAGCCAAATAGTCAGGATAGCAGGAGGAAACTGAAGTGAATTTCTGCCTGATGCATGAATCCTGCTTGGATGTTTCAGCCTCATTCAAAATACAGCAAACATAATTATTGAAGAAAATATTTCTATAAGGCTGGCCTTTCACAACAACTTACTTGCCTCATGACTATGGGTTGAAAGGTAATTATTTTTCTTTCTTTTTTAAAGGTACATGTGTTTTGGATACACCTGCCTGGCACAATCAGAAAAAGCTTACACCACAGCCAGAAAAATTCAGTCTGATCTCAAACAGCTCTGCTTTCCCTAACAGTGTGCACAGTGGGTAGGATACTCCAGCTGTGCTGAACAAACTTCCTGACCTTAAAGAGAAGACTGCCAGTGCCTCAGAGCCACCACAGCCACCAGAGGTGACATTTGGTTTGATGGCCTCCAGAAATTCCTCTGCTCATGTTAACTTTGTGCTGTGGAGCCCTAGAGCTGTTTTTTGCTTCAGCTCTGCAATACTTTATCTTCGCGGCAGCTTCTGAAGAAGACCAAGCGGGGAAGGTGGGTTCAGAAGGAGTTTGGCAAAGAAAAATCCATCTGTTGTAGATTTTAGAGCTTTCTTGGCTTTTGCAATACAATAATGACCTTCTTAAAACATTTTGCTGGAGGAAGAGGAGTCCCCAAAATTACAGTCATCTCGGGAGAGAACAAAGTGATCCATTACTGCTTCAAAAACCATTTTTGAGTAATGTTAGCTATATAGTCATATCCATTCAATTTACTCCATCTCCAGCAAGTTTTATTGGTGCTAACGAGTATTTTTAATAATTGTAGATAAACCAGCAGCTGTAAGTTGGGGTTTAGCTCTTGGATGTAGGAAGTTCTAAAGACTTTCTGAAGCTTATTCTGTTATTGGAATGTTTATGGAGAGCACAGGATTCCCTCTAGTAATTATCCCATTTTTATGTGGCATTAATAAAAGCTCAGTGACTATGAAACTTTTACTTAAAAATAATGAAAATATTTGGGGTTTTTTTGGTGAGATGCATAGTCACCTTCACAATATGGTGATATTCACTTTGGTTTCATCAGATGTTCAAGAGAAAAAAAACCACAACAGTCTTTGAACTCTTTATTTTCCTGGTGCAGCACATAGTACTGCTGTTCAATGGACATAAAAAAAGGACATCAAAAGTCTGTCTCTGCTGTTGTCAGGGAGTCATCACACCCTAACTGCAAAATCTTACACTAAAATAACTTTAATAACTTGTGAATATCCTCCATGTTAGGATCAGGCCTCGTTTCTGACTCATGGAAGCATTTCCCTTATTGCAGGAAATGATTCCCTTATTATAGGAAATAATTCCCTTATTTCAGGAAATTATTGCTGTGCAGTAGTCATGCATCACCTGTCTGTTGCAGTCACAGTTCTCATATCACCTTGGGCTTCTTTGATTCTTCTTGTCCCTGTCTTTGTCTACCCATAATGTCAACATTCTTTTCATTGACAGTTTGGAATAAATGATTTGTCTCTGATAAAAGTGCAGAAGACAAGAAGGAGACGTGGAAATGTTGGGGAAGACAACACCTCCCCAATCTTCCCACCAATTTAAAGTCTGTGCTGGACTTACATGACAAGGTTTGTTTTTGGGTTGTTCCTCACTGTGCTGCTCTGTTATTAATTGGCAATAAACGAAATAATTCTTCCCCCATTTGAACTGTTTTGCCTTTATGCTAATTGATGATTGAGCTCCCTGTTTTTATCTGGACTGACAAGCTTTTTTTGTTGCATTTTCTCCCCCACCTTGCTGAGAAGGGAGAGTGAGACAGAGGCTTGGAGGGCACCTGGTCATTCCACCTCTGGTTATATTAACCAGTCAGCATTTATTGCTTTGAAAAAAAGCAAGCAAACAGCCTTCAGCAGCTGAAATAAGAGTTCATTTAATTGAAAAGGTACAAGGCTATTTGTGTTTAGTATCCTGCCATGCAGAATATAACTTCCAAGTTCCAAAATCAAAATATTGACATATTTAAAACCATAATCAAGATTACTAAACCCGAGCAAATAAACAAACTGAAATACTGGAATTGTAATATCTGCAAAGGAACTGATATCTCCAGCCACAAAGGTAGCGCAGACTTTATACACTCATTATTTTAATTATTGATGAAATCATTTCTGGAGGTAAATAAAAATTACAATCCATTTCTAAGCACTATCTTTATTCCTAAAAATTCTATAAAATGCTAGGGGTGTCATGTGAAAAGAAGGATTAACTTCAAGGGAAATGTCCAGTGGAAATGTTGGACATTTTTTAAACTGTCACAAAAAATATTTATCTTCTGGTGTAAAATAATTCCTTTAGATTGGTTGTTGCAAATTCAGTGTGATGAGTGCCATGACTAAAAATGAAAGCTTTTTGGGCTGTGTAATTCTGTGTAATTCTACACAACAGCTTTATCCCCTGAAATGTGAATTCCAAGTCTGGGGCAGCATGGACTGTCTCAGGTGGAGCTGCCCAGGAGTGAACAGCTTTGATTTTCTTCTTGGAACAGATTCCTGGGCTGAATTCTCTCTTTTTATCTGTTTTTCTTTTTTTTTAAATTAGTTTATTTTTAACTAGACAATGCCCCATTGGCTTTATTGCCTGTCCATCCTCTCAGGAGGTCTGTGAAACTGGGAGTTTTTCAAAGCAGAAGGAACACACCACTTGGAAAAAATGTGTGAAAATGCCACCACATTTCTTGATAAGCCAGCCTTTTCCATCTGGCCCAGCTTATTTCCAAGTTAGGGGTACTATTTTTCAGAAAGTAGGGATGAGGATCCGTCTTTGGAGGCTGGGACTCCTCTGAAGAACTGTGATTCACCTTATGGTGTGTCCTGGGCAGGGCCAGAAACTGGACATATATATATATATATATATATATATATTTATATTTATATAATTTTTAAATTTATTTATATTTATCTATATGCACACTTTAAAGAAAACCAGTATCTTGACATTATCCTTCCAACCTCTGTTACAGCTTAAAGAAATAGTCCCATTCATATGGATTTTCTTCCAGACTGTTCTTTGTGGGTGTTTTTAATTTGTTTTTCTATTGAGACCATATATCTTTAAAAGGCAAAAAAGCCCAACAAAGCCAAACCCCACTGAAGGGCGATTTTGTGTCAGGAAGTAAAATAACCTCAGTGAGAGCAGAGTTCCCTAAATTTCAATGTGTAAATGTAACATTATGCTACATAAGTAGGCTGGAACAGATAAACATAAATTCTGAAGCTGACTGCACCAGCCTTGAAAAGCTGTAATTAAGGTAAAGAAAGTCCAGGGAATGATCTCTAAGGAAATAAAAATAATGAATGAAAGAAGAAACCATTTCTCTGCAGTACATTATTCCACAATAATTAACATTTTTTATCGCTGCATATATATCTCCAATTAGCTATCTGAAAACTGGGGTCTGAGTTAATTGATTCTGTTATACTTGTGTAAATCTCAGCTAATTCCATGTGCTTCAGCAAAGCTGCTCTGGTGGAGCTGATGGCTGGATCTGGTCAGCCATATGGGCTGCTTTGATCATCCTAAGCTGCTCATTTAGGAATCTACAGTACTTAATACACATTAATACAAAATAAGAAAAATCAAGTGTTTCCTATCTTGCTGCATATAAAAATATCATCTAAGTATTATATAGATACGTAATAATAAAGGGAAAGGATAAACTTTGATTTGGAAGTTTGTCCTTAAACCAGTTTTCTATCAGATCTGACCATTTATTTTATTTTACATAAATTTTTGCCATTCCAATGTATCTTCTGTACAGCAAAGACTGAGACAAATACAGAAGATGGCATAACGTAGGAATTTAATATATATATATAGATACACACAAATATATACTGGCAGTGCTATTATTAGCAAAATGTATCAGGAAATATTACTGAATATTTGTTCTTCCTTGTTTGCAGCTGATACCAATGGCTGATAACATTTATTGAAGTTCATTTATTGAAATTCAGTAAATATTTGATCTGTTTCTCCTGAGAATCTGTATTTTTTATGATTTGGAAGGGAATGCTGCTTTGATATGATTTTTCTCACCTTTCAGAATCTTTTCCATAAAGTGTAGAACTGTTAATTTGGAAAAATTTGCTAGTATTTGTGTTTTCCTTCTGAGACTTTGGACTACTTTGGAGAAGCTTGACAATGTGTAATTTTCAAAGTAGCTAAGCCATGTTTCTCTGTGATAAAATACCTTTTGAAGAACACGTTGAAGGCTTTTCACCTTCAAATACTCCTCTTCTTTCTAATCAGCTGGAAAAAGAAAACAAACATGAAAACATAAAAAAATGACATAAAACCCCATCAAATTTCAGTGCAGCCAAATTCCTGTGCTGCCTTTCCCTTTGACAGGAATATATCTCAGGTCTCCACAAGGAGGGAGAGTGCTTGAAGCTGTTGGGCTCAATGGGGATTAAACTCAAGCCTAACAATTCCAGAGGCAGCTTAAGACTTCTTAGTGGAGCAGATAAAATGAAACATTGTGGTGACAACAAGTGGGCTGCAAGGGGGTTGGGGAGGCACTCAGCTTTGCTTTGTTGTGGATTTGGGACTGGGATGAGAGGTAGGGGACAGGAGAGGAGCAAACCCTGGGGCTTTGTGAAATAGAAACTGGAGTCTTGTTTTCTTCCAAGCTTCTCTTTCTTACATTTCCAGGGCTCTCCTGTGAAAACCCTACCCTTTTGAACACCCTAACCAGCAGCAGAATTGATGTAGAATTAATTTACAGCACTGGGTTTACCATAAATGTAATTTTGAAGCCAGATTTAGTAATAATCATGTGTGATTTTAAAGCTGTTCTTCAACATCTTGTTACACAAGTGCCTTTTCATGAAATACGTTCTTGCTAAGGCTGAGCCAGTTAACCACAAGCCCTTTCTAATTGAGCATTATTTCCATTTTAAAGGGAAAAACACAGTTGCTCGTGTTTATTTCAGGCAAAGATATTACAGATGTCAAAAAAAAATACAGAGCTATCAGGCTAAAAATCTGAATAAGATTTTTCTTTTGAATGATAACTTGCATATGATATTAAAACAGACCAGAAAAAAATTTGTTGATGGTTGTTTGGGGAAAAAAACCCAAAAAACAAAACAGACCAAAAAAATAGAAGCTAATAATGTTTCCTTCCCAGGTATAGCTGGCAGGTTACAGAGTATTCCAGCTGGCAGGAAGCCACACATTTATGGACTCTTGATGCAATTTGGTTCTCACCATAAATAACAGGGGTTGATTTGTTACTTTAAAAGTGCTAAAGCAACAGAAAGCTTCAAAAACCCACCTTCCTTGTGCTCCTGCCATTCTTCCTGAAGTGAGCAGGATAGGCCATTTGCTGGTCTTATTTCTTTGGAGCCAATACCTGCCTGAAATACTGATTTTCCTGGGGAGGTGTGGGGTTGCACAAGGTGAAAAGCTCTGCTGTGTGGGGCTAAACGTGGAGGCACTCAATGCACACAGCATTAGTGCAGTTCTTAGTGGAAAACAGCCTCAAGAAACAAGTGGTTGTGGTTCTGGTAAAGCCTCTAACAGTGTGTCTAAACTCCAGATGAAAGTGTCAGAGCCCAGGGCTGGCAGGGAGCTCCTAGCTCTGAGCCCAGCAGACACTAAACTTGTCCTCAACTCTGCAGCTGGAAGTAGCTGGGCTGTTAAAGAGCACAAAGTTCACTTCTCCAGGAGGCAAAAGGAGAGCTCCAGCAGTAAGGAAGGAGGTCAGTCAATTTTGCTCCTGTTTTCTAACAGTTCAAAAGCTGTTTTCTTTACCAGTTTTAACTTGTGGCAGCCAAACCTTCCCAGTTTTTCAGCTCAGGTGTTTAGGGTGCAAGCCCAGGTCTGTAGATCCCTTAGACCAGGACTCTCATATGGCTCAGATAAAATGCCCAATACATTCATTCCACACCCATCACATAATATTTGTCCTTTCTGTGTAAGAAAAAAGAAAAAAACAAGTGTTACCTGGCTTCCTAAAGCACCCTCTGAAGGAGCCAGCAGATTTTCATTGTTCTCCTCCATGAGGAAATGATCCTTTGACTGACAGAGTGCAGGAAAAATTGCAAGTCCTGTTGATTTGAGAGCTGGTGCTTCAGGTAGAACTGGGATTTTGCCAAATATCAGGCTGGTATCTTTGTTGCCTGTGTCACAGTTTGTTGTAATTGGTCTTTCAATGAGAAGACTTCAGGAATTATCTGCAGTTTTGATTTAGCCTGCAGAAAAAATAAAAAGGCACAGAAAAACACCAAGAAAAAAAACCCTAGTGAAAAACCCCTCAAAGCCCCCAAGCAAACATGAAAAAAGAACCCCAATAAACTGCACCTCTCTTTATTCCACAGGAATTCAAATATTGATCTGCCATGAATCTGCTGAGTGACAAATACATTGACAAAATGCATAGATGCACAATTTCTAGGCCAACAATGTATTTTTTTAGTATGTACTAAATCAGCATTTTTCCAGCAACAATCAGAAATGGACTGAGCATCCTACCTAAACCAGGTGATGTTTGTGATTTTTAGGGAAGCTTAGATGGTCTCTTGGGAGGAAGAAACGTTTGGTGGATATGAGATTCTCCTTAATCCAAGCCGATATCTGGGATCTCAGTCCCTGGATGTCCTGTTAACTCCAAAGCCCAGGACAACAATCTGTGCTGCTCTGGCTGGAGCAGCTTGGTTGGATCCTCCTGAGGTCACTGCAGACCCCATTTATTTTAGAATTATACAGTTAGATTTTAGAAATCAGATCATCATTTGTGAGGAATTTTAGGTTTTATCCCAAGTTGTGTTTTTACAACTGGCATTCATGGTCTGAATATTCCTTTGACAAAATCAGACCACTCTAGCTGTTAGTCATAGAAAGCATGAGCTGATTCACCCCAGCTTTGTCTGTAATATGAAAATCTTAATTTTTGGGACAAGATCCTTGAGTTAAAGAGAGGGCTGGTTTATTTATGCAGTTTATGTCAGAGGGATGCAACATCCCAACCACATTACATAGGTTAACTGCCACAGAACTGCATAAAATCCTCTTCCCTGTAGTTATTTTCCAGCTCATAAAGAATGCCCCAATCCTTACTGTGTTATTAGCAATTTATTGCTGATGAGAGAAATATCAGGTCATCATTATTCACTTCTGTCACTCAGAGGAGCTGTGTTATGTCATGTTTAGCTATAAACCCTAAATGGACCTTTATTCCTCCAACTCCCACTGACTCCAGGAGTTTACCTGAGCCACAGTTCTTCTGCTGTAGAGGCAAAAATGAGAGATCATTTCATGCCATCTTACTTAATTAATTTTTTTATTCCCCTCATTGAGTTATGCAAAATGAAGAACAAATATTACCGAAAGTGTGAATTATAGAGAAGTAATTGCACGTACCCTACCCAACTGAAAAAACAACCTGATCATTTCCATAATTACAATTTTGATTTTAGAAACCAGGATGTCAGGAGTAGCTCCTGCAATGTTCCAGAGCTAACCTGAGTTGTGGATATGGGGAGGCTCATTTCACACGTATTTTGCACATCACCAAAATTTGGATGTTACAAGTTTCTATCTAGTCATAGATGTGTCCAAATACCCTCCCTGGAAAGCTTCTCTTAGTCCCTCACAAGGTGTGATTCATTTTTTTCATGCTGTATTTATCCATCTTTCTAATCTTCTTGGTGAGCATCCAGCCCCTTGTTCACCCCCAGCTGTGTCCTCTTTTCCCCATCTCCCAACACCCCACATCTCAATGGGAATACAACATCCTCTTTCCATTGCTCAGGGCCATTCCTACAGGACTTCTTTGTCACTGATAACAAAAATGGGATAGCAACATCACCCCCTAAACACACACCTTGCTGAATTCATGGCCATGGCATCGAGATGCCTTTTTTCTCTTGTGGCTTCCAAAGTCATTGTTGCTTAAGGCATCCACGGCTGCTCTCAACATGAATGTCTGAAACTATTCCCAGTCACCTGGAGCAGCTCATGAACCTTGAAAACCTCAAAAAATGTTCAATTCTATTGAATTATTTTCCCATAATTCTTTTCCCACATTCTTTCTTTTGAGGTAAGGAAATTAAAAATAATATAAAACAGAAAAGATAGCCTTTTCATCCTTATTTTTCTTGTTTGATGGAGAAGAACTTATGAGACAGTGAAAACACAAAGTGGCAAGAAGCCTTTTTCACCTTCAATGACTTAAAGTCTTTATTTTTTTCTTCATTTGAGATGTGAGGAGGAGAAGGGGCCTAAAGTTACCTGAGAAACAAGGGGAAATTTCCTATTTCTCTGTGAAAACTAGTTATTAAAAACCTGAATGCAAATTGGTTAATGACAATTCCACCTCATTGTTAATGACAAGTCCATCTCATTTCCTTCTGCAAAAAACAAAAGTCAGAAATAATTTCTTTAAACTCTTTTGTCAAAACATTTCAACTATTCCACCTCCCTGTTCAATCCAGAAAGGTTTCCTTTTACAGACGTAATAATTTAGTGGTCAGTCTGAGTGGAAGCTTTACAGGAAGAGTATCCTCTCTATTCCCAAGGACAGGAAGGAGCTGGAGCTGTTGGAGAATCCAGAGGAGCACCAGGATGAGCAGAGGATGGAGCAGCTCTGCTGGGAGGAAAGGCTGGGAGAGCTGGGATTGTTCAGCCTGGAGAGGAGAAGCTTTGGGGTGACTGAATTGTGGCCTTGCAGGGCCTGAAGGAGCTGCAGGAAATAAGGAGGGAGATGATTTACAGGGATGGAGGGACAGGACAAGGGGCAATGATTCCCACTGCCACAGGGCAGGGATGCTGTTGTGCTGAGTGACCTTATTTTAGGCACGGAGGTAGGAAAGGAAATAGTAAAACTATCTGTAGCGGTGGCCCTGGCTCAAGTGAACATGAGCAGCCAATTGCCGGGATCAGCAGCCCCAAGGGAAGAGTCCTGGGCATGAAGCAAGGCTTGAGTTAGGGTGACACATAATTCAAGCCCAGGGCACCTTGTGGCAGAAGACATTATTATGCAGCAGACAACCGGCTCGTTGGCCCCGTGTGCCTCCCCTCCCCTTCTCCTTATATAGTTATTGTTCTAGAAAGTTCTTTTTTGTTCACCTTAGCCAGTCCCTCCCTACAGGCTTTTTCAAATTTATACCCTCCCCTGTAGAGGTCTGTGTGTTGGTTGGGGTTGGTTTGGTGGTGGGGTTTTTTTTTGTTTGTTTTGTTTTGGGTGTTGGTGTGTTGGTGTGGGGTGTGTTTTGGTGTTTTTTTTTTTTTGTTTTGGTGTTTTGGGGTGTGTGGGCCCATTGCCTTATTCCCCTGTCCTCAATCCCAGCCCTTTCCCGTTGGTTCCCTACCCTCTGCCCATTCCCCTTTTGCTATCCCTCATAAACGGTTGTCAGAGAGTGTTCGAGGCTTCTGAGCCTCCGATCCTGCCGCGCTCCTACCTTCGCACTCCGGCCCGCCTCCAGCTTTCCAACCCTGAGACTTTCCTCTCAATAAACGCCCTGGATCACAGCCTTGGAAGGCTGCATTTCTTTCTACTGCCTTGGTCCTTGGTTGTTGCAGTAGCACTTGCAGAGCTATCTACTCCAAACTTACCAGCAAGCGCTTGGGCGCTGGAGGAGTCCTGGGGATGGGAGAACAGTTAACTTAGAGTGACATCGTAAGTCACTCCCAGGGTGCTCCGGGCCCTGCCTCAGGAATATGTGCCTTTGTGACACCTGATTGGCTACCCGCCTCTCCTCCTCCCCAGTTCTCTATTTGGTTAGTTTCTAGAATGTTCATCTTTGTTCTGAGGTTAAGTTAACTGTAATTGGTTCAGTCTAATGTTCTCCCCCGAGTAAAGTTCATTTGTTGCTACAATTGTCAATCTCCCCTACTAGTAATCCTATTGGCCTGTGAGCCAAAAACTCCTCCCCTCTCAGTGTCTGTTATAACCCGTTGAACAACCCCTTTCAGTGTCCATTAAAAAATGTTACACAACCCCTCTCAAGGCTCTTCAGTAGATGCCTCCAGCCCTTCTCCATCCCCTCGTCTTGTTCCTTCTCCCTAAATAAACCTACTGGAGTGTTCACCACAGAGCCTACATCTCCTGTTTTGTCTGCGCCTCTGCCTTCCACTGCCACATTCAGTCCGAGAAGCTCTGCACTGCCTGCGGACTCGCTTGTGAGCTCCCTTCGGGGCCTGACGAGACTGAGCTTCTGCGAATCCAGGCTCAGCAGCTGTGAGAAAAGCTGCCACACTTGATGGCCTCTGTTCCCCAGGGACTCAGTCCTCCTCACCTGCGAGTTCCACTGTCGCGGCCAGCCCGACACCAGCTCGGTGTCGCTCGTCGCGGCAGCTCGCCCTTTCGTTGTGGCTTCAGGGCATTCAGACACGAGCCACAAATATTGAATGTTCTTTAGGAGAAACTGATAAATGCACATTCTTGGGTCTCCTGGAAATAATCCTGGTATCTCCTACATGCAGCTGTATGTATAGAAAATAAAGAAAGAGTGCAATATGCCTTTTCTTGGATACAGGAACCATTGGCTTTGATTTCTTATTTGTTGTTCTCCAAGAGAGCATTGTTGGTTTGCATTCAATGGTTATGTTTGAGAATATCCCATAGCTGTGTGATTTGCACATGCAAAATGGTTTATTCCTCATTCCTAAGCAATTTTAAAGGAAGTACATAACTGACAATGAATGTCACTGAATTTATAATTTCACTCAAACTTCTGTAATATCTGTACAAAGTTAAATCAGATTGAAATATGATGCATGAGGCATTAATACTGAGGAAGTGTCCTATATTTCTTTTATTCTATAATATAACCTTCTAAAAGTCAGTTTATGTGATAGTAATCTTTCTAATATATCTCAAAGAAAATAAGAAATAAAAACTTGAAAGCTGACTGGGAATTTTTACTTTTTTTAAAACTCTGCTCTGTTTTAAGCCTGTATTCCTCTTAAAATTGATGGCTCAATATACTTTCATCTTAAAGCATCCTTAATTACAGTCAGAAAAAAATGGAGATTGAATGTATTCTGCAAAAGCAATGCAAGTAGAGGACAAATTGGGGAGTATATTTATACTACAATTATATTTATGGTATTCTGAAGAAATCATTCCAATTTATCTCTAATTGTTTTGAAGTGAAATATGAGGATATGGAGAAGTTTTGGGCTCTCAGTTTGGATAGTTTACTTTTTCTCATATCAGCTATCAGTTCATCCTGAAGCTGCTGAGGGAAAAGAGGAAGTATGACTGAACCAAAGGGAAAATTTCATTTAGACAATGTTTCACCATTAATAATAACATAAATAATAATAAAATGATCATAATAATATTAACAATAATAGCAATAATAATAATAACAATAATAATAGTAGGATGAAAAATGTTCAGTTACTTCAAGACTGTGGCTTGAGTTAACTTTCTTGACGTGGCTTTGAAAAGCAACTGACACCTGTAATGTATTGGAATTGCAGTAACTGCTGAAAGGATTGGGATTCTGGAAGAAAAAGGACTCTGGATAAATCCATATATTATTGCTAAAACTGAGGTAGCAATCAAAAAACCCCAAAGACTTTGTGCATGTGAAGGTTTTTGTTGTGGTGGAACACATGGAGAGTTGATGAGATCTCTTTTGGACAGATACATAATTAAGTTTTCAGCTCATCTCCAGCCATGCCAAGTAAATTCATAAAGCAGAACTACACATTCTGCTCACTGCATATGCTGCATATGCTGCAGGATGACTACTGGGGCAGCGGTTTGGGGATGGGAAGGGCTGAAAAGCAAAATTACAGCTGAAGAGCTCCCAGAGATCAGTATTTTCCAGGAGAAAAAATGAAATTTTGTATGTCACTGATGAACTAACCCTCTCACCATTCTGGAGGTCTGAGGCTCCATATGGTCTTACAGACTTGCAAATCTTGTCATAATGACAAAACTGGGTGATGTGTTGTTTTGTGCTCATTCAATGATCTTCACATCACACTATCAGTCCTGAAGGGACCTTTTACCTTTTCAATTCTGAGCTTTCATGTGACCTTTCCTTGAACAAGAACATCTCCTGCTCTTTCTGAATTATTAAACTTGCAAAACAGGACATGTTCCATGGAACAGGAAAATCCCCATTTGGGCTTGAGGCCTGATTTTTAAAATAAGAAAGAAAAAGTAAAAAGTCCCCTCTCATTGAGTAGGTACAATTTAGAAATTGGAAACCCAAATTTTATTGGTTTTGGTGTTTTATTACTGCTGCCAGGTACTTCCAGACCAGCCCACACTTTCTCTTTACCATAGTCTTGCTAACACAGTGTATGAATAAGGAGTGCTTTAAAATTCGTTACTAAATATGCTAACTTTCTATTTTAATTTTTTATTTAATTATTCAAGATTAGGCTAAATCTCTGTAGAATGCAAAAGCTGAGTCTTCCCAGCTGAACCTTACCTTTCTTTTACCTCTTTCCAGCTGTGAAAGAGAAGAAAACAGAACATTTCACACTCCAATGGATAATGTATTTGAAAATCCTGCAATGGCCATACAAGCCCAAAGCAACCACTGAAAACTTTCTTGAAAGTCTGTACTGTCAGGAGGTTCTTTTCTCATAAACACTTCACAAATATGATACAGCCAATTTAATTAACGTGGGTGACTGAGGTGATAAAAACCCAGCCAGATGGGGTGATGGTTTGTAGTCTGTATTGCTCTACAGCGTGTGAGTGGAAGTTTCCTATAAACAACTTCCCTTTCACACAATGAACCATATCCAAGAGGAGCTACTTAAATACAATGTGAAGAAGTAGAAGGGAAGGGAAGGGAATGAATGACACTCCTGCTTGAAAAACACAGCCATAGTTCAGTGCTTTTCTGCTGATATCTAATTATTTTCTACTGCTGAAGCATAAGCAGATCAAGTTTCATCTGTGTACTGGAAATGCTGTGAACTGTCTGCAAAGCTCTGAAAAATTAATTTTCCCATTTATATGAAAGGCCAAAGTTCTTTCAGCTGCTTGTAGCACTGTGACATCTCTGTAAACAATCTTTTCACAAGCACAGAGAAATGAGGATTCCCATAGTGTCCTGATGAATTAGCAGACAGAAATTTTCTCCTGCAGGTTTTCAGAAATTGTCTGGAGAATGGATTATTTACCTTATCATTACAGAGCCTGGGTGCCTCTACTTCATGTCTCTTTTGAAAGGCACTGACAGAATATAATCTGCATAATTTTAGGGGCTGTTAATAAATAAACACAGTGGACTAAAAATCTAAAAAATAAAAAAAAAAAAGAAAAGCCCAACTCAGATAAAGACAGAGATAAGCAAAAGAAGGAGAAGAGGAAAATGATATATGTAAGGACTGAGTGCTGCTAAGGAACAAGTCTTTTGGTTTTCAGATTTATTTTTGCCACCTTGCCTTTTTGACCTGTGGGTTTTATATAATTGAGTGTACAGGGATTGTCACCACTTAGCTGGAGAATGAGGGATGTAGTAGATTACCAGAAGATGAGAATAACTGAGAAAATGTGTAGAGAAAGAAAACAGGACCCTTAATATTGAGGACAGAGAACTAATTTTGCTAGCAAGGACATCAATTCAAGACTTTGATCTACTCTGTATGAACGCAGTGACAAAGCAAACAGGAATTCTTCAGCATGTCTACGCCAATTTCTAAAATTCATTGGCTGGCTAACAACCAAAATCTTTAAATAAACTGATAAACACGATATATTGTAAAAATAGAAATAATTGAATATAAAAGAGGGAGGAAGACACATGCTGGGCATAACAAAAAAACTCCAACGTTTTCAGATTATTCCAGTTCCTCTGAATGAGAGATGAACAGACATAAAAAAAAAAAGAGAAATAAGCAGTAGGAAACAGCAAATGTATTCCATGAAATGCTATCATGAAACCCATGGCTGTAGCAGCCACATATTGTGGGAGGCTGGGAGATTGTATTTGCAATTCTAAATGAGCAAAATGCATATGAAGCAATATAGAGGCCTCTTCTTTTCATCCTGTTAGGAATTGTGAAATGAAATGAGGGCAAAATAACCATAATTTCAAAAAGATTGGAATAAAAACCTGAAGAAATAAAGGGGGGAAAAAAGTGTTACAGGAAGAGGAATGGCAGTTGATCATAAAAAGCATTTAAGAGTAAGAAAGAAAGATAAAATGCTTATGAAATGCACAGAGAGAACAAAAAAAAGAGAACAAAATCTAAAAGTCTGTTTGTTATTTGATGGGTAAAATGCCCACATCTGCAAATATTAAGAATTTGTGCCTTGGATAATTAAGTGAAAGCAAAAACAATTTCTTACTGAGCTTTCAAAGTGTGGGAAAGGCGCTTGACTCACAGATTGTGAACACCTCATCTTTTACAGCTGGTTCAACATCTGCACAACATGGGCAGAAGGTCTAATGCCAGTGGATTTTGGCTAATTATTCAACACCTGCTAATTTAGTCAGCCTTCAGTCCGAGTTGTCCTTTTATCTGCCAGCCCTTGGTAAGTTTGTTCATGATGGTGTTTAGGACTCTGTCAGAGTTTCCTCAAGCTGAGTTGACCAACACTCTCTGCTGTCCCTCAGCCCTCCTTGGGGAAGGCAGGGACTCTGCTCACCTGGCAAAACCCACCCTGCCTGCTCCCAGCACCTTTTCCTCCTCTTCTCCTGGAACAATATCCAGGAGGACTTTCTCCATCCCTTTCCCAGGTCTACAGTGAGGCTGTCATTCCCAAATTCTTGCAGGATGACAGAGGAGATATTTGCTCTTTTGAGCACTAGGAACTTGTTCCAGTCCCAGAGACTTGCAGGGACACTTGAGCTGGGTGTGACAGTGACCTCCAGAGCTCCTGGCTGCACTCCTTGTTCCAAACATTTTCTCTTCTCTGGGATTTGTGGAAATATGTTTTCAAATGTAGGTAGTAAAGAAGTAACTGCTCTACAATTTCTTACTTTATTACAGCTATGTCTCTGACTTGTTTCATCATAGCTGATGTGGATCAAGGATAAGCAATTTGAGGTGTTTAAACAAAAACCTCATTGTTCTCTAGGTCATTCTCAGACTTCCAAAATCCTCTCCATTGCACCAGGTTTCTGTCATTTGCCATTACCCATTAGAATTTCAGTGGGAGCCTTCACAACCCTCTAACAGCCCAGTCACATGAACAGTCCAAACTCAGAAGCCATATTTTCAAAAAATAATCAAGGTAAATCCATACAGGTATAAAATAATTTGTACATTGTGGGACTTGTTTGAGGTCATGCTTCAACAGCTGATCAGCTGAGATTCAAAATTTTGGATTCCCTTCTCTCATTTCAGAGTCTCTAAAGTAAATCCTGTCTTTGGGGTGAGTCCTTCATATGAGTGAAAGAAAATCAAGTCGAACAGCAACCTTGTAAGAACAACTGATTTCAAGCCATTAAGCTGAACACTTCTGACATTAATTTTTATGGAAAGATTTAAATTGTTCTCTTTTCTCTTCCTGTTCTCGCAAGCCCCCAGTGAAATACGCTTTTGCCTGGTGTGACACGGTGCTGGAGAACAAAGGGAACAGAGGATGTGCCAGGCACGGAGGAATTTACGGGGCAGAGCTGAGATAAGGCTGTCTCCTCAAAATGAAATGTACAGATTACATTGCAATGCTTCACTGCATCTGCAGATAAGAGAGTTCATTTTGCTCCCTCCTCTCCCATGGAAATGGCCATTTGTCACTTTCACCAAAGGCCACTCGAGCCATAATACAACATTTTGGAAACAGACTGGCTGGAGGATTTGAGTTACTACTTTACAATGTGGTGTAAATCCAGAGGCCTGAAGTATTAATGTCCATGCTGGAAGAAAGTCTTCTCCAGCTCCTGGAAAGAGCTGAGAGTTGGTTAATAACTCCAGGATCAATGTTTCTTCCATTCCACTGTACTTCCATTCAGCTGCAATTTTCATTCAATGTTTTACCTTCCGTGGTAAAACAGCATTTCGTCTCTTAGCACAATTACAGCTCAGAAACAGCTTTTGTATAGTTTGCTTTGTGTCTTTTTGGGGGTGGGAAAAGAGAAAAAGAAATGAGACAGAAGCCATGTTGTCAAAATATTGATTTTCAAAGCCTGGCAAATAAAGTGTGTGTTTTGAAACACAATGGAAAATTCAGAGGGCACTTCACATATATTCATTGTTCAGGAACTATGTGTTCTTTTACTTAGATGATTCTCTTCAATCTGCTGAAAATACTGAATATCCAAGGACTACAATGAACTGAGGTTCCCAATAATAATATTGTTACTTATTTCATTTCTGTTCTGTATCAGAATAGATATACAAAACACATTAAACATTTCCAGCTAAGTTAACCACCAAGAAGACTTAAACATCACATCTTTATACAGCAAGTTTTGTATTAAAATTATGTTTATCTTGAAAAAGCTACCAAATACCTACGAATTTCAAAATACAGGATTAGAAGGGAGAAATTTCAGAATAAAAGTAATAATAATAATAATAATAATAATAATAATAATAATAAAAAACAGCACTCAAGAGACAGACTAAGACAGAAAGAAATAATACAACAGACAATATCTCTGTAATACAAGAAATCCAAGCAGCTTTATGTCAAGCTTAGAGACTTTCCTAGTAAAATACAAAATACAATGCTTCCTAGAAATATGAGAAAAAAATCTCTTGAAAGGTCTTTTCATAAGCTGATGTTAAGCTGAGACATGACCTTGAATCTGAGTCTTCATTGGCAGAAAGGTCACTTGAAGAGCTGCTTTAGCACTCAGACAGCCTGGTGGGTACTCTTAGTCACCCCAGTGCTTCCCTGAGTCCAGAGGTGTCACAAACTGTCTGAACCACAGCAGAAATAAATGGCTCTTGCTGCAGAAAAGGGATCTGCATGGAAAAACAAAGAGGTGCCACAGGGTAATTTGGAAGCCCCAAATATTCCAGTTCCTTTGTTTCCCAACCCAGCCAGGACAGCAAATAGACACAAAACACAACAACCTTTGTTGAGTGCTGTTGAGCTCAATATCTGAAATATCTGTACTTTCACTGAGTTAATAGGACTAATTCCTAAACCTTTACTTGATTCAATTCGTGTTTCAACAGCCACGTCTGTTGCAGGTCCACTGATACAATATTTGTTCCTGAGCTGTTCTTGTGCTAACTTGACCTTTTCAAATCTGGAGCATTTTGGCTCTGTTTTCATTTCCAGTGGTGGCTGCAGCCCCGTGTGATATTTCAATTGAATCTGACAGTTTTACTATGTCTCCTTCTGTCTAGGAGTAGAGTTTATGGACACAGTACTAATAAAAATTGTATAATAAAACAAAACCAAAACTGGGCAGCTTTGGCAGTGAGATGTAGTAAATTGCTTAGGAAAGATACTCTAAAAGACAAAACCGAACATGTTAAGAAATTGTGTGTTATGTATTTCTAGTGCTGTTATATTAATATTTTTTATGGTGCCATACATATTCATAGCTGGAGTACCTGGAAGCACTTGCTGTTGCCACAAGTTGCAGTCTGTTGTAAAAACAGTGGAATCCAAGGAAAATCAGAGGTGTGGGTTTCAGCAGCCCTGAGCTGAAGGGAGAGAATTTGTTTTAACAAATCTGGATTCCCAAAGGGTTTTATCATGGATCATTCTTATACTCCAGGCACATTGTTTTCTTGGAAGTCTCCCTAATTCTGAACAGCTTTACAGAGGCACAGGGAGTTGTCTCCATCTTTGCAGCCACCAAGAAAATACCTTCAAATTAGTTAGTTATTGCTGGAAAGTTCACTTCAGTTACAGGAACAATCACAAATAATTCATCAGTTGTTTGTGCAGATTCCTATCTAGATGACATTTACAGGAAGAAACTTCAGGTCTCGGAAAAGTTAATAAACATGATGATTATTCTTGAGATACTTATACAGTTTTCCAAGAGAATCCCTCTGAATGAAAGGGAAAAATGTACTTAAAAGTTTATAATGCTGATTTTACTAATATGTAAAAACCACATAGATCTCTATATTTATAGGAAAAATATAGTATTAGTATTATTTATACTACAACATCATTTAAGTAAAATTTCTTCAGAATTAAATGGCAACAACCTAGAACTGTTAGTTGTTAGTGAGTGACTTTTTATTAGAGAATAAGAGAGACTTTTGTAAATAATGGCTGAGAACACAAACCAGAAGCTCTTCAGTCCATTCTGTTTCTAGTTTATATTTTATGTATTTCTCTACAAAAAGCTCAGTGGTAACAGACAGTACAGGATTAAATGAAATTTCTAAGTGAGACCCATTTGAGGAGAGACTTGATGATATTAGAAATAGAAAGTGTTCAGCTCAGCCATTGCTGCACCAAATCCTTAATTAAACATGAGAGTAAATGTTTAGTGTTTCCCCCAATCTAAACATATTTCCTTTAGATTTTTCCTTTAAATCAATTTATGTTTATTCTATGGGCAGTCCATTATCTTTCACCAAATAAACGAAACAGAAGTAAATTACTTGAAGAAAATGTGTTTTCACTGAATTTTAATTAAAACGAGAATAGCTGAGTCAGGTTAGTTCTTGTTGCTAAGGAGACCATCAGTTTTTTGTTGATAGTGGGTTATTTTATATATGATTTTCTTCTATTTTAGTACTTTAAACTACCACAAGCTTTGATCATCCATATCCTCCAGGACAAGCATGCTGTGGGAATGAAGCGAGGGAATTAGGGAATGCCTGATATCTGAGCAGCAACCATGTGCTCCTGGGGATCCCAGGATGTGCCATCCTGTGCCTTGCTTTGGCAGGAAAGGGAATATCCCAAAAGGAGATGCAGAATGAAAATAAAAATGTTAATAAAAACTTTTAAAAAAACCCCAAAAAACCAAAAGAACAAAACAAAACAAAAAAAAACCAAAAAAGCCCAAAGAACAAAAAACCCCAAAAAACCCCAAAAACCCCAAAAAACCCCCAAAACCAACAAAAAAATTACAAAAACCCACAAAAAAACCCCAAACCAAAACAAAAAAAACCCCAAAAATCCCCAATACCCCAAACCAAACCAACCCAAACCAAACCAAAAAACCCTATAAAGATTTCTTTGTACATTCTTTCCTTAAGCAGTGCTTATTTTTCCCCTTTTAACAGTAAGGATCTTTAAAACATAGGAATGGAAGGATGGGTTAAAATCAGCAAGCTGGGGTGCCATGCAATCAGGAACTGAATTAAACCAAAACTGAACTAGAAACCAAAGAGCCAAAGACCATTTGCTATAATTATGAGATGATGTGAACTGAGCAAGGCCTGAATGCAATGGAAAAAAGCAAGAGCAGAAGAAATTGCAGAATACGATTTTTTGGGTTTGCAATGACTTGATTTCACTTTCAGATGCACTCGTTAGGAATGAAAGCTTTTTTGGAGTGAAATCAGAACTGTCAGGCTGGGATTGCAGCAAGGCAGGGATTGCAGCTTTGCATTCAGCATGACACCTTGCTGCTTTGGGAAAGCCATGCTGACATTTCACTGAGGAGGAAAAGGTCTTGGGAGTGTTCCTTGGCCCTGAGCAAGGTTTCAGAGCAGGGAAAGGTGGTCATGTTTGCAAAGGCTCAGTGACAAATCCAGCCTGGGGGCTCGGGGTTCACTCCATTATTCATTCCCACCCTCCAGCAAGTGGTGCAAGTTGTCACTTCCCAGCTCTCCTGCCTTCCAGGCTCCTGCTGGAATTATTGGTGTCAGGACATTTCCATTAAGGCAAGGAAGGACAGGTAAATCTCTCCCTGAGCAGTGGATTTTTGCATAATGGTGACGCATCAGAGCTTCACTGTTGACCTGGGGAGTCTGCCCTGTGCAGTTCAGGTTGGGGGTTAAATTGGGTATTTATTGGCACCACAGACTTGGTTCATCAGTGAGAGAGAATCACAGACAGCACATCCACACAGGGCCCCTGGATTCCCAAATTCATGCTTAGAGCAGAGTCTGGCTGTGCCTGGATCCAATCCCAGCCCCAGGCTTGGCCAGTGTTGGAGTCCAAAGGGTTGTACAGGTGCTTGAAATGACTTTGTCCCACAGGGTTAAGGGTGGCAAATCGAATATATTTATATAAATAAAATAAATAAGTTATTTAAATTGATGAAGACAATGATAGCTATTAGACCAAAAGATCTTAATAGGATTATTTACTACACTTTACAGAAAGCTATAACTACTAGTATAGTTCACTGTTTATTAGAGCAATGATATTAAAGCTAGAAAAGGAATTATCAAGTAGGGATTGATGTCACTCACCCATCCCAATGATCAAATCTCTATCCCCAGCCTCAAGGAATGACCTTGAGGGTGTCCCCCCTCCAGGGAGGAATCTCCACTCGCTCCCAGAAGGGGATGTTAGAAGATTCTCCCATTCAAAAGTGGGGCTGGGCTTTTATGGCATAAAGTGACTGATGTCAGATGTCCCCAGGCTGGCTTAGACCACTGGTCAGCACTGTCACCTGTTGGTTCCTCTGTCAGATCTCAGGAACACTGCTCTTCCCCAGAATGTTTAATTATGGGATGGATGAGTCTCAGCATCCTTCAACCCCAAACTCAGCCTGAGCCTCTTCCCCCACTCCTGGTAACTTTTGCAAAGAGGGAATTGGTTGAGCTGTTTTCCCCACCTAAGCAGAGCATCCTGCCACAGCAGCACTGGTTAAATACACAAATGTTTGACCATTCCAACTGCTTTCCATCTGCAGCAGGGAGCATGAACTGTGTGTTGTGCAGGGAGGTGGATCAAATGAGGACACAATTCCAATTCTGCAGCAAAAAAAGAGATCAGGATTTCATATGAGGTACAAATCAATGGCAGGGAATGGCCTCACTGTCCTTACTGCTCCATTTCTTTGTTGAAATTCCATGGAAGCATTTCTTTTTGTGGCATAATAATGGAGTATAATAATATAATATTATAATACATATAACATAACATTATATAATATAATATGATATAATACAACACAATACAATAAATATATATAATGATATATATAATGACATATATGATATAATGATATATATGATATATATTTCATATATATATATATAATATAATATAATATCATATCATATCATATCATATCATATATAATAAACGAGAATATAATAATAATCCCTTCCCAAGGAGAAAGGGGTTTTGGTTGCCAAGTGTTGGCAGCCAAGGCATGATTTAGAAGTTTTACCAACAACACAACACCTCGTGCTGGCAGTTTTTACACTTTTTAAGAAGATTTTGGAGCACTTCCAGGGTGGTGTTGACAGCCAGGGCAGTGGTGGACTCACCATGCCTGAATTGTTGAAAAGAGGTGTTGATGTGACACTTGGGGACATGGTGTAGTGGTGGCCATGGTGGTGCTGCTGGTTGAAGGTTGCACTTGATGATCTTAAAGGTTTTATTCATCCTGAATGTTCTATGATTCTATAATCAGAAGTTTTTCTGCTACCTCAGAAGTTTTTCACCTACACATGAATCAACTTGATCTAAATCACAAACCACAGCTCTGACATCCTAATTGGTCAATTGATTTCGGCCAGAGAAGTTAAAAAATCCTAAGAGTAAATTTCCTACCTCTGTTGTAATGCTTTGCATGCAGTTTGCAGAGTCTGCACAAGAGTGCAGTTGTTCTGTAAAAGTCATGAAATACAAGGTTGCACTGCATGAGGACATAAATCCTGATGAAAATTCGAGTGCCTTGAGCTTCAGAGTGAAAATCACTGGTCCACGACTGATGAAAATGTCAACAGGTGTATAATCTGAAAAAATTCAAGGCATTTGCACCTCTCCAGTCCTGGTCTTCCTGAGGTTTTTCACAGGGAAATGTCTAGAATGTGTATTCTTGGGATCTGCTGCATGCAATTATGCAATCATAATTCCTGACCAAAGGTAAAGGAAAAAAACATTTTTCTGAAATGATGAATATTTTAGCAACTAAAACAAGAAGAGGAATAAGTTATTCATGTAAGTGTCAACAAAGTATGAACAAGGGTTGCAGTTTAAGGGGTTTTTTTATTAACCTCACAGAACTGGAATTCTATTTATATGACACGTGCCTTTTTTGCTTTTGATTCGATATTTTAATTCTTGAAATAACTCTGAGAATCAAGGCTACATTACCAAGATTTCAATTACATTTTATTTACTCCCAGTAGCATAATTGCTTTCTGATAAAAAATGGTAGTTGCAGTGTAACTACTCTGAAATTTCCACTTGCACATTACAGAGATGAGGGGAAAGTTTTCACTGCTGATGCAATTTTTGCATGGTGAAAATAAGAGGTAAGAGAAGTAAAGTAATTTAAAACTGAGTAAACAAGAGATTATCTTCACCCTCCCTGTGCTCTACTGATTCTGAAATGATTGAAAGGGAACAGAATATTTATTTGATCAGAAGTGTGAATGGGCTTATCAGAATTAATGCAATATCAGAACCTCAAGATCTAAACTGTAAAAAGGAAGAGAAGCAATGAAGTAAATGGATCTGTCTTGGAACTGGATTGAAAACTATTCACCAGAATTAAATATATTGGGATTTTGGTGACATAATTCTGCCAATTGCCAGTTATCATAAAAGGTTTTGTCCAATGGACAGCCTAGGTCAGCCTAGGTCAGCTGAACTTTTAAATAAATCATTGATTCTGTTTCTTGACACACAAAAAATAGATTGATGCTAAATAGAAACTGAATCAAGAAATTATTAATTGAGTGTAACTTCCTATGGTATTAAAAAAGTCCATGGGACAAAACGTTTTATCAGAAGTGACACATGAGGGAATTATGTCACCAAAACCCCAGCTGGTCTATTTTGATGAAAACCCACATGAAGCTCAGGTGACTCTAACTGGGCTGAACAAAAGTATAGGAAGTGGGAATCTGGAGCAGAGTTTGATCTGCTTTCTCTGATCCATACCCAGATGTCCCTGGAACTGCAGAGTGTTCTGTCCTGAAATCACTTCTATCCTGTGGCTTACCCAAAAAGCACCAGGGTTTAGTGCATTGCCCTTTGCAATGAGCACAGAAGAGATATAACTTCAATTTTCTATGGAAAAAAAAAGATAATGGAGACAGGACCTTATTGGTCACAAACCACCTCTTTTCATGGCACAAACACCATCAGAGTGGAAGCTATTGCTGGACCTTCCTCCCTGTGTGCTCCTGTGCCATGCTGAGTGCTATCACATTTATTAGGGGTGTTATTGGGAGTCTCCCTCCAGCCTGGAACATCTGGCACATCTGTCTTTCACTCCCTAGCTGCCTCTCATCTGCTCCTTTCACTACCAGCTCATGAAGCAGCTGATTTGCACAGGGGAATGAGCAATGTACAACATGATTTTTTTTTAAATACAATAATTTTAATTGATTTGGTACTTCTATTTCTCTCATGGATTTAAATGGTGCATGAGTTAAGCACAGGTTTATATATATGTATAGAAATGTACCACTCAAACAGACATGATGCACTGATGTGTGATGGGACCTGAATCAGCAGCTGAGAACACATTTCAGAATTTAGTGTGAGAAAAAAAGCTGTAGCAAGAAGGAGGGGAAACAAGGACTGTAGTAAAGGTTGCCTGAAGTTATTTTTACATTATTTCTTAGAATGTTTTTCTTGCAGACAATAAATAGTAACTATAATAAATTATTATAATAAAATATATATAATAGAAAACTGTTATTTATAACAGTTATAATAAAAATTATAATAGCTATAATAATAAATATATCATATTTATATCCAAAAGTTTTTTAGAATTGGAATTCCTTTAGAATTGTAGCAGAGTTTGTAGTTGGAGGTCCCTAAATATCTTTGAAAGTCTGTCATCTGTAAAAACTGATGATAATGTTTCCCTTGAACAGTTCAGTGGAAAATGTCTCCTCTGAACAAGGTGGTGCTCTGCTGGAGCAAACCCCAAATCACTGCAGGGTTACTGACAGGCTGCAGCACCAACCTGCTCTGCCTTATCCTGGGACCTAATTATATCAGCATCTCCTGGCAGCACCTCGGAAAGGGGTTTGTCAGCATTTTCCAAATGAAAAAACTTAATACGTCAGTAATTCCTAAATTGGATCTGCTCAAGCAAACACCAGAGTTGTCAGGCACGATTTGGTTTTACTCATCGGTGAGATGTTCTAGTTTTATTCATTGGTTTTCTCCAGCTGGGGTTGAGAATCACACAGCAGCTTGTGTGTGTTTTGTAAAGTTCCTGTAAAAAACTGTTCAGTGTTTCTCACTTATTTCTAATTATAGGTGAGATCAACGGCGGATGAATAATGAAGTGTTAAATATATTCAGTGTACATACAGAAGTGCTTGAGGGTGGGAAAGAAAAAGTTATCAAAAATAATTACCTGCTAGCTCTGCCTCCTGGGAACATCCTGAGTGAAATGGCTTTGTGATTTTCGAGAGAAATTTGGGAGAGTTGTGAGAAATGCAGGAGTTTTTACAGCAACATGCATTGATACAGCTCACATTCTTCAAAGTTTGCACATCAAGCTGTTATTCATTTGGAATCTCTCCCCTGGTAATTTTTTTCTGTCATACTGAAGAATTTATATTAATGTAATATTTACTGTGGGTGGCTCTAGTTCTAGCAATTAGTATTTCAATTTTAACTGTGATCAAATACTTCAACTATTTCCATGCTGGTTCTTTTTTTTTCCTAAGTGGGGCAGAAGAGAGTATGGATTAAATCAGGTAGCAGAGATTACTTTATTGCTCAAATATCAAACTAATCCACGAGCCTCATGATTTGACAGGTGGAAACAGTACTGCTGGTGGTGAGTCTTAATTGCTCCGTGGTGATAGTCCAGGGAAAGTGCCACTTATGGCATCAGGAGCAATAAAAGGGATCATATGTTGGACATTTTGCTGCCATTCCATTCTGCAGCAGCAAAGTCAATGAAAAGCATTGCTACAGTTAGCTGTTGGCTCGGGATGATCTCCATCTGGAGCACTCTGGCTAACACTGTTTTGTACCTGGGCCACACTCCAAATTCAATTGAGCCACAAAGACTTCTCAGCACATTTGGAAGAGCTGCCTCTTCCACCTTCCTCCATGAATTCACCTCGTGTGCAGCTTTGCCCAGTTTTTCCTCCTGTATATGTTGGACTGTCAAGATATTTTCTTTCCTCAAAACTGTCACACCATCGGAATGAAAATATTTCTGATTTCCTTTTTGATATTGTATGAATTTCTGGGAGAGCTCTGCTGCTGCTGCTCTTTGTCTCAGGCAAGTCTTCCCAAGCCTTACTGCTGTAGTCACCTTTCCTGGTCCTGAGCTCACCACACATCAGTTGGCAGAAATCAAAGGCTCAGGTGCCCAGGATTGTGAAAAGAGGCACTGCAGCAGCTCAGTGCCCATCCCTCCATGTGCAGGGCAATCTGCAGGGTGCCAGAATTCCCCAAAATTCCTCCAAATGCTGTGTGAGACAATTGATGTGCCCAAGGCCAGGCAGGAGCTAGCACTGCAGTGGAGGGCTGAGGTTCCTCCTCTCCTGGCTGTTATCCTGTTATCCTCCTCCTGCTGTTATTCCCTCTCAAAGAGGATGGAAGAGAATTTTCCAGAGGCACTACAAGCAAACAATGGGCACAGGAGCCACAATCACTGCACTTCATGGAGAGAAGGAGCAAGCTGGGGCTCACTGTGGCTGCTGTGTGTAAAGGAAGAGGACTCACACTTTAAAATAGTAAATAACAAATAATAAATATTAAATAATAAATAATAAACAAGATTTGCATTAATATAATACTAAAATATACATTTGTTTGATATAATAAATAATAAATATTTTTTCAATTAGCTTAATGGTTTTTCCAGTGAGTAGTTGTGTCACTTTGGGATATATGGGCATGGTGGGATTAGGTCAAAGGTTGGATTTGATGATCCCTGAGGTCATTCCAACCCTTATGATTCTGTGCTTCAATGATTTGAACAGACATTGGTTTTACAGGTATTATTTTTCTTTTCTTTTTCACATATATTCACATAAAGGCAAAGTATTAATTGGCAATACTGCTGCCTTGGAGAAATGGATATTTGAAAGGCCAAATGGAATCAGCCAGAGTTTTTCATATGCTAATGTGAGGAAAGGTAAAACAGCTTTTCAAACAGAATGAAACCTTGACAAAGATTGCAACTACACAGATCTGGCCAGGCTTCCCATGGTTTTCCTCTATGGCAGCAATCAGCCTCGTGGGGAGGTCTGGAAAGCTTTGGCAGCACACTGAGAGCCAAATGAATCCCCAGCTGAATGCAAACCATGATAAATCACGAGGGATCTCATTGCAAGGACCAAACCTGGCCCAGCAACTGAAAAATCAAATTGTCCTTGAGCATCTCAGGGAAAAACCATCCAAACTCATAAAGAATAACTGCACAGAGCAGCGTCAGATTCTGCTTTCAGAATCCCACCATGCCCACATACCTTTTGGGCTTCATAAAAAATGTTGGCTTTTTTTCCTCAGAAAATTGCATTCTCAAAAATGAGTGAAATTATATGATGAAAAAAAGCTGTTAATGAATGGACTTCATGTTACAGCAATCAGGTACAGGAAGCCAAAGAAAAATATTCCTAAACCGAGTTTACCTGATGGGAGGAAGCAGAGTTGTAGATATCAGGAAATTTAGCTCCCTAAACTTCCTGATATCTAGCTCCCAATTAGCTCCCAATCCTGGTGTTCTGAGCTGGGATTCAGTTTTACCAGTTGGCTAAAGCAAGGACCATCACCATGAACTTCCATTTTGCTCCTCAGCTGCTCCTCACATGGCTCCTCCAGACCCTTCTGCATGTCTGTGTCCCTCCTTTGGACACTCCCTAACACCTCTAGATCATTCTGATATTGCAGCATCCAAAACTACACCCAATATTCCAGGTGAGGCCAGCTGGGTGAAGATCAGCAAAAAGCCAAATAAATCCCATTATCTGCTCTTCTTTCCACACATTTCGAAAACAACACCTCCAGGGATGCTTTGTGATGGAAAAAGCCAAATATTTTCCACGTGATGCTCATACAAAATCAGTGTTTAAGATGAGCACTCCCCAGGTGGAGCCAGGTTTTGCAGAGGAATCAGATCCTGATTTAGGCACCTTGCAGCAGTGCTCAGCTCCCAGCAGCAGCAGCACTGCAATCCCATCAGGGAAACGTTCAAAGAGCTCTGTAAGCTAACCATGAGCTCATTGGAATGTGCAGGATGAGACCACAGCCCCTTGAAATCAGTGGGGATTTTGCCACTCGAATCAATCCCAAAGAGAGCTTGCATCCCTTTACCTGATTGTGCATGTGGAGCTTGTTGAATATTTCTGGGTTTAGCACTTTTATCTGAAGATCCCTCAATCATTTTATGAATTGTTTTCATTATGGTTCTTCATACTAGGGAAAAAGATAAAGATCTGTAATAATCTTTAAGTATTGGAGCTGTAAAATCAACACCATTCTGTGCAATTGTGACACAGCTTTGTAAAATGGATTAAAAATCTGTCTTACAGGACAGGTAGAATCCCTGGCACAGGGTGCCCAGAGAAGCTGTGGCTGCCCCTGGATCCCTGCAAGTGTCCAAGGCCAGGCTGGACACTGCGGCTTGGAGCAGCCTGGGATAGTGGAAGGTGTCCCTGGGGTGCAATGGATGGGCTTTAGGGTCCTTTCCAACCCAAACCATCCTGGGATTCTGTAATTCCATGGTACATCCAATTTTCTTTTCTTGCAATACGCCTTAAAGGAGCTCCCCTGAGCCTATTAACACCCTTTGCCAAGGTATTCAGTGAAGAAATAATCATTTAATGTGCTAGACAACTGAGATCCTTATGGAAAGCTGTTCTATGGACACATGGAATGGATCCAAGCCAGCAGCCACGGCTCATTCTAATTCCCAATTATTTTAGCCACTCCTAGCACAGGCTACTTCAGCCCCAATCCTAGAACTCCAGTTGAATCTTCCAGTTGGGTCTTTTAAATGAGGACTAAACTTGGGGCAAACTCAGCTCTGCTGCCCAGTTACAGCAGGAATCAATCACTGTCCCAACTGGAAAGGCACTTGGGGCCAGAGCAGCACAGCCCATGGAATTCTTACAGCAGGACACAGCTTCAGCTTCCTCAGTAAATCACAGGGGATTTTCCTCTTCCTGCCAGACTGCATTTGTGAATGAAAAGCCTTCTTAAGTCCTTTAAGTGTACCAGAACTTGAGGGCCTGAGTTCCATTATTTGATTAAGCAGTGTGTCATTAATTACCCTGGCACGTTTCTGCTGCATTTCACGGGCGGAAGGCAATAAATTCCGAATCTGGGATTAGAGAATGCAAATGATAGCCTGGGTTAGGGTTTTTTCTGACTGCTGGAATGTACACAAGGCCATTTCACTGCCTGGCACTGAGAAACACCACATTAACAATCCCCATTCATCTGCATCTCACCACAAACCCTCTGGTAGCAAGCAAGGTCCCAAGAGTTCCCTGGGGAATAAATGCAGGAGGAGAATTCATCTCCCCAAGGTGATGGCAAACTGTGGATGTCTCACACTACATCAGCACTGAATGTAAAGTGAGTTTGAAACACAGGCAGTGTAGTTAAGGCATCATTTTCAAGCTCTGTAAGCTACAAATATTGTGTAGCACATTGAAATCAGTATTCACATTGAAAATTCCCGAAAATATGTAAAGAAAGGTGTCAGGAATCACTCAGCATAAAGAAATTACTTCCACCTGAAGGAACAGATGGTTGTGAAAATCCTGTAGGATGGAAATCACTATTCAAATATACACATATATTCAAATATACACAAAAGTACATCTTCTCCTGGTTATTGTCTGTTTTGGGCCCAGTCTATGGGAATTTGTTCAGTGCAGATGTGAGTGAAATCTTTTATCTTTCCTTAGTTGTATTTTTAGTTTAAACAATGCCACAAACTCTGGATTATGTCACACTCAGTGTGCTCCACCCTGGTCTTATATTTTCCACAAAACCTATCAGTTTATTTCCAGGACAGAAACCAACAATGTAGAGAAATTCAGGTTTTTCCTGGCAATTTTGGGACATGTAGTTAAGGAGCAATATCAAGGTCACTACCAGAAACTATAGAGCAAAAGAAAGAGTAAGGTCTTCCACTTCATCTTAGAGCAGAAATGTTTTGATGCTGAAGATTTTTGTTGTTATTTGTTTCTTCTTCCTTTTTTCTGGATTACTTGAAAGTTCTTGAGATTCATATTTTTAAGAGCTGGACAAGTCAGGTGCATCACTGACTTGAGCAGTGCAATAGCAAGCTGGAGGGAAAGGCAGATGGAAATGTATGTTCTGCACTCTCTCAAGTATCTCATTTATGTGTCACTCCACCAACATATTAATGTAATTTTCAATTATCTGGTGTTACCTGGATTTTAGACAAGGAAAATAAGAAGCAGGCATTGCTTAAATCAGATAGGTTGGCTCTGATTATATGCCTCGTTTTATACAGACAGATGAAACAATGAAAAGTTTTATGAATCTGTAGAATCTAGAATAGAATTAGAATTATCTTGATTGGAATATAGAACATACAACATGCAGCAACTGGCTATAAAGTGACTTTTAAGCTTCACTGAACTTGCTGAAAACAGTGGCAATGACCTAAGAAGTTTGTTAGGTTTGGTATGAATTTTCCTGCTTGGGTTGTGCCCCTGTGCTTGACACCAAAACAGGAGAGAGGTCTCTGAGTGAGAAGTACCTGAGCTGAGAACTGCAAGCAATCTTCTGTTTTTAAACTCCCTCCAGACTGGCAAGTGATTCACTGCTTTACTTGATCATGTCTCATTAATATGATTTATTAATCTGGTAATTCAGGTCAAGCTGGCACTGTATGTAGCCGAAAGGAATAAAATAAAAAAGAACATAGAGATAAAATATTATCATCGTGGCATCACTGCAAATCTGAATGACAGCACAAGTGAAACCCACACTGATGAACTGTTGATATCCCACAGTGAGAGAGTGATTGGATCTTCAGGCCAAAGACACTCAGGTCTGTAAAGGAAAAAGTGCTCCATGGTATTGGAAATACTGAGCTGTGCTGTGTGGCTGGAGTGCCTTGGCAGCACAGCCTGCCTGGGAAAAACACAGCAGCTGGGAAAGGAACAGCTCAGTGAACCAAGCAGGGACAGAGAAAGAGACCACTGGATTTGATGGAATCATGAAATCCTCAGTGGTTTGGGGTGGAAAGGAATTTAGGGAACAGCTCATTCCAACCCCTGCCACGGGCAGAGCCACCTTCCACTAGACTCACCATTGTGGCTAGCACAGACCATTCCCGTGAGAATTCTTTTCTTTCTTCTTCCTGTGTTTTTATAAACAAAGATAGAGTTTGGATGTTATTAAAAACAGTTTCTGGGATGTGGACAGTTCAGGCCTGGCCAGTCAGGCCTAGGGGGAGGCTTCGAACTGACCAATCTGGGTGACCTTTGAAAAGTCTATATAAGTTGGAATTAAATAATAAAACCTTCTTCTTGATGCCACACTTTGAACCTGGGTCTTCTTTCTCTGCTAGTGGCTCAACAGCGACACACCTTTCCATCTCTTCCTTCCTCCTCAGCCAGATGGGCCTACTGAAAGTACGAAACAAATCCTGGAGACACAGGAACTGTGCTATTTCTGTCTTGATTGTTCCATAGACCAGATCTCACAGAGGTGCCTTTTCCCTTCTCTGCAAGTAACTGGATGCTTCAATACCCAGGTCTGGGAATTTCCATGATCTGCACAACTAACACAATTTCCCAGAAATTGCAGGAGGTCTGCATACATCACTGAACCTGCTGCAGAGTCAGCTAAAGAGGCAATCAGAGGGTTTTTGGGGCTGAGTTTGGAACAAAACAGAGCCCAGGTACTGCAAGGCAGCCACAGCCTTCAGATGGCTGATGGACTCCAGGGAGAGCAAACCCCAAAACTTTGGAGCTGCCCAATGCTGGAGCATCCCAGAGCAAGGATTTGTGCACCAAAATAGTCTTGAGGATATTTCTAGTCCCTGCTGCAGAGTCTGAAGGATGCACAGAACCAATACAAACTCCAGTTTCCCAGTTGTTTAGACACAGGGTTCACATTATTATAATTTCATTTCTGAAACGCCTTCTTCCAGTATTTCATTCAGTGAGTCCTTTTTGGAATTTTTGAGATGTGGGAAGTTTCTGTATAAAAAAATGGAAAAAAAAATTAATGTGAATTAAAATGATGATTAAAAAAATGAGATTACTCCCCCAATGTGATTCTCCTCCACTGAAGCTATTCAATCATTTATTTATTGTACTTAAGCCATTTCCATGTGTAGAAAAAGAGATTGTGAGCCACTGCTCCAGCTTTCCTTATGATTTACAAGAAATTATTTCTGATGATGGTTAAAATTGCTCCATGCTATGGCAGTACATGACTAGTTCATATTAGTTTGTCATCTAAGGTAGGCTTAATAGAAGAAAAATATGGATTTTTCTTTTATATAATCTATATTTATTTCCTCTGACATAACAAAAATCTACTAATTAATCAACAGGATCTTTAACAGTGACATAGAGATTTATTGAATTCTGATATGACTATTACAATGATAAAGGTCTTGTTGACAATAAATGGTAATTGTCCTAAAAAAGAAACTCAAAGAAAAAAAGAAAGAGAACATAGAATTATTTTTCTTTCTGTAGAAGTCCAAGTGAACCCAAAGACATGTAGCCACTTGCTACTGGTGTTTTTATGATAGGTTAATGAAACTTATAAATAGCACAGTGTCTCTCAAAAGCTGCACAGTGATGTGAAAAAATGGTGAAAAACACTATTCTTCATTGGATTTAAAGAAACATATTTTCTATTTTCTATACTTGCATTCTTTCTGTGATTAATTTGATTTATTAATTATATATATATGTGTCTCTTCTTAGTTCAATTATTGCCTCATTTCTCTCAAAGATTGTATTCTATTTTAATTTCTATTTTAATGTTGTACTGTAGGAATATGAAACACAAAATTAAAATTGTTGCCCTGACCAATGCCAGTAAACATTGGATCCTCTGCCAGAGACTGGGGAGATAGATTAATTGCCTGATCAGATTTTAGGTTAATTTTTATAAAGTCTATGCACTAACACCAGCTGAAATAACCATTCATTTAAAATAAAACTGCTAATTTTTACAGGACCTCTAATAGTAAATCTAGTGGGCTCCTAACAGTGACCTGAAGAAATGAGAACTTAAGAAAACAGAAGTACTAATGATATTAGAGTTGCTGCCCGGGGAAGCAGTGGAGTCACCATCCCTGGAGGAGCTCAAAGGAGGATGTGGCACTGGAGGACAGTGGTGACCTGATGGCCTGAAATCCTAACAATTCCACATTGGCAAATCCTGCCCAGCACACCTGCAAAGACCACAGGCTTTGCTTCACAACACCAAATCCTCCACAGCAAGAAAGGCTGGAATCAATGAACTAATTCCATAGGGATCATTCATGGCCTTCATTCCCACTGCCCAACTTCCTGAGCTTCCCCCTCTGCTAACAGAGCAGCAGTGATTGCCTAGCAGAGATCTCAGAAATAATCCTGTTCCAGCTGCTGCTCCTGCTACCCAATTAGGTCTGTCAGCAAAGTACAAGGATGGTGTCATTGCAATTAAATGTGTGACCAAAGCTCAGATCACAGAGAGGCTCCACGAAACACCTCCTTGGAGTTGAAGCCTAAAAGGCAGGAGGATCATTATCCTGCAGCTGAGTCAGAGGGAACATCACACATTCAAGCCCAGAAGGCACAGAATGTGTCACCATGGACAGACACCAAAGGGCTTTTACCTAAAACCCATCAGAGAGAAATCATTTCCTTTGAGTGCATTGTTGCTGTTAATTTATATCTTGCTGGATGCAAAAATGAGAGCTGGATTGGTGTAAGCAAGGGGAAGGGAAGTCCATGCTCTGGAGTCTCTGTGGAAGTCAGACCATGCTCAGTTTCTGTGAGATTTTAACAGGTAACTCATTTTACCTTATTTCCTCCCCAAACTGCTTTCACCACTTCTCCAGGAGTTCCCTAGAAGGATGGAGGGAAGCAGGGAGAGGTGGCAGCACAGGCTCTCCTCAGCACTTCACATCATTTTCAAAGCCTCTGTGCTGATTGTGTTGGGAAGGAGTGAGAGAAATCCCTCCACAGAGGGAGGTTTTCAGGTTACAAATGATAAAACACAGAGTATCACTTTATTCCTTTTGTTCTTACATCACTCTTGGTGGGAACTCAAGGGGTACCTTGGGCTGGAGGGATGAACAGTGCTGGGGGTGCTCAGAGTTTTCACCCTGCTGTTTATAACAACTCTTGGGTGTCCCACTGACTGAATCCATGTCTAAATATGAATTTCAATTAATACATTTAATAAATAAAGAAATGATGAAAGTTATAAACGTATAAACTCTGAGCAGTGCTGGGGGTGCTCACAGTTTTCACACTGCTGGTTGCTTCTCTCTTCTGGATCAGACTTCCATAATCAATGTCTATAACAACTCTTGTGTGACTCACTGGCAGAATCCATGTCTAAATATGGATTTCAATTAATAAATTTAATAAACAAATAAATGTTAAAAGGGATAAACAAATAAATAAATCAATAAATGCGGTGCTGTCTTGATAGCCCTTCTGACCAGTCTCCCTCTTCTAAAACACATTTTTCTGCTGTCAAAACAAATCATCTAAGAAAACAACCCCATTTGTTTCAGCAGAAATGCAAGCCTGTAATCGCATCAATGACACATCTCTGGATTGCTGCTCGCCTCAGAAAATAGATCTGCAATAAAGTAGGGCTAATCCTCAAGAATTTATTTGTACAAAATCCATCAGGTGTAATGCTGGAAACCCTCTATCAACATCAAACATAAAGCAAGGCCTCTCTGAAGCACATGTAATCAAAGTCGTGTCTTTTTTAATAAAAAATTGCTTTGTCTGAGAAGGCAGAAAGCAAAAGCTCCAGCAGATTTCTGCTTCTGGGGGGTGCCAAAATGCTTTTCTTTAATTGAAACAGATGAAGATTTTTGTTAAGCTTTAACATCCTTCAGAAAGCCTCCGTGGCTGTCAGGGATGTTATCTTTTGATCT
>NW_028147553.1:0-27103 GCF_008360975.1 Lichenostomus cassidix
CTGCACTGTTTCTGCAGACCTTCTAACTGCTCTCCTGGATAGTGTACCATGGTTGGTGTCATTTTCGTACTTCCTGTACTTATTGTGCTTATCTTTGCTACTGTGCCTGTCATGATTGTATTGTTTGTGTCTGTTCTCCTATATGTGGTCATTGTTGTTCTTACCTTATGCAGCATAATGACCACAATTGTGGTCATTATGATCATTCTCTTCTGGTACTGCTGATTGCTGTTAACATGGTCCTTGTCATCACTGGGGTGGGTATCTTCGTTGTACTCATGTAGGTGCTTGCCCTCCTGCTGCAAAGTGTCTTAATTGTCTTCTGGACGGTTCTTGCCCTCCTGCTGCGAAGTGTCTTAATTGTAGAGGAACGACAATCATAGGTTCCTCTGATGAGGACAGTGGCAACTATAGGTAGGGAAATGACTAAAATTATGCTTGCTAATGAACTGTAACTATGGTAGGCATGGACTCTCACTCATAATGTAATCATCCTCACAATGCTAATGATGATGATTGCCCCAGTTATGCAAATGATCTTCTTCCTTATGCTAATGATATGGATGGTGGTAACTGCCCTGACAATGTTGATTACACTAATGGGTCTAACAACTCCTAATTATGCTAACAACCCTAATTATGGTAATCATCTTCATTATGCTAACAACCCTAATTATGCTAATTATGCTAACAACCCTAATTATGGTAACAACCCCTAATTATGCTAACAACCCTAACTGTGGTAACAACCCCCCTAGTTATGCTGAGTACCCTAATTATGCCAACTACCCTCATGATGCTGATTACCCTTCATAGGCTAACAGCTCTATATATACTAGAAACATTAATAATGCCAAGCATCTGAAAAACATGAATGACCTCACAATGCTAATTACCCCTAATCCTAAGCACTGGCATCACTATTACTACCATAACAACCCTAACCCTCGACACACCCCCTCCTCACCACCCCCCCTATTCACTGCACCTGGGCCCCTTCGCAACCCGAACCCTAGACCACGCCCCCTGACGACTCAGACCCGCCCCTTTGCAACCCTCTCCCTAGACCACGCCCCCTGAACGCACCCCTAATCGTAACCCTAACCCTGATCCCTTGCACCTGAACGCACCCCCTAATCGTAACCCTAACCCTGATCCCTTGCACCTGATCCCTTGGCACTGTAGTGTCATATTACCCTCATCTATACCCTCACTGTAGCCCTAAAACCTGATCCCCTGCACCTGACCCCTTGGCCCTGTTCCCTCACCCTCATGGTGACCCTCATCCTCATCCTCACTGTAATGATGACTCCTGATCCCTACACCTGATCCCTTGTCCCTGCTCCCTCACCCCACCCTCTTCCTCACCCTCACTATAAGCCTTTTACAGTACCCTATAACCCCTGATCCCTGCACCCGATCCCTTTACCCTACACCCCCACCCTCACCCGCGCTGTACCGAGCATGCGCAATGCCGTGGACTACCAAAATGGCATCGGCATCGCTCGAGCATGCGCGGTACCGTGGACTACCAAAATGGCGTCGGCATCGCTCGAGCATGCGCGGTACGGACGACAACCAAAATGGCGCCCGCATCGCTCGAGCATGCGCGGTACGGTGGACTACCAAAATGGCGTCGGCATCGCTCGAGCATGCGCGGTACCGTGGACTACCAAAATGGCGTCGGCATCGCTCGAGCATGCGCGGTACGGACGACAACCAAAATGGCGCCCGCATCGCTCGAGCATGCGCGGTACGGTGGACTACCAAAATGGCGTCGGCATCGCTCGAGCATGCGCGGTACCGTGGACTACCAAAATGGCGTCGGCATCGCTCGAGCATGCGCGGTACGGACGACAACCAAAATGGCGCCCGCATCGCTCGAGCATGCGCGGTACGGTGGACTACCAAAATGGCGTCGGCATCGCTCGAGCATGCGCGGTACCGTGGACTACCAAAATGGCGTCGGCATCGCTCGAGCATGCGCGGTACGGACGACAACCAAAATGGCGCCCGCATCGCTCGAGCATGCGCGGTACGGACGACGGCCAAAATGGCGTCGGCTGGCTCGAGCATGCGCAGTTGTGACGCGTTCGAAAAGGGCGGCCGCGGGGTATTCTCAGGGGGTTTAGGAACGTACCTGGCTGCCTGAACGAAATGGGCACCCCGAGAGTGCCGCCGCGGCGGCTCGCGAGCCTTGCGGGCTTGCGGGAAAGAGCGACGGCGCGGTCGGGGCGGCGGGAACTGCCGAGATCCCTGCGTTCAGGGATACGCACCGGCGCCGTCGGCCGAACGGCGGCCACGCCCCTCGGCGCCCCGGCCCGCCCCTCGCCGCCAAGCCCCGCCCCGGCCCGCCCCTCTCCGCCCCGGCCCGCCTCTCCCCGCCCCTCGGCTCCGAGCCCCTCAAGAGGGGCCCCCCGGCGCCGGCCGCGAGACCCCTAGGAGCACCAGCGGCGGACGAGGAGCGGCGGAGCGGCGGCGGCTACGGTGAGGCAGTGGAAGGTGAGCGCCGGCGGCGGCCGGGCGGCGGCGGGAGCGGAGGGGCGGAGGGGCGGCGGAGCACCGGCCGCGGAGCGCCGGCGCGGCCCAGCGCCGCCGGCGCTCGAGCCGGGCGAGCGGAACACCGGCGGCGGAGGGGCGGGCGGAACACCGGCCGCGGAGCGCCCGGCGTGACCCAGCGCCGCCGGCAGCTCGGGGCAGGCGGCACACCGGCGGCGGCGGCGGAGGGACGGCGGAACACACCGGCCGCGGAGCGCCCGGCGGCGGCCAAGCCGCCCGGCGCTCCGGGGCCGGGCGGCGGCGGGCGGCGGCGGAGGGCGCGAACACCGGCCGGAGCGCCCGAGCGGCCAGCGCCGCCGAGCGCTCCGGGCCGGGCGGCAGCGGCGGCGGCGGCGGAGGGCGGAGGAGCACCCCGGCCGCGGAGCGCCGGCGCGGCCCAGCGCCGCCCGACGCTCGAGGCCGGGCGGCAGCGGCCAGGAGCGGACGAGCGGCGGAGAACACCCCGACGCGGGCGCCCGGCGCGGCAAGCGCCCGCCAGCCGCTCCGGGGCCGGGCGGCGCAGCGGGGAGCGGACGAGGCGGCGGAGGAGCACCGGCCGCAGGCGCACGCGGCGGCCCAAGCGCCGCCCGGCAGCTCCGAGGCCGGGCGGCGCGGCGGAGCGGACAGCGGCGGAGGAGCACCCGGCCGCGGGCGCCAGCGGCCCAGCGCCCGACGCTCGGGCCGGGCGGCGGCGGCGGGAGCGGACGAGCGGCGGAGGAGCACCGGCCGCGGAGCGCCGGCGCGGAACGCCGCGACGCTCCAGGGCAGGCGCGGCAGCGAGGTGGCGGACGGAGCGGAGGGCGGAGAGCCGGCGCGGAGCGCCGGCGGCGGCCCAGCGCCGCCGGCGGCTCCGCGGCAGCGGCGGCTGAGGAGACGGCGAGGAGAGACCGGCCGCGGAGCGCCGGCGGCGGCCGAGCGGCGGCGGCGGGGCAGCGGCGGTGGACTGCCGGCGGCGGCTGAGCGGCGACGGCGCTCCGCGGCTGAGTGCCGGCTGCGGCGGAGCTGCGGGAGAGGTGGCGGAGCGGCGCCGGTGGAGCGGCGGGGGCGGCGGCGTGGGCGGCGGCGGCGACGGCGGAGCGCCGGCGGACTGCAGGTGAAGCCGGCGGCGACCCCGGTCGAAGGCCGGTGGAGGCTGGGGGTCTGTTGCGCGCAGAGCGGTACAGGTTTCCTGAGTCGCCGGGGGAGCGGCGGCGCCTGCCGCCGAGGAGGGGGGGGGCGGCGGCAGCGGCGGCAGCAGCACTCGCCGCCGCCGATAGACAGGGGTGGGGGACCCGCCCGCCCGGGCTGCGTCTCCGGGGAGGGGAGGTGGATGTCCCGGCGGCGGCAGCAGTTTGTTTGCGGCGCAAAGGAAACGGGGACGGCCAGCCTCAGCTGCATCCCCGTGCCGGGAATCTGGGGGGGGGGGCCACGCCGGCCGCGGCCGCGTCCCGGCGCCGGGAAGGGGGGGGGGCGCGGGCGGCGGCAGCAGCATCCCCGCGCCGGGAACGGGACGGGGGGGGCACCGACGGCGGCGGCCGCGTCCCCGCACCGGGTCCTGCGCGCTCGCGGCCCGGCTGCTCGGGTGTCTGCGGCACGGACTGACTACGGGCTGTGGGGGCTGTCCGGTCAGCGCGGCGCCTGGGCAGGTAAGAAGGAGATACTGGAAAACAGCACGTGCTCCACACTGAGTGGCACACACATACAGGAACGTCGGGGACGATGGAACGGGCAGGGAGTAGAGGACCTGCAGCGGCCGGCCACCGCGAGGCGTGGGTGGTGCCGGTGTTCGGGGCGCTCGGGTGGAGGCTGAGCCGGGACGCTGTGCAGGTGGAGCGGCTGCTGCCGGGACGGGAGAGTGCGTAGCCCTGTTGTGTGGGCTCTGGTGCTTTCGGTGTGTTTACCAGGACCTTGAGATGGAATAGTCGCTCCTTTCAGAAAAATGCATTTTTTGGAACACTAGGTATGGCTTCTGGACTTTCGCACAGATGTACAAGCTGTTCGGCTGATGAGCATCACCACCCCCAGAAACACCTGGAGATGGTTACCTGATGAGCATCACCACCCCCAGAAACACCTGCTGACGGTTGCCTGATGAGCATCACCACCCCCAGAAACACCTGCTGACGGTTGCCTGAGGAGCATCACCACCCCCAGAAACACCTGCTGACGGTTGCCTGAGGAGCAGCAACCCGGTAAGCAGCAGCTGAGTATAGTAATATATCTAGTATATGTATGTTACATCAATTTTATGTATTTCATGTGGATATATGAAATATAGATATTATACATATCATATTTGGCTATAAAATGGCTAGTAGGTAATATATATTATCTATTGGCTATATCATATGTGGTATATATGAAATATATGGAATGTATGTTAGATATTATACATATAATATATATGGTATATAATGGAATTCATTTATTTGTATATGTTACTATATGTCTGATGTCTTGCATAGTATATATACATTTTATTTATAATATATATTTTATGTAGAAATATATATAATTTGGTAATGGGAAAAAAAAAAAAGACAGGAAAAAAAGGAAAAAGCACGGATGCTAGGGAACAGAGATGCACCCGAGGTGGCATGCTCCCTTTAAAAAAAAAAAAAAAAAAAAAATTAAAATTGAAATAAAGGCACCATGGCAGAGGAAAAGGAAAAGACATTGAGCAAACAAACCAAAAGCGCATGGAACCGGAAAAATAAAGGTGGAACTAGCTGTACATGAGGAGCAAAGCATTGAAATGAAGGTGGAAAACCAAAGCAGGTAAGAACCATCAGGTTTGTACGTGACTGCAGGGGCTAAGTGAATGTTTGTACTTGTCAAAGATGGTAAGTAGGCACACAGGAGTAAGAATGAAGTAATTGTTTCCTGGTTTGGGCACTTCCTTGCTGTTCAAGTGCCTGGTAATGGTATGCAGATGTAGCAGACAGCTCAGTTTTTTACTGTTTCTCTCCTAGACAGGTTTCTTTGAAAGTCACAAAGTTCTCCGAGGGGAATGCCTTAGAAATGCAACACGGCAGGCTGGAAGGGAGGTGAGTCCGCTCCTATGGCGTCCCATTGTGCGCAGGTACCATTTATGAAGGAGCTTATAACGTTTTGTATAAATGCCTGTGAAGGAAATGATGTGGAGAAGACATACTCAGGCGGTGGGTCCTCTCACTGTCACCTGTCAGTAGGTACGAGAGACAGAAGGAGAGAGAGAGAGAAGAGAAGAGAGGAAAGGAAGATTGGAAGGACAGGTAGGGACACATAACAGGACAGCGACAGAGCATATGACCGGGCCGTGGTTCCCGGCGGGCGTTGTGATGTGGGTGAATTCCTTCGGGGAAGGCGTGCGCCGATGCCCGGGCCTGTCCCCCTGCTAAAACTGGGTCGGTGTCTGGCGGCGGGCTCCAGATCTGTCGATGCGAATGCGGTGCTGTGGTGCCAGGCCTAGGCCTGCGGAGAGTGTGCGATGCGTCAGGAAATGCTGCTAGGTAACTGTGAGGGGAAAATGGCGTGGCTGAGGACTGTGGGGCTGGGGGACGCTTTCCACAGGTGGGCCAAAGAGGATAGCTGTGGCCTGCGTGAGACGGGAGCTTATCACGTGTATCCCGAGGGCTCCCGTTCCCCCCTGAGCTGCTGGACGGTGTGTACAAACCTGCTTCCTGCGGGCATATCCTCTTCACCCGCTGCATACTGAGGCCTAGAAGATTTGAAGTCGAGCTGCTGGCTTTGATTTAAGTGCATACATACACAGCTGTCCCACAAGGTGAGATGAGCTAGGAATAATTTTTCATGCTTCTAATGTGCAAAGCAGCTGTGTGCAGGGAGCCTTTTGGATGGAGTTGTAGATGGATGTTTGGTTGAGAAAGATTTAGGAGTCTATGACAGAAATCACTGAAGTGGAATTTGATGTGTATTTCATGTGGATCTTTCAGTGACTGTATTCGTGTGTTTCACAGGGCTGCCTTCATGGCGAGGCTACTGCCTCCGTGTGGAGCTACATCTGCTGGCACTGGCTGTGATTGTCAAGGCGGACGTGGAGAAGAAAGTGTCCTGCTGGAGCCTTCACCTCTGGCTGTCCTCTGTACGTGGATAAGGGAAGGTATGTGTCGTGTTTAAAACGTGTCAGAGTTGCCATACTGCACGGTATGTGTTGATGAGAAGCAGACGTGGAGCATTTTTGCTTTCATGCCTGTTTAGGTAGTGAGATGGATAAGTGCCAAGACATATGTGTGTGCATACAGATCATTGTGCACAGCGTGCTTCCAAGCTTGGTGCAGTAACTGTGGCACCTGTGAGTGGTAAGTGACATGTGCGAGACGTGGGAGGAAGGTACTGGAAAGCGTGGCAGTTCTGTGGGGAACAAGTGCTACAAAGGCGATGGCCTTGAAATGCCAGGTAGCGGGCTGCAAGTGGGGTGACTGCACTCCTACAGTGGCCTGAAGTGTTCACACAGCGGTCGTGATGAAAGTGAAAACGTGCAGAGGATACCCTCGCACAGTATGTCCTCTCACTTGCATTTCTTTCTAGGTATGAGACGTGAGGAGAGATGAAAAGATGCCAGGAAAGGAAAAAAAAAGAGAGAGTGGAAAAGAGAAGACGTGCGTGCACAGAAAGGCTCACGGAGCTACGGCGGCACTGCGTGGGTCCTGAGGGCACCGTGACGTCAGGTAATGGACCCCGTAGCCACGGGACGGTGGCCGGACTTGTCCCCCTGGGAAAGTGGGCTCAGTGTGTGGCAGCAGGTTCAGCATCTGTTGCTCCATATGCACTGCTGTGGTACGTGGCCTAGCACTGCGGAGAGTTTGGAATGCATGGAAACACCCTGTAAGGTGCCTGTGACATAGGAAATGGCAAGCTTATGTCATGTAAGGGTGGGTGAGGCTTCCCACAGCTGAGGCAAAGAGGATAGGTGTTTGTGGCACGGGAGCGGAGCTTACGGCAGGTACCCGAAGGCCTCCTGCTTCCCCCTGAGGTGAGGGAGAGTACGTACAAACCTAGTTCCTGCCAGCATGTACGAGCCGGGATCCTGCGAGCGTTTAGTGTTCGCCCACTGCATGCTGAGGCTTGGACAATTCAATTCAGAGGGCGTTTGCAGGCCTTGCCATTATTGCATACACGCCTGTCCCGGACGGTGAGATGGCTGAGAAGTAATTCTCCGTGAATATAAGAAGGTGGCTGACTGTCAGTGCAAATTATGTGTCCTGAGGGAGGCCTGTGGATGGAGATCTAGAGGAATGATGGAGTGAGGAAGGATGATGAATGTGTGACAACAATCCCTGAAATGGAATGGTATGTGGGTGTTCAGGTCAGTACATACTATGATTACATAGCAAAAAAGACCATGAGTGGCTTAGTGAGAAAGATCGGGTCTGTCAAATGACAGAGAAGGGGCCAATGAGGGGGTTCCTGATTGTATAAGAGTGTTGGAAAAGCTTTAGGAAAGAAGGCAGCTTGAAATGTCTTGCTGACAGGTATGGAAAGGGATGTACAGGGTCAGTGACGGTATTGGTGTGTTTCACAGGGCTGCCTGCATTGCAAGGGTAATGCATCCATATGGAGCAACGTGTGCTGGCACATGTGGGATTGTGAAGGCAGACATTTAGAAGAAAGTGCCCTGCTGGAGCCTTCACATCGGGATGTCCTCTGATGTGGATATGGCAAGGTATGTTTGGTATTTAAAGAGTGTCATAGTATGCATAGCAGAAGGTATGTATTGCTGAGAAACAAACACAGAGCACCTGAGTTCTCATACATGTAGGGGCAGAGGTTTGGAAGTGAAATAGGGAGGTGCCAAGAGATATTCTGTGTGCATACAGAAAACTATGCAGGGTGCATGTACCAGCTGGATGCAACAATTGTGACACCTGTGAGTTGCAAGTGACATGTCTAAGAGATCGGAGGCAGGTGCCTGAAGGGAATGCAGTTCTGTGCGGACAAAGTGTTACGAAGGAAACGGCTTTGAAATGCAAGGTATCGGGCTGGATGTGAGATGAGTGCACTCATCAGGTAGCCTGTTGTGTTTCCATACTGCTGGTCATGACAATGACAAGGGTCAGAATGAAATGAGGGGCAAAGGACACCTTCAGACGGTGTGTCCTCTCCCTTGGATTTCCTCATAGGTATGAGACACGAGGAGCAAAAGAGGACAGAAAAGGAGCGCTGGAACAACAGATGGCCGCACAGCCAGGGACAGGAACGAAGCTTTATCGGCACTGCGTGAGTCACCGCAGCATCACCACATCGATTCATGGACCCTGAAGCAACGGCAGTGTGGCCAGGCCTGTCCCCCTGGGCGAGTGGGGTCGGTGAGTTGCAGCAGACTCCAGATCTCTTGCTTTCAATGCACTGCTGTGGTATGTGGCCTAGCACTGTGCAGGGCCCCTAATGAGTAGAAACAGCCTGTAAGGTGCCTGTGACGTGAAAATGGCACGGTTATTTCATGTGCGGCTGGGTGAGGCTTTCCACGGGTGGGCCAAAGAGGATGGTTGTGTATTGCGTGAGACCGCAGCTTACCGCACGTACCCCGAGGCCTCCCGTTCCGCCCTCAGCTGCAGGACGGTGAGTACGAACCCGGTTCCTGCGGGCGTATCCTCCTCGCCCGCTGCATACTGAGGCCTAGTGGATTTGCTGTGCAGCTGCTGGCTTAGGTCTTAGTGCATACACACCTGTCCCAGAAGGTGAGATGACCTAGGAATAATTTGCCATGCGTGTCATGAGAGGGCCCATTGTCCCTGCAAAGCGGCTGTGTGCAGGGAGACTTGTGGATGGACTGATATATGGATGTTTGCTGGGCAAGGACAAGGAGTGTGTGACAATTATCCCTGAAATGGAATGCTATGTGGATGTTTGGGCCGCTACGTAGTGTGAGTATGTCACAAGAGACCCACGGAGTAGCTTAATGAGAATCATGAAGTATGTGAAATGACACAGAAGGGAGCAATGAGGGGATTCCTGATAGTATAAGAGTGTTGGAAAAGCTTTAGGAAAGAAGGCAGCTTGAAATGTCTTGCTGACAGGTATGGAAAGGGATGTACAGTGTCAGTGACAGTACTTGTGTGTTTCACGGGGCTGCCTGTGTTGCAAGGGTGCTGCATCCCTGTGCAGGTACATGTGCTGTTCCTCGGTGTGATTCTGAAGGCAGAAATGGATAAGAATGTGTCCTGTTGGAGCATGCAGCTGTGGCTGTCCTACAGATGTGGATATGGGAAGGTATGTGTTGTGTTTCAGAAGTGTTGCAGTTGCCATAGTAGGAGGCATGCATTGCTGAGGAGCAAAAGTGGAGGGGTTGAGGTATTGTACATGCTGAGGCAGAGATTTGAGAGGGAAAGTAAGAAGTGCAAAGAGATCCTCTGTGCGCATCTGGAGAATTGTGCGAGGTGTGTTGACAGGCTGGGTGCTGCACTTGTGAGATGACACCTGTGATTTTTAAGTGCCATGGGTACGACATGGGAGGTAGGTGTTGGAAAGAATTGGAGTTGTGAACAGAAAGACTGCTATGATGGAAATGGCTTTGAAATGCAACACGGCAGGCTGCAACTAAGTCCACTCCTCCAGTGTCCTCCTGTGTGTAGATAGTTGTTTTAATGGAATGTGTGACATTCTGTAGAAATAGCAGTGCACGAATGAATATGCAAAGGAGATGCTCAGACAGTGTGTCCTCGCACTGTCATTTGTTAGTAGCTATAAGGCACAAGCACAAAGCAATGTGAGCGGTCCACGGGTCCCAGGAGCATCCTGAGGTAGGTTAATATAGCCCGAAGTCATGGGCCGATGGCCAGGCCTGTCCCCCTAGCAAAGCAGGGTCAGCATCTTGCAGCAGGCTGCAGCTGTGTGGATATATATGCCATGCTGCAGTGAAAGGCCTATCACTGCAGAGCATGTAGAAGGCATTGAAAGACCCTGTAAGGTAACTGTGACATGAAAATGGCATGATTATGGCATGGGGGGATGCGTGAAGATTTCCACAGGTGGGCCAGGGAGGGTAGATGTTTATGGCCTGGGAGCACAGATGACAGCATGTAGGCAAAGGCCTCCTGTTCCCCCCTCAGCTGGGGGACAGTGGGTAGAAACCTGCTTCCTGCAAGGGTATCCTGTGGACCTGCTGCATGCTGAGGCTTCAACAGCTTGGAGTGCAGCTGCAGGCTTGGACCTCTTGCAGAAGGTGAGATGACTGAGGAATGATTTTCCCTGGATTTGATTAGCTAGCTAGGTAGGTAGGTAGGTAGGTAGGTGGCTGGCTGGCTGGCTGGCTGGCTGGCTGGCTGGCTGGCTGGCTAGCTAGCTAGCTAGCTAGCTAGCTAGCTAGGTGGCTGGCTACCTAGCTAGCTGGCTGGCTGGCTGGCTGGCTGGCTGGCTACCTACCTACCTACCTACCTACCTACCTAGATGGCTGGCTGGCTGGCTGGCTGGCTGGCTAGCTAGCTGGCTGGCTACCTACCTACCTACCTACCTACCTACCTAGATGGCTGGCTGGCTGGCTGGCTGGCTGGCTAGCTAGCTAGCTAGCTAGCTAGCTAGCTAGCTAGCTGGCTGTCAGGTTGGCTGATTGGTTGGCTGGCTGGTTGGTTGGCTGGTGGGTTGGCTGGCTGGCTGGCTGGCTGGCTGGCTGTCAGTCAGTCAGTCAGTCAGTCAGTCACAGCAAAGTAGCTGTCTTAAGGGAGACTGGTGAATAGAGGTGTATATGAATGTTTTGCTGAAGAAGAATGATGAGTACGTGATAACCCTCCCTGGAATGGAATTGGACGTGGAGGTTTCGGTCAGGAAGTACGAGGAGTATGGAACAAGAAAGCCTGGGAGCAGGTAAGTGACAAGGATGAAGTAGGTGAATGGGCTTAGAAGAAGGCACGGATGGGGTTATGGATTGTAGAAGAGGCTTGCAAAAGCTGGAGGAAAGAACGTGTCTTGAACTGTCTCGGTGACAGGGAACGGGCAGGGATGTACAGGTTGCAGTAACAGTATTTCTGTGTTTCACCAGGTTGCCTGTATGACAAGGGCACTACATCCATGTGGAGCTCCATGGGCTGGCACGTGGTTTGAGTGTCAAGGCAGAAATGGAGAAGAATCTGTCCTGGGGAAGCGTGCAGCTCTGGCTTTCCAAAGTATGCTGATATGAGAAGGTATGTGTCGTGTTTCAAAAGTGTTGCAGTTGTTTTAGCAGGAGGCATGCATTGCTGAGAAGCAAGCATGGAACACTTGAATTTGGGTACATGTTGAGGCATAGATTTCTCAGTGAAAGAGAAAAGTACAAAGAGATACTGTGTGCACATAGGGAGAGTGATACTGTATGCACATAGGGAGAGGTGTACAGGTCGTGTTTACAGGCTCGCTGCAGTAATTGTGACACCTGTGAGGTGTAAGTGGCATGTGCAAGACACGGTAAGACATGTCTAGGAGGTCGATGTTGCAAAGAATTGCAGTTCTGAGCAGAAAGGCTGCTACGAAGGCAATGGCTTTGAAATGCAGGACGGCAGGCCCAAAAGTGATGGAAATCCACTCCTACAGCGCCCTCTGGTGTCGAGGTAGTGTTTCTGATGGAACTTGTGACGTTCTCTATAAATACCTGGGAAGGAATGGATGTGCAAAGGAGACCCTGGCAGGTTGTGCCCTGTCACTGGCATCTGGTCTTAGGTTTGAAAGACACAACGACAGAGAGGAAGAGAAAAAGAACAGGGGAGGGACAGGTAGGGCCACAGGAACAAACATGGACAAAGCAGTGTGAGCGATCCACAGGTCCCGGGGCCATCCTGAGGTGGCTTAATGTAGCCTGAAGTCATGGGTCCATGGCCAGGCCTGTCACCCTGGCAAAGCAGGGACAGCATCTTGCAGCAGGCTGCAGATGTGTGCATATACATGCATTGCTGCGGTGCAAGGCCTAGCACTGCACAGCATGTGGAATGCATTGAAACACCCTGTAAGGTAACTGTGACATGAAAATGGCATGTTTATAGCATGTGGGACTGGATGGGGATTTGCACAGGTGGGCCAAGGAGGGTAGATGTTTATGGCCTGTGAGCACAGATGACAGCATGTAAGCAAAGGCCTCCTGTTCCCCCCTGAGCTGGGGGACAGTGGGTACAAACCTACTTCCTGCAAGCATATCCTCTTTGCTCGGTGCACGCTGAAGCTTGGACCATTTGGAGTGCAGCTCCAGGCTTGGACCTCTCGCAGAAGGTGACAGGAATGAGGAATAATTTTCCCTGAATGTGATCAGCTAGCTAGCTAGCTACCTAGGTAGCTAGGTAGGTGGCTGGCTCACTGTCACTCCGTGAGTGAGTAAGTCCAAAGTGGCTGTCTTGAGGACGACTGGTGGATACAGGTGGATATGAGTGTTTAGGTGAAGACGAATGATGACTACGTGATAACCCTCCCTGGAATGGAACTGGACGTGGATTTTTGGGTCAGGAAGTAGGAGGAGTATGGAACAGGAAAGCCTGGCAGTGGGTTGGTGACAAGGATGAAGTAGGTGAATGGGCATACAAGGAGGCACTGAGCGGGTTATGGATGGTAGACAAGTGTTGCAAAAGCTGGAGGAAACAATGTGGCTTGAAGTGTCTCTGTCACAAGGAACATGCAGGGATGTACAGCTTGCAGCAACAGTATTTCTGTGTTTCACCACGTTCCCTGTATTACAAGGACACTACATCCATGTGGAGCTCCATGGGCTGGCACGTGGTTTGAGTGTCAAGGCAGAAATGGAGAAGAATCTGTCCTCGGGGAGCGTGCAGCTCTGGCTGTCCTAAGTATGCTGATATGAGAAGGTATGTGTCACGTTTCAAAAGTGTTGCACTTGCCACAGCAGGAGGCATGGATTCCTGAGAAGCAAGCATGGAGCACTTGAATTTTGCTACATGCTCAGGCATAAATTTGAGAGTGAAAGAGAAAAGTACAAAGACATACTGTGTGCACATAGGAAGAGTGATACTGTATGCACATGGGGAGAGTTGTACAGGTCGTGTTTACAGGCTCACTGCAGTAATTGTGAGACCTGTGAGGTGTGAGTGGCATGTGTAAGACACGGTAAGACATGTGTAAGACGTGGGTGTTGCAAAGAATTGCAGTTCTGAGCACAAAGGGTGCTACAAAGGCAATGGCTTTGAAATGCAGGACGGCAGGCCCAAAAGGGATGGAAATCCACTCCTACAGCGCCCTCTCGTGTCAAGGTAGTGTTTCTGATGGAACTTGGCACGTTCTCTATAAATAACTGGAAAGGAGTGGATGTGCAAAGGAGACCCTCACATGTTGTGTCCTGTCAATGGCATGTGGTCTTAGATTTGAAAGACACGAGGACAGAGAGGAAGGGAAAAAGAGGACAGGAGGGACAGGTAGGGCCACAGGAACGAACACAGACACAGCAACAGGAGCAGTCCATAGGTCCCGGGGCCATCCTGAGGTGGCTTAATATAGCCCGAAGTCTTGGGCCGATGGCCAGGCCTGTCACCCTGGCAAAGCAGGGTCAGCATCTTGCAGTAGGCTGCAGATCTGTGGATTTATATGCAGTGCTGCCATGAAAGGCCTAGCACTGCACAGCATGTGGAATGCATAAAAAGACCCTGTAAGGTAACTGTGACATGAAAATGGCATGTGTGTAGCATGTGGGGCTGGATGAGGGTTTGCACACGTGGGCCACAGAGGGTAGATGTTTATGGCCTGTAAGCACAGATGACAGCATGTAGGCAAAGGCCTCCTGTTCCCCCCTGTCCTGGGGGACAGTGGGTACAAACCTGCTTCCTGCAAGGGTATCCTCTGGACCTGCTGCATGCTGAGGCTTCCACAGCTTGGAGTGCAGCTGCAGGCTTTGACCTCTTGCAGAAGGTGAGATGACTGAGGAATAATTTTCCCTGGATCTGATCAGATAGCTACCTAGCTACCCGCTGGCTGGCTGGCTGGCTGGCTGGCTGGCTGGCTACCTACCTACCTACCTACCTACCTACCTAGATAGCTAGCTACCTACCTACCTACCTACCTAGCTAGCTAGCTGGCTGGCTGGCTGCTTGGTTGGTTGGCTGGCTGGCTGGCTCCAGGCTGGCTGGCAGGCTGTCTGTCTGTCAGTCAGTCAGTCTGTCAGTCAGTCAGTCAGTCAGTCACAGCAAAGTAGCTGTCTTAAGGGAGACTGGTAAATAGAGGTGTATATGAATGTTTTGCTGAAGAAGAATGATGAGTACATGATAACCCTCCCTGGAATGGAATGGTACATGGAGGTTTGGGTCAGGAAGTAGGAGGAGTATAGAACAAGAAAGCCTGGGAGCAGGTAAGTGAGAAGGATGAAGTAGCTGCATGGGCTTAGAAGAAGGCACTGATGGGGTTATGCATTGTAGAAGAGGCTTGCAAAAGCTGTAGGAAAGAACATGTCTTGAACTGTCTCGGTGACAAGGAACGCGCAGGGATGTACAGGTTGCAGTAACAGCCTTTCTGTGTTTCACAGGGTTGCCTGTATTGCAAGGACACTACATCCATGTGGAGCTCCATGGGCTGCCACTCGGTGTGATTGTCAAGGCGGAAATGGCAAAGAATCTGTCCTCGGGGAGCATGTAGCTCTGGCTGTCCTAAGTATGCTGATATGAGAAGGTATGTATCACATTTCAAAAGTGTTGCACTTGCCAGAGCAGGAGGCATGTATTCCTGAGTAGCAAGCATAGAGCAGTTGAATTTTGCTACATGTTCAGGCATAGATTGGACAGTGAAAGAGAAAAGTACAAAGAGATACTGTGTGCACATAGGGGGAGGGATACTGTATGCACATAGGGAGAGTTGTACAGGTCGTGTTTACAGGCTCACTGCAGTAATTGTGAGACCTGTGCGGTGTGAGTGGCATGTGTAAGACACAGTAAGACATGTCTAGGAGGTCTAAGTTGCAAAGAATTGCAGTTCTGAGCACAAAGGGTGCTACGAAGGCAATGGCTTTGAAATGCAGGACGGCAGGCCCAAAAGTGATGGAAATCCACTCCTACAGCGCCCTCTGGTGTCGAGGTACTGTTTAGGATGGAACTTGGGACATTCTCTACAAATACCTGGGAAGGAATGGATGTGCAAAGGAGATGCTCACACGCTGTGTCCTGTCACTGGCATCTGGTCTTAGGTTTGAAAGACACAAGGACAGAGAGGAAGAGAAAAACAAGAGAGGAGGGACAGGTCGAGCCACAGGAACAAACAGGGACAAAGCAATGTGAGCGGTCCATAGGTCCCGGGGCCATCCCGAGGTGGCTTAATATAGCCTGAAGTCATGGGTCGATGGCCAGGCCTGTCCCCCTGGCAAAGCAGGGGCAGCGTCTTGCCGCAGGCTCCAGATGTGTGCATATACATGCATTGCTGCAGTGCAAGGCCTAGCACTGCACAGCGTGTGGAATGCATTGAAACACCCTGTAAGGTAACTGTGACATGAAAATGGTATGTTTATGGCACGTGGGGCTGGATGAGGATTTGCACGGGTGGGCCAAGGAGGGTAGATATTTATGGCCTGGCAGCAGACATGACAGCATGTAGGCAAAGGCCTCCTGTTCCCCCCTGAGCTGGGGGACAGTGGGTACTAACCTACTTCCTGCAAGCATATCCTCTTTGCTCTGTGCACACTGAAGCTTGGACCATTTGGAGTGCAGCTCCAGGCTTGGACCTCTCGCAGAAGGTGACATGACTGAGGAATGATTTTCCCTAGATGTGATCAGCTAGCTAGCTAGCATAGCTAGCATAGGTGGCTGGCTCACTGTCAGTCCGTGAGTGAGTAAGTGCCAAGTAGCTGTCTTGAGGAAGACTGGTGGATACAGGTATATATGAATGCTTAGGTGAAGACGAATGATGACTATGTGATAACCATCCCTGGAATGGAATTCTACGTGGATTTTTGGGTCAGGAAGTAGGAGGAGTATGGAACAGGAAAGCCTGGCAGTGGGTTGGTGACAAGGATGAAGTAGGTGAATGGGCATAGAAGGAGGCACTGAGCGGGTTATGGATGGTAGAGAAGTGTTGCAAAAGCTGGAGGAAAGAAGGTACCTTGAAGTGTCTCTGTAACAGGGAACAAGCAGAGATGTACAGGTTGCAGCAACAGTATTTCTTTGTTTCACCAGGTTCCCTGTATGACAAGGGCACTACATCCGTGTGGAGCTCCATGGGCTGGCACGTGGTTTGAGTGTCAAGGCAGAAATGGAGAAGAATCTGTCCGGGGGGAGCATGCAGCTCTGGCTGTCCTAAGTCTGCTGATATGAGAAGGTATGTGTCACGTTTCAAAAGTGTTGCACTTGCCACAGCAGGAGGCATGGATTCCTGAGAAGCGAGCATGGAACACTTGAATTTTGCTACATGTTCAGGCATAGATTTCACAGTGAAAGAGAAAAGTACAAAGACATACTGTGTGCACATAGGGAGAGGGATACTGTATGCACATGGGGAGAGTTGTACAGGTCGTGTTTACAGGCTCGCTGCAGTAATTGTGAGACCTGGAAGGTGTAAGTGGCATGTGTAAGACACTGTAAGACATGTGTAAGACGTGGGTGTTGCAAAGAATTGCAGTTCTGAGCAGAAAGGGTGCTACAAAGGCAACGGCTTTGAAATGCAGGACGGCAGGCCCAAAAGTGATGGAAATCCACTCCTACAGCGCCCTCTCGTGTCGAGGTAGTGTTTAGGATGGAACTTGGGACATTCTCTAGAAATACCTGGGAAGGAATGGATCTGCAAAGCAGACCCTCCCACGGTGTGTCCTGTCACTGGCATCTGGTCTTAGGTTTGAAACACACAAGGACAGAGAGGAAGGGAAAAAGAGGACAGGAGGGACAGGTAGGGCCACAGGAACGAGCAGGGACACAGCAATAGGAGCGGTCCATAGGGTGCCAGGGGCATCCTGAGGTGGGTTAACATAGGCTGAAGTCATGGGCCGATGGCCAGGCCTGTCCCCCTGGCAAAGCAGGGGCAGCATCTTACAGCAGGCTCCAGATGTGTGCATATACATGCATTGCTGCACTGTAAAGCATGTGGAATGCATTGAAAGGCCCTGTAAGGTAACTGTGACATGAAAATGTTTTCTTTATGGCACATGGGGCTGGATGAGGGTTTGCACAGGTGGGCTAAGGAGGCCATGTTTATAGCCTTCGAGAAGAGGTGACAGCATGTAGGCAGAGGCCTCCCGTTCCCCCCTGAGCTGGGGGACAGTGGGTACAAACCTACTTCCTGCAAGCATATCCTCCTTGCTAGGTGCATGCTGAAGCTTGGACCATTTGGAGTACAGCTGCAGGCTTTGACATCTTCCAGAAAGTGAGATGAATGAGAAAAAAATTTTCCCTGGATGTGATCAGCTAGGTAGGTAGCTAGGTAGGTAGCTAGGTAGGTAGGTAGGTAGGTAGGTAGGTAGATAGCTGGCTGGCTGGGTGGGTAGCTGGCTGGCTGGGTGGGTGGGTGGGTGGCTGGCTGGCTGGCTGGCTGGCTGGCTGGCTGGCTGGCTGTCAGTCAGTCAGTCAGTCAGTCAGTCACAGCAAAGGAGCTGTCTTAAGGGAGACTGGTGAATAGAGGTGTATATGAATGTTTTGCTGAAGAAGAATGATGAGTACGTGATAACCCTCCCTGGAATGGAATGCTACGTGGAGGTTTCGGTCAGGAAGTAGGAGGAGTATGGAACAAGAAAGCCTGGGAGCAGGTAAGTGACAAGGATGAAGTAGGTGTATGGGCTTAGAAGAAGGCACGGATGGGGTTATGGATTGTAGAAGAGGCTTGCAAAAGCTGGAGGAAAGAACGTGTCTTGAACTGTCTCGGTGACAGGGAACGGGCAGGGATGTACAGGTTGCAGTAACAGTATTTCTGTGTTTCACCAGGTTCCCTGTTTTACAAGGGCACTACATGCATGTGGAGCTCCATGGGCTGGCACGTGGTTTGAGTATCAAGGCAGAAATGGAGAAGAATCTGTCCTGGGGAAGCATGCAGCTCTGGCTTTCCAAAGTATGCTGATATGAGAAGGTATGTGTCACGTTATAAAAGTGTTGCACTTGCCACAGCAGGAGGCATGCATTGCTGAGAAGCAAGCATGGAACACTTGAATTTTGCTACATGTTCAGGCATAGATTTCACAGTGAAAGAGAAAAGTACAAAGAGATACTGTGTGCACATAGGGAGAGTGATACTGTATGCACATAGGGAGAGTTGTATGGGTCGTGTTTACAGGCTCGGTGCAGTAATTGTGACACTTGTGAGGTGTAAGTGGCATGTGCAAGACACAGTAAGACATGTCTAGGAGGTCGATGTTGCAAAGAATTGCAGTTCTGAGCAGAAAGGCTGCTACAAAGGCAATGGCTTTGAAATGCAGGACGGCAGGCCCAAAAGTGATGGAAATCCACTCCTACAGCGCCCTCTGGTGTCGAGGTAGTGTTTCTGATGGAACTTGTGACATTCTCTAGAAATACCTGGGAAGGAATGGATGTGCAAAGGAGACCCTGGCAGGTTGTATCCTGTCACTGGCAACTGCCCTTAGGTTTGAAAGAGACAAGGACAGAGAGGAAGAGAAAAAGAAGAGGGGAGGGACAGGTAGGGCCACAGGAACAAACATGGACAAAGCAGTGTGAGCGATCCACAGGTCCCGGGGCCATCCTGAGGTGGCTTAATGTAGCCTGAAGTCATGGGTCGATGGCCAGGCCTGTCCCCCTGGCAAAGCAGGGGCAGCGTCTTGCAGCAGGCTCCAGATGTGTGGATATACATGCATTGCTGCGGTGCAAGGCCTAGCACTGCAGAGCATGTGGAATGCATTGAAACACCCTGTAAGGTAACTGTGACATGAAAATGGTATGGTTATGGCACGTGGGGCTGGATGGGGATTTGCACAGGTGGGCCACAGAGGGTAGATGTTTATGGCCTGTAAGCACAGATGACAGCATGTAGGCAAAGGCCTCCTGTTCCCCCCTCACCTGGGGGACAGTGGGTACTAACCTGCTTCCTGCAAGGGTATCCTCTGGACCTGCTGCATGCTGAGGCTTCCACAGCTTGGAGTGCAGCTGCAGGCTTTGACCTCTTGCAGAAGGTGAGATGACTGAGGAATAATTTCCCTGGATTTGATCAGATAGCTAGCTAGCTGGCTGGCTGGCTGGCTGGCTGGCTGGCTGGCTGGCTACCTAGCTAGCTAGCTAGCTAGCTAGCTGGCTGGCTGGCTGGCTGGCTGGCTGGCTGGCTACCTACCTACCTACCTACCTAGCTAGCTAGCTAGCTGGCTGGCTGGCTGGCTGCTTGGTTGGTTGGCTGGCTGGCAGGCTGGCTGGCTGTCAGTCAGTCAGTCTGTCAGTCAGTCAGTCAGTCAGTCAGTCACAGCAAAGGAGCTGTCTTAAGGGAGACTGGTAAATAGAGGTGTATATGAATGTTTTGCTGAAGAAGAATGATGAGTACATGATAACCCTCCCTGGAATGGAATGGTACATGGAGGTTTGGGTCAGGAAGTAGGAGGAGTATAGAACAAGAAAGCCTGGGAGCAGGTAAGTGAGAAGGATGAAGTAGGTGAATGGGCATACAAGGAGGCACTGAGCGGGTTATGGATGGTAGAGAAGTGTTGCAAAAGCTGGAGGAAAGAAGGTACCTTGAAGTGTCTCTGTAACAGGGAACAAGCAGAGATGTACAGGTTGCAGCAACAGTATTTCTTTGTTTCACCAGGTTCCCTGTATTACAAGGGCACTACATCCGTGTGGAGCTCCATGGGCTGGCACGTGGTTTGAGTGTCAAGGCAGAAATGGAGAAGAATCTGTCCTCGGGGAGCATGCAGCTCTGGCTGTCCTAAGTATGCTGATAGGAGAAGGTATGTGTCACGTTTCAAAAGTGTTGCACTTACCACAGCAGGAGGCATGCATTGCTGAGAAGCAAGCATGGAGCACTTGAATTTTGCTACATGCTCAGGCATAGATTTGAGAGTGAAAGAGAAAAGTACAAAGACATACTGTGTGCACATAGGGAGAGGGATACTGTATGCACATGGGGAGAGTTGTACAGGTCGTGTTTACAGGCTCGCTGCAGTAATTGTGACACCTGTCAGGTGTAAGTGGCATGTGTAAGACACGGTAAGACATGTGTAAGACGTGGGTGTTGCAAAGAATTGCAGTTCTGAGCAGAAAGGGTGCTACAAAGGCAACGGCTTTGAAATGCAGGACGGCAGGCCCAAAAGTGATGGAAATCCACTCCTACAGCGCCCTCTGGTGTCGAGGTACTGTTTAGGATGGAACTTGGGACGTTCTCTAGAAATACCTGGGAAGGAATGGATCTGCAAAGCAGACCCTCCCACGGTGTGTCCTGTCACTGGCATCTGGTCTTAGGTTTGAAACACACAAGGACAGAGAGGAAGGGAAAAAGAGGACAGGAGGGACAGGTAGGGCCACAGGAACGAACAGGGACACAGCAATAGGAGCGGTCCATAGGGTGCCAGGGGCATCCTGAGGTGAGTTAATATAGACTGAAGTCATGGGCTGATGGCCAGGCCTGTCCCCCTGGCAAAGCAGGGGGAGCATCTTACAGCAGGCTCCAGATGTGTGCATATACATGCATTGCTGCACTGTGAAGCATGTGGAATGCATTGAAAGGCCCTGTAAGGTAACTGTGACATGAAAATGTTTTCTTTATGGCACGTGGGGCTGGATGAGGGTTTGCACAGGTGGGCCAAGGAGGCCATGTTTATGGCCTTCGAGCAGAGGTGACAGCATGTAGGCAGAGGCCTCCCGTTCCCCCCTGAGCTGGGGGACAGTGGGTACAATGCATATCCTCCTTGCTAGGTGCATGCTGAAGCTTGGAACATTTGGAGTACAGCTGCAGGGTTTGACATCTTCCAGAAAGTGAGATGAATGAGGAAAAATTTTCCCTGGATGTGATCAGCTAGGTAGGTAGGTAGGTAGGTAGGTAGGTAGGTAGATAGCTGGCTGGCTGGCTGGCTGGCTGGCTGGCTGACTGACTTTCAGTCAGTCAGTCGGTCAGGCAGTGCAAAGTAGCTGTCTTGAGGGAGACTGGTGGATACAAGTGTATATGAATGTTTTGCTGAAGAAGAATGATGAGTACATGATAACCCTCCCTGGAATAGAATTGGACGTGGAGGTTTGGGTCAGGAAGTACGAGGAGTATGGAACAAGAGAGCCTGGCAGTGGGCTGGTGAGAAGGATGAAGTAGGTGAATGGACATAGAAGGAGACGGTGAGGAGGTTATGGATTGTTGAAGAGGCTTGGAAAAGCTGTAGGAAAGAATGTGCCTTGAAGTGTCTCGGTGGCAGGGAACGTGCAGGGATGTACAGGCTGCAGCAACGGTCTTTGTGTGTTTCTCAGGGTTGCCTGTATTGCAAGGACACTGCATCCATGTGGAGCCCCATGGGCTGGCACTGGTGTGAGGGTCAAGGCAGAAATGGAGAAGAATCTCTCCTGGGGGAGCATGCAACTCTGGCTGTGCTAAGTATGCTGGTATGAGAAGGTATGTGTCATGGTTCAAAAGTGTTGCAGTTGCCATAGCAGGAGGCGTGTATTACTGAGAAGCCAGCACGGAGCAGTTGGAATCTGGGCACCTGTTCAGGCATAGTTTTGATAGAGAGAGGGAAAACTACAAAGTGATAGTGGGTGCACATAGGGAGAGTTGTGCAGGTCGTGTTTACAGGCTCGGTGCAATAATTGTGAGACCTGTGAGTTGTCAGTGCCACGTGTAAGACATGGGACGTGGGTGTTGGAAAGAAGTGCAATTCTGAGCACAAAGGGTGCTATGGAGGCAATGGCTTTGAAATGCAAGACGGCAGACTGGAAGTGACAGGAGGCCACTCCTACAGCACCCTCTTGTGTCAAGGTAGTGTTTAGGATGGAACTTGTGACATTCTCTACAAATACCTGGGAAGGAATGGATGTGCAAAGGAGACCCTCACACGGTGTGTGCTGTGAGTGGCATCTGTTCGTAGCTATGACAGACACAAGGAGAGACAGAGAGAAAAAGAGGAGTGGAAGGACACGTAGGGCCACAGGAACAAACAGGGACAAAGCGATAGCAGCGGTCCATGCGTCCCGGGGGCATCCTGAGGTGGGTTAACATAGGCTGAAGTCATGGGCCCATGGCCAGGCCTGTCCCCCTGGCAAAGCAGGGGCAGCATCTTGCAGCACACTGCAGCTGTGTGGATATATATGCCGTGCTGCAGTGAAAGGCCTAGCACTGCACAGCATGTCAAAGGCATTGAAAGACCCTGTAAGGTAACTGTGACATGAAAATGGCACGGTTATAGCATGTGACAGTGGGTTCAGGTTTGCACACGTGGGCCACAGAAGGTAGATGTTTCTGGCCTGCGAGCAGAGGTGACGGCATGGAGGCAAAGGCCTCCCGTTCCCCCCTGAGCGGGGGGACGGTGGGTACAAACCTGCTTCCTGCAAGCGTATCCTCTCAGCCTGCTGCGTGCTGAGGCTCGGACGACTTGGAGTGCAGCCACGGGCTTTGGCCTCTGTGCCTACACACCTCTCGCAGAAGGTGAGATGACTTCATAAGAACTTTGCCTGGACGTAATCAGCAGCTGGCTGAATGTCAATACAAAGTATGTGTCTTCAGAGAAACTTGTGGATGGAGTGAGATAGGAATGCTTGGGTGAAGAAGAATGCCGAGTGTGTGATGACCATCCCTGGAGGGGAATTGCAACTCTGCAGAGTATGGAGTGCATGCACTGTTGGACAGCCTTTGCTGCAGGCAAGTGTGAAGAAGCCCTGGAGATGGATTAGAAGGTATTAGAGTGGGTGGTTGCGGTGGGATGACATGGGTGGGTAAGAGACAGTGCACCTGATTGAGAATTTGTAGAATACTGGGAAACTTTGATGTGTTGCTGTGGCTGAGCAGGCCTGAAACCCTCCGCTGTGTCACGACTTCAACAGGCGGCTGGTGGGTAGGAGGCCCAGGAGGACGTGGCATCGGGCGCTCGGACTAGCACGTGTGCGGAGCCGTGCGGAAATGACTGACACGTGTGTCGTGTTCTCTTCCGGATGGTGGGGTTTCGCTGCTGCTGCAGTTGCCTATCCTGGCAAGGATATTGTGGTGATGTGGCATGCATAGAGAAGGGAAAGATGGCATCTGTTCTGTTCCAAAAGATATAGAAAACAAAATGACATGAAAGGCTGCTGAAGGAAAATTGTTATGACTGACTGCTACTGTTGCAAAATGTATCATCAGGTTAAAAATATTGTGTCACTGGAGTCAAAGGTTTGGTTTGGGTTTCCCCTGGGAAAAGAAATGTTTGGTTTCTTCCAGGGCGATGTTGTGCCACATGAGGCCTGGTGAATTCAGCATAGCAAGAGCTTGGGATTGACCCCCAAAGATAAGCAGAAAGACAAGCACTGTGAACAGAACATCCAGCAGGAACATGTGGTTCTCCAGAAGACATGATGGATATGACAAGCAGCTAGGCCACAGCACCTGCAGCAGGGCTGAAGACATCGTGGCCCAGAGAAATGACTGCTAAAAACAAGTGAAGAATGTCATAAGCATGACAGACAAGGACATTGGAGTGCAACGAGACACCGAATATGGGGACTTTGCTCCACTTTGGACGAATGAACACTGAGGCAATGCTTTCCTATTGGCTTTTACTGTATGCACTATCTGAGAAACGGAGTAAAAGCTCTGTAGTCTGGAATGGTTGTCTCTGCACACCCGGGCTATGGGGGGATGAGATGATTGCTGTGGTACATGCTGGGCACAAAATAAAGTCATGCCTTGAGTGTGTAACATGAAAATGTTGTTGCAGAGTTTTTCCATTTTTTTCTGCAGATTGGGGGACACTAGTAAACACGTGGCAGTAGTGTAGAGGTGGAAAAAAAACCCCCAAGACTGCAGAAGTGATCCCTGCAAAAGCACAGCAGGGGGTAAGACATGCACACAGAAGTGAATGCAGGCACAAAACAAGTGCAAAAACCCCAGCGATACACAGTAGAAGCCCCTAGGAAATGCTGTACAATGAGATAAGCAAAATGGACATAGTTGGGAGACACAACTCTATGTATGCTAGTGCTGCAGTATCCCCCAAAATGTGTTTTGGTTTTCAAGAATCATAAATGGTGCTTTCAAAAAGTGATGAAAAGACCTAGTAAGATTTGAGAGAATGGTAATTTGTGCTAATACAGTTGACGGAAAGCGTGTAGAAACCATGCACTGAACCTTACTAATTTTCTCTAGCAAAGGAGCTCCAAAAATGGTGGAAAAAGTAAAACGATAAAAATGCCTCGGCTCCTGGGCTGCCATAGCGACGGGCGGGCGGAGGCAGGCGTAGCTTAGGGCGGACTGAGGGGGCACCGAGGGGCGGGCTCTTGGGCGGGGTAGGGGGAGCGGCAGGGCCGTGGCTGTGTGCCGAGCCCCGTGACGTCGAGGGGCGGGGTGTAGAGACCACCGGAGGCGTGGCTTTCTCCCGGGCCGAGAGACGACAGGGGCGGGGCCGAGGGAGGGACGACGGGCGAGGCAGTGGGTGGAGTACCGTGAGGGACGGAGAATCGGGGGCGGGGAAGTGGGCAGGGCTTTGTTGACGTCATTGTGCGGCGAAAAGGATATGCCCCCAAAAAAAGGATTTAAAATTAAGGAGCCACTCTGGCTCGGTGGGTATGGCCTTAAGCCGGATCTCTGCACGTCAGGGGTTCGAATCCCACCGCGGGCTACCCCGTGCGTGTGCTAGGCGCGTCACGGCCCCGTAGTCCGGGAGCCCGCCGGGCCCGCCTACCCCCACTGGAACGTAAGTGAGGCACGTGTGCCAGAAGGTGGGGCGACACAGGCGGGCCCCCCCGCGAGGGGGGGCAGCCCAGGTGGGCCCGCCGCAAGGGGGGGGCTGCCGCTGCAGCTCCCCGCAGGGGGGGGGGATGGCGCCGCCCGGACGGGCCGTCCCGGTGTGCCCCCCGGCATCCACCGCGCCGCGCGCGGCAGCGCGCGGCGCGCGCCGAAAATCGGGGGCGGCACCTGGTGCCAGAAGGGGGTTGTGGAGGGCACCAAGGTGCCAAAAATCACTTTTTCCACCTACAACGCACAAACAAACACTTCACCTTCAAACTCTCTCCATCCCAAAAAATAAATACTTCTTTACTCACATTTCCTTCTCTTTGCAAACTCGGCCTTCTTTCATACCTTAACACATCTCACTCACACACACACACACAGACACCCAAACACACTGCATATACATTCACCAACTATAACACACTCTGATTAACAACAAAAAAACCCTCTTCCCAAACTTTGCAAAACACTCCATTTATCCACCTCTTGCCTTCTCCAAAACTCACATCCTCTCTCGAAACCCTTGCCGCCTTGCTTACGCCACCGTCGCAGCTCCTTGCTTGCGCCGTTCGAGCCACGCTGACGCTTCATCATTTACCACACCGATCCCTTCCTAAGCCACTTTGACCTTTCACCCCTCACGCTCACAACAACAAAACCTCACCTCTCACATCCTTCACCTTTCCATTCCCACCTTTACTCCCTCAACATTTCTTCCACGTGCCACTTCCTGCCATCATTACTTCCCTGCAACCAATCGCTTCACGGTACCACTCTCAAAGACAAACGAAATTTAACAATCATCTCAAACACCTGCATCTGGCCTCCAGCAAGCCACAAACCTCTTCGAACACCATGGCTAACTGACAGCTGGACACCTCTCTCCCATGGAAAATCAATCTCCCACCGCTTTGCCCGTCTGGTCCTCTCCCTACCGGTGCCGTGGTCGGGCCCGGATGCCTCTCATGTCTGACTCCGTGCGCTTTCTTCTCACGCATTGCCTATTAGGCCACGGGACTCATTTTAGAAAAGCGGATCAAACGCAACAAACAGCCGCTCCTGCTGCTCAGCCACCACCTTCCAGCCTCTCCCTCCTTGCCACTTGCTACACACCACTCCCTCAAGCCTGCTGCCTACCTGGCTCACCTTCTCCAAATGGCGTGGCTTGGGCCTCCCCTTTGCATATGCTCTCTGAACACCTTGGCACCGTGTCCCCCATGCTCATCTCCTCCCTCGGCTACCGATTCGGCGCCTCCATGCAGAAAGTGCCCCGCAAATGAAACACGGGCTATATGTATGTGTGTGTGTGAGTGTGTGTATATGTATATCTGTGTATATCTGTGTCTCTATATATATACATATGTATGTATATATACATATCTGTATGTATATACATATGTGTGAGTATATATATATGTGTACATATATGTGTGTGTATATAGATGTATGTGTATATATATGTAGGTGTCTCTATATGTATGTCTGTGTGTGTATATATGTCTGTGTGTATATATACATGTCTGTGTGTATATATATATGGGTGTGGGTATATATCTGTCTGTTTATGTATACATAACTGTATATATACATATGTGTGTATATACATGTGTGTGTATATATTTCTGTGTCTATACATACATATCTATGTATATATACATATATGTGTATATATATTTCTATGTCTGTATATATATATGTGTGTGTGAATATATACACGTGTGTGTGTATATATACATGTCTGTATGTGTGTATATATATATGTGTGTGGGTATATATATATGTCGATGTATAGATACGTGTGGGTATATTTACATACGTGTATACATACATGTGTGTATATATATGTGTGTATACACAATATGTCTGTATATATACATATGTG
>NW_028147553.1:27603-67928 GCF_008360975.1 Lichenostomus cassidix
CACACATATATATACACACTCCTGTATATACACACCATATATATGTATACACACACACATATATATAGATGCACACACAGATATATAGACACATACATATATATACACACATATGAATGTATACACACAAATATGTATATATACACACACGTATATGTATACACAGACATATATATACACACACCCATATATGTACACAGATATTTATACATATGGACATATGTATGTATACACAGAAATATATATATTCACCATATGTATATATACACATATGTATATATACACACATGTATATATACAGAGACATGCATATGTATCCACAGACATATATGTATACACACCCATGTATGTATACACTCACACATGTATACACACACACACACACATATATACACACACATATATATATATACACACAGACAGGGATATATATACACACATATATATATACACACATATATACACATATATATACACAGACATATATATACACAGACATATATATACACATATACACATATACATATACACACATATATATTCCAATATGAATATATATGCACATACATATACACACACATATTTATACACACCATATATATATACACACACACAGACATATAGATGCAGAGATACATATATATACACACATATGTATATATATACACATAGAGATACAGACTCATATTTATACACACCATATATATATAGACACACAGACATATATATGCACTCACAGATATATATACACACATATGTATGTATACACATAGAGATACACACACATATTTATACACACCATATATATATACACACCCACATATATATGCACACACACATAAATATACATACGTATGTATATATATATACACATACAGATACACACAGTTATACGCACTATATATATACACACAGTCATATATATATATTCACACACATACATATATACACAGATATGTATATACATACACATATAGATACATGCACTCACATATATATACACACACATATATATACACATATATAGATGCACACTATATATATACACAGACAGACATATATATACACACATATATATACATACATATGTATCTATATACACATATAGATACATGCACTCACATATATGTATACACACACATATATATACAGATATAAATATGCACACCATATATGTACACACACACAGATATATATACACGGACATATATATAGACATATATGTATATATATATACGTATATACACACAGACACATATATTTACACAAACAGATATATACACAGATATGTATGTATACAGACATATGTATATATACACATACTTATATATATACAGACACGTATGTATATGCACACACATATATGTATACACACAGAAATGTATATATACACACACACACATATATGTGCACACATATATATGTGTACACTCACATATGTATATATACACAGAAACATATATACATACTCTCATATATGTACATACACACACATATATATACACATAGAGACATATATATACACACACATATATATATACACACACAGATATATATATATATACACCCACATATACATACATATATATATTCACACACATATGTATATACACACACATATGTATATATATATGGCCATATGTCTGTATACACAGACATATATATATACACCATATGTATATACACACAGATGTATACATACCCATATGTATATATACATAGACACACATGTATATCCACACACATTTATGTATACACACACATATGTATATATACCCTTACACATATATAGACACAAGTACATATATATACAGACACATATATATATACACACATAGACATATATATACACACATACATATATATACACACATATGTACATATGCACCATATATATGTACACACACAGACATATATATACATGCTCACATATATATATAGTGACACATATATATACACACACATATATATATACACCTATATGTATATACACACCATATATATGTACACACACACACACATATATATACCTGGTCACACGTACATCTACACACAGCCATATATATACAGACATATGTATATGTACGCCCATATGTATGTATACACAGAAATATATATATACACCATATGTATGTATATACATATGTATATATACACATATGTATATATACACAGTCACACATATATAGCCAAACACATATATGTATAGACACACGTGCATATCTAAAGTCACATATATATATACAGACATATACATATGTGTGTATACAGAGAGACATATATATATACACCATATGTATATACACACTTATGTATATATACACACATGTATATATACGGAGACACACATATATATCCACTCACATATATGTATTCCCATAGATATGTATATATACACTCACAGATATATAGCCACACACATATATAAATACATACACACATATATATACACACACACATATATATACATACATGTATATGCACACCATATACATGTACACACACAGACATATATATACATGCTCACACATATATATATACACAGAGATATATATATACACCGACACATATATATACACATATGTATATACACACCATATATATGTACACAGTCACACATATATATACATGCTTACACATATATATATGCACAGACATACATATAGACACACAGAGATATATACACACATTTGTATATAGACACCATATATATGTACTTACACATACATATAGACACACAGAGATATATACACACATTTGTATATAGACACCATATATATGTACACACACAGACATATATATCCATGCTCACACATATATATATGCACACTTATATATATACACACACCCATATATATACACACATATGTATATACACAGCATATATATGTACACAGAGACACATATATATACATGCTCACACATGTATATACATAGAAACATATATATACACACATATGTGTGGATACACAGACATATGTATATATATACAGAGAGGTACATATACACGCACACATATATATACACACACCCATATATATACACACATATGTATATATACGCCCATATGTATGTATACACACAAATATATATATACACCATATGTATATGTACATAGATGTATATATACACATTTGTATATATATACAGTCACACATATATAGCCACACACATATATGTATACACACACGTGTATATATAAGTGACATATATATATACACACAGAGATATATATACACACATATGTATGTATACACACAGATATATATATACACCATATATATATACGCACATATGTATATATATATACACATATGTATATACACAGAGACACACCTATACATCCACATACATATATGTATACACATACATATGTATATATACACTCACATATATAGCCACACACATATATGTATACACACACGTGTATATATAGAGTGACATATATATATACACACACAGAATATATACACACACATATGTATGTATATACACAGAATATATATATACACCATATGTATATACACACATATGTATTTATATATACACACATGTATATACACAGAGACACACCTATACATCCACATCCATATATGTATACACACAAATATGTATATATATACTCACATATATATAGACATGCACAGATATATATACACATATGTATATATACACACACACATATATATATACACACAGATATATATACGCACAGCCATATATATACACACATCTGTATATACTCACCATAGATATGTACACTCACACACATATATATACATGCTCACACATATATATATCCACACATATATATATATGCTGAGGAATGGAGGCTTGAGAAACCAATATGAATTTATCACAAGCTTCAGTTTATTCATTTACAGCATCTAATTTCTATTGTAGTTAACTAACTCATGCCTATTCTGTAATCATACAATAGTATTGTTTCTATACTTCCACGGCCTAAGTTTGGCTACTGGCCTTAACATGTATCTAAGTTCCCCTATAATGCCGGATTTCTGCCTATTTGTCGCCAATGAACGCATTCCGGACGGCTCCTACGATCTCTACGTCGAAGGAAAGTCACGGTGACCTTAGATCGCCGATGGGACGAAGGTACGTCACGAATAGTCGGCGGAATATGGCTATTGTCAAGAAGCGGCTCGTTAATAAGCAATGTATGTCCATCTGCGTGTCCCTTCTCTAGAAGCCAGCTTTCGACATATATATACACAGACACACCTATATACACAGATATGTATATACACACCATATATATGTACACACACACATATATATACACGCTTACACATATATATACACACACACATATATATACATATATATGTAGGGATACACACAGATATGTATATATACACACACGTACATATACACACCGACATATATCTACACATACCCATATATATACAGACATTTGTTTATATACGCCCATATGTATGTATATTTACAAATATATATATATACACACATATATACACAGAGATATGTATATATACATATAGGTATATATACACAGTCAGACATATATAGCTATACACCTATATGTATAGACATACATGTATATATACAGTCACATATATATATACACACACAGATACATATATATACACCCATATGTATGGATACACCCATATATGTATATATACATACATGTATATATCCACTCACATATATACACACACACCCATATATATACAGACATATGTATATATACGGCTATATGTACGTCTACACAGAAGTATATATATACACCATATGTATATACACACATTTGTATATATACACCCACGTGTATATACACAGACACACATATATATCCACAGACATATATGTATACACACACATGTATATATACACTGACACATATCTATACAGAGACACATATATATACACACATATATATATACACACGCACAGATATATATACGCAGACACAAATATATATGCACACATATACACAGAGATATATACACACACATATATGTGTATACAAACAGATATGTATATATACACACACACATATAGAGACATATACACAGATACATATATATATACACACCTCTGTATATACAGACATATATATACAGACATTTATTTATACACATATATGTATATATACACACATATAGATACACACAGATATATATACACACAGCTATATATATACAGACATATAAATGCACACATGTAATTATACACATATATGTATATATACATATATAGATACACACACATGTATGTACACACACACATATATATATACACATTCACGTATATATACACACATTTTTATATATATACACATATAGACATTGATACATAATTATACACACCATATATATATATATATAGACACCCATATATATGCATACCCACATATATACTCACAGATATGTATATATATACACCTATAGATACACAGACATATTTATACACAGCATATATATACAGACACAGACATATATATGCATACACACATATATATTCACATATCTGTGTATAGATATACATATAGATACAGACACATCTTTATACACACCATATATATACACACACCCACTCCTATATATGCACAGACATATATATATACACAACACATGTATATATACAGAGACACATATATATACACACACATATACACACATGTATATCCACACATATGTATATACATGCACATATGTATGTATACACACACATATGTATATATACACACATGTGTATATATACCCACACCTACATATACAGACATATATATATACACACACATATATATACAGATGTATATAGACACATATATATATACAGATGTATATAGACACATATATATACACCCCCATATGTATATAAATAGTAACATATTTATACAAAGACATATATATAGACATATATACATTCCCTCATATGCATATATATATACAGACACACATATATATACACACACATATATATACACACATGTATTTATATGCACATATATATATACACACAGTCACATAGATATACCCACACTCCTATATATACACACACATATATGTACGTGCAGATATATACGCACCATATATATATACACACACTTATATATATAGTCACACACAGATATGTACACACGTATGTATATATACACCCATATGTGTGTATATACACATATGTATATATACAGACATATTGTGTATACACACATATATATACACACATGTATGTATATACATATGTAAATATACCCACACGTATCTATACATCGACATATATATACCCACACACATAAATATACACAGAGACATGTATATATACACACACATGTGTATATATTCACACACACATATATATATACATATATATGTATATATATACATACATATGTATGTATAGACACAGAAATATATACACACACATGTATATACAGACATATGTATATATACACTTATGTATATATAAAGAGACAGATATATACCCACACACATATATATATACACACAGACATGTATATATACACACAGACATATATACACACACAGACATACATATACAGACACCTACATATATATACACATACACCTATATACACACACATATATGTACACATATATATATACCCACACATATGTATATACATACAGATATGTATATATACCCACATATGTATATATATAGAGACACAGATATACACAGATATACATATACACACACTCACAGACACACATACATATACCCCGCGTTTGATTTGCGGGGCACTTTCCGCGTCGAGGCGCCGAATGGGTAGCCGAGGGAGGAGATGAGCATGGGGGACCCAGTGGCAAGGTGTTCAGAGAGCATGTGCAAAGGGGAGGCCCAAGCCACGCCATTTGGAGAAGGTGAGCCAGGTAGGCAGCAGGCTTGAGGGAGTGGTGTGTAGCAAGTGGCAAGGAGGGAGAGGCTGTAAGGTGGTGGCTGAGCAGCAGGAGCGGCTGTTTGTTGCGTTTGATCCGCTTTTCTAAAATGAGTGCCGTGCCCTAATAGGCAATGCGTGAGAACAAAGCGCACGGAGTCAGACATGAGAGGCATCCGGGCCCGACCACGGCACCGGTAGGGAGAGGACCAGATGGGCAAAGCGGTGGGAGATTGATTTTCCATGGGAGAGAGGTGGCCAGCTGTCAGTTAGGCATGGTGTTCGAAGAGGTTTGTGGCTTGCTGGAGGCCAGATGCAGGTGTTTGAGCTGATTGTTAAATTTCGTTTGTCTTTCAGAGTGGTACCGTGAAGCGATTGGTTGCAGGGAAGTAATGATGTCAGGAAGTGGCACGTGGAAGAAATGTTGAGGGAGTAAAGGTGCGACTGGAAAGGTGAAGGATGTGAGAGCTGAGGTTTTGTTGTTGTGAGCGTGAGGGGTGAAAGGTCAAAGTGGGTTAGGAAGGGATCGGTGTGGTAAATGAAGAAGCGTCAGCGTGGCTTGAACGGTGCAAGCAAGGAGCTCCGATGGTGGTGTAAGCAAGGTGGCAAGGGTTTCGAGAGAGGATGTGAGTTTTGGAGAAGGCAAGAGGTGGATAAATGGAGTGTTTTGCAAAGTTTGGGAAGAGGGTTTTTTTGTTGTTAATGTGAGTGTGTTATAGTTGGTGAATGTATATGCAGTGTGTTTGGGTGGGTGTGTGTGTGTGTGTGTGTGTGAGTGAGATGTGTTAAGGTATGAAAGAAGGCCGAGTTTGCAAAGAGAAGCAAATGTGAGTAAAGAAGTATTTATTTTTTGGGATGGAGAGAGTTTGAAGGTGAAGCGTTTGTTTGTGCGTTGTAGGTGGAAAAATGCATTTTTGGCACCTTGGTGCCCTCAGCCACGCCCCCCGGCACCAGGTGCCGCCCCCCGATTTTCGGCGCGCGCCGCGCGCTGCCGCGCGCGGCGCGGTGGATGCGGGGGGGCACCCCGGGAGGCCCCTTCCGGGCGGCGCCATCCCCCCCCCCTGCGGGGAGCTGCAGCGGCAGCCCCCCCCCTGCGGCGGGCCCACCTGGGCTGCCCCCCCTCGCGGGGGGGCCCGCCTGTGTCGCCCCACCTTCTGGCACACGTGCCTCAGTTACGTTCCAGTGGGGGTAGGCGGGCCCGGCGGGCTCCCGGACTACGGGGCCGTGACGCGCCTAGCGCACGCACGGGGTAGCCCGCGGTGGGATTCGAACCCCTGACGTGCAGAGATCCGGCTTAAGGCCATACCCACCGAGCCAGAGTGGCTCCTTAATTTTAAATCCTTTTTTTGGGGGCATATCCTTTTCGCCGCACAATGACGTCAACAAAGCCCTGCCCACTTCCCCGCCCCCGATTCTCCGTCCGTCACGGTACTCCACCCACTGCTCCGCCTGTCGTCCCTCCCTCGGCCCCGCCCCTGTCGGCGCCCTGCCCGGGACAAAGCCACGCCTCCGGTGGTCTCCACACCCCGCCCCTCGACGTCACGGGGCTCGGAACACAGCCACGGCCCTGCCGCTCCCCCTAGCCCGCCCAAGAGCCCGCCCCTCGGTGCCCCCTCAGTCCGCCCTAAGCTACGCCTGCCTCCGCCCGCCCGTCGCTATGGCAACAGGGGAGCCGTTGCTTCTTTAGCGTTTTACTTTTTTCCCCATTTTTGGAGGTCCTTTGCTAGAGAATTTTCCTAAGGTTCAGTGCATGGTTTTTACATGCTTTCCCTCAACTGTATTAGCACAAATTACCATTCTCTCAAATCTTACTGGGTCTTTTAATCACTTTTTGAAAACACCATTTATGATTCTTGAAAACCAAAACACATTTTGGGGGATACTGCAGCACTAGCATATATACAGTTGTTTCTCCCAACTATGTCCATTTTGCTTATCTCATTGTACAGTATTTCCTAGGGGCTTCTACTGTGTATCGCTGGGGTTTTTTCACTTGTTTCGTGCCTGCATTCACTTCTGTGTGCATGTGTTACCCCCTGCTGTGCTTTTGCAGGGATCACTTCTGCAGTCTTGGGGGTTTTTTTTCCACCTCTACACTACTGCCACGTGTTTACTAGTGTCCCCCAATCTGCAGAAAAAAATGGAAAAACTCTGCAACAACATTTTGATGTTACACACTCAAGGCATGACTTTATTTTGTGCCCAGCACGTACCACAGCAATCATCTCATCCCCCCATAGCCCGGGTGTGCAGAGACAACCATTCCAGACTACAGAGCTTTTACTCCGTTTCTCAGATAGTGCATACAGTAAAAGCCAATAGGAAAGCATTGCCTCAGTGTTCATTCGTCCAAAGTGGAGCAAACTCCCCATATTCGGTGTCTCGTTGCACTCCAATGTCCTTGTCTGTCATGCTTATGACATTCTTCACTTGTTTTTAGCAGTCATTTCTCTGGGCCAGGATGTCTTCAGCCCTGCTGCAGGTGCTCTGGCCTAGCTGCTTGTGATATCCATCATGTCTTCTGGAGAACCACATGTTCCTGCTGGATGTTCTGTTCACAGTGCTTGTCTTTCTGCTTATCTTTGGGGGTCAATCCCAAGCTCTTGCTATGCTGAATTCACCAGGCCTCATGTGGCACAACATTGCCCTGGAAGAAACCAAACATTTCTTTTCCCAGGGGAAACCCAAACCAAACCTTTGACTCCAGTGACACAATATTTTTAACCCGATGATACATTTTGCAACAGTAGCAGTCAGTCATAACAATTTTCCTTCAGCAGCCTTTCATGTCATTTTGTTTTCTATATCTTTTGGAACAGAACAGATGCCATCTTTCCCTTCTCTATGCATGCCACATCACCACAATATCCTTGCCGGGATAGGCGACTCCAGCAGCAGCGAAACCCCACCGTCTGGAAGAGAACACGACACACGTGTCAGTCATTTCCGCACGGCTCTGCACACGTGCTAGTCCGAGCGCCCGATGCCACGTCCTCCTGGGCCTCCTACCCACCAGCCGCCTGTTGAAGTCGTGACACAGCGGAGGGTTTCAGGCCTGCTCAGCCACAGTAACACATCAAAGTTTCACAGTATTCTACCAATTCTCAATCAGGTGCACTATCTCTTACCCACCCATGTCATCCCACCGCAACCACCCAGTCTAATACCTTCTAATCCATCTCCACGGCTTCTTCACACTTGCCTGCAGCAAAGGCTGTCCAACAGTGCATGCACTCCATACTCTGCAGAGTTGCAATTCCCCTCCAGGGATGGTCATCACACACTCGGCATTCTTCTTCACCCAAACATTCCTATCTCACTCCATGTACAAGTTTCTCTGAAGACACATACTTTGTATTGACATTCAGCCAGCTGCTGATTACGTGCAGGCAAAGTTCTTATGAAGTCATGTCACCTTCTGCGAGAGGTGTGTACGCAAAGGCCAAAGCCCGTGGCTGCACTCCAAGTCGTCCGAGCCTCAGCACGCAGCAGGCCGAGAGGATACGCTTGCGGGAAGCAGGTTTGTACCCACCGTCCCCCCGCTCAGGGGGGAACGGGAGGCCTTTGCCTACATGCCGTCACCTCTGCTCGCAGGCCATAAACATCTACCCTCCGTGGCCCACGTGTGCAAACCTGAACCCACTGTCACATGCTATAACCATGCCATTTTCATGTCACAGTTACCTTACAGGGTGTTTCAATGCCTTCTACATGCTCTGCAGTGCTAGGCCTTTCACTGCAGCACGGCATATATATCCACACAGCTGCAGCGTGCTGCAAGATGCTGCCCCTGCTTTGCCAGGGGGACAGGCCTGGCCATGGGCCCATGACTTCAGCCTATGTTAACCCACCTCAGGATGCCCCCGGGACGCATGGACTGCTGCTATGGCTTTGTCCCTGTTTGTTCCTGTGGCCCTACGTGTCCTTCCACTCCTCTTTTTCTCTCTGTCTCTCCTTGTGTCTGTCATAGCTACGAACAGATGCCACTCACAGCACACACCGTGTGAGGGTCTCCTTTGCACATCCATTCCTTCCCAGGTATTTATAGTGAATGTCACAAGTTCCATCCTAAACACTACCTTGACACAAGAGGGTGCTGTAGGAGTGGAGTCCTGTCACTTCCAGTGTGCCGTCTTGCATTTCAAAGCCATTGCCTACATAGCACCCTTTGTGCTCAGAATTGCACTTCTTTCCAACACCCATGTCCCACGTCTTACACGCGGCACTGACAACTCACAGGTCTCACAATTATTGCACCGAGCCTGTAAACACGACCTGCACAACTCTCCCTATGTGCACCCACTATCACTTTGTAGTTTTCCCTCTCTCTATCAAAACTATGCCTGAACAGGTGCCCAGATTCCAACTGCTCCGTGCTGGCTTCTCAGTAATACATGCCTCCTGCTATGGCAACTGCAACACTTTTGAAACATGACACATACCTTCTCATACCAGCATACTTAGCACAGCCAGAGTTGCACGCTCCCCCAGGACAGATTCTTCTCCATTTCTGCCTTGACCCTCACACCAGTGCCAGCCCATGGGGCTCCACATGGATGCAGTGTCCTTGCAATACAGGCAACCCTGAGAAACACACAAAGACCGTTGCTGCAGCCTGTACATCCCTGCATGTTCCTTGTCACCGAGACCCTTCAAGGCACATTGTTTCCTACAGCTTTTCCAAGCCTCTTCTACAATCCATAACCTCCTCACCGTCTCCTTCTATGTCCATTCACCTACTTCATCCTTCTCACCAGCCCACTCCCAGGCTCTCTTGTTCCATACTCCTCCTACTTCCTGACCCAAACCTCCACGTCCAATTCTATTCCAGGGAGGGTTATCATGTACTCATCATTCTTCTTCAGCAAAACATTCATATACACTTGTATCCACCAGTCTCCCTCAAGACAGCTACTTTGCACTGCCTGACCGACTGACTGACTGAAAGTCAGCCAGCCAGCCAGCCAGCCAGCCAGCCAGCCAGCTATCTACCTACCTACCTACCTACCTACCTAGCTGATCACATCCAGGGAAAATTTTTCCTCATTCATGTCACTTTCTGGAAGATGTCAAACCCTGCAGCTGTACTCCAAATGGTCCAAGCTTCAGCATGCACCTAGCAAGGAGGATATGCTTGCAGGAAGTAGGTTTGTACCCACTGTCCCCCAGCTCAGGGGGGAATGGGAGGCCTCTGCCTACATGCTGTCACCTCTTCTCGAAGGCCATAAACATGGCCTCCTTGGCCCACCTGTGCAAACCCTCATCCAGCCCCACGTGCCATAAAGAAAACATTTTCATGTCACAGTTACCTTACAGGGCCTTTCAATGCATTCCACATGCTTTACAGTGCAGCAATGCATGTATATCCACACATCTGGAGCCTGCTGTAAGATGCTGCCCCTGCTTTGTCAGGGGGACAGGCCTGGCCATCGGCCCACGACTTCAGTCTATATTAACTTACCTCAGGATGCCCCTGGCACCCTATGGACCGCTCCTATTGCCCTGTCCCTGTTCGTTCCTGTGGCCCTACCTGTCCCTCCTGTCCTCTTTTTCCCTTCCTCTCTGTCCTTGTGTGTTTCAAACCTAAGACCAGATGCCAGTGACAGGACACACTGTGGGAGGGTCTCCTTTGCACATCCATTCCTTCCCAGGTATTTGTAGAGAACGTCCCAAGTTCCATCCTAAACAGTACCTCGACACGAGAGGGTGCTGTAGGAGTGGATTTCCATCACTTTTGGGCCTGCCGTCCTGCATTTCAAAGCTGTTGCCTTCGTAGCAACCTTTCTGCTCAGAACTGCAATTCTTTGCAACACCCACGTCTTACATATGTCTTACCGTGTCTTACACATGCCACTTACACCTCCCAGGTCTCACAATTATTGCAGCGAGCCTGTAAACACGACCTGTACAACTCTCCCCATGTGCATACAGTATCCCTCTCCCTATGTGCACACAGTATCTCTTTGTACTTTTCTCTTTCACTGTGAAATCTATGCCTGAGCATGTAGCAAAATTCAAGTGCTCCATGCTTGCTTCTCAGGAATCCATGCCTCCTGCTGTGGCAAGTGCAACACTTTTGAAACGTGACACATACCTTCTCATATCAGCAGACTTAGGACAGCCAGAGCTGCACGCTCCCCCTGGACAGATTCTTCTCCATTTCTGCCTTGACACTCAAACCACGTGCCAGCCCATGGAGCTCCACACGGATGTAGTGCCCTTGTCATACAGGCAACCTGGTGAAACAGAGAAATACTGTTTCTGCAACCTGTACATCACTGCTTGTTCCCTGTTACAGAGACACTTCAAGGTACATTTTTTCCTACAGCTTTTGCAACACTTCTCTACCATCCATAACCCCCTCAGTGCCTCCTTCTATGCCCATTCAGCTACTTCATCCTTGTCACCAACCCACTCCCAGGCTTTCCTGTTCCATACTCCTCCTACTTCCTGACCCAAAAATCCACATACAATTCCATTCCAGGGAGGGTTATCACATAGTCATCATTCGTCTTCACCTAAGCATTCATATACACCTGTATCCACCAGTCTTCCTCAAGACAGCTACTTGGCACTTACTCACGGACTGACAGTGAGCCAGCCACCTAGGTAGCTAGCTAGCTAGCTGATCACATCTAGGGAAAATCATTCCTCAGTCATGTCACCTTCTGCGAGAGGTCCAAGCCTGGAGCTGCACTCCAAATGGTGCAAGCTTCAGCGTGCACCCAGCAAAGAGGATCTGCTTGCAGGAAGTAGGTTAGTACCCACTGTCCCCCAGCTGAGGGGGGAACAGGAGGCCTTTGCCTACATGCTGTCATCTGTGCTCCCAGGCCATAAATATCTACCCTCCTTGGCCCACCCGTGCAAATCCTCATCCAGCCCCACATGCCATAAACATACCATTTGCATGTCACAGTTACCTTACAGGGTGTTTCAATGCATTCCACACGCTGTGCAGTGCTAGGCCTTGCAGTGCAGCAATGCATGTATATCCACACATCTGCAGCCTGCGGCAAGACGCTGCCCCTGCTTTGCCAGGGGGACAGGCCTGGCCATCGGCCCACGACTTCAGGCTACATTAACCCACCTCGGGATGGCCCCGGGACCTATGGACTGCTCACATTGCTTTGTCCCTGTTTGTTCCTGTGGCCCGACCTGTCCCTCCTCTCTTCTTTTTCTCTTCCTCTCTGTCCTTGTGTCTTTCAAACCTAAGACCAGATGCCAGTGACAGGACACACCGTGGGAGGGTCTCCTTTGCACATCCATTCCTTCCCAGGTATTTGTAGAGAACGTCCCAAGTTCCATCCTAAACAGTACCTCGACACCAGAGGGCGCTGTAGGAGTGGATTTCCATCACTTTTGGGCCTGCCGTCCTGCATTTCAAAGCCCTTGCCTTCGTAGCACCCTTTCTGCTCAGAACTCCAAGTCTTTGCAACTTAGACCTCCTAGACATGTCTTACTGTGTCTTACACATGCCACTTAGACCTCACAGGTCTCACAATTACTGCACCGAGCCTGTAAACACGACCTGTACAAGTCTCCCCATGTGCATACAGTATCCCTCCCCCTATGTGCACACAGTATCTCTTTGTACTTTTCTCTTTCACTGTCCAATCTATGCCTCAACATGTAGCAAAATTAAAGTGCTCTATGCTTGCTACTCAGGAATCCATGCCTCCTGCTGTGGCAAGTGCAACACTTTTGAAACGTGATACATACCTTCTCATATCAGCATACTTAGGACAGCCAGAGCTACATGCTCCCCGAGGACAGATTCTTCTCCATTTCCGCCTTGATAATCACACCGAGTGGCAGCCCATGGAGCTCCACATGGATGTAGCGTCCTTGCAATACAGGCAACCCTGTGAAACACAGAAAGGCTGTTACTGCAACCTGTACATCCCTGCACGTTCCTTGTCACCGAGACACTTCAAGACATGTTCTTTCCTACAGCTTTTGCAAGCCTCTTCTACAATCCATAACCCCATCCGTGCCTTCTTCTACGCCCATGCACCTGCTTCATCCTTGTCACTTACCTGCTCCCAGGCTTTCTTGTTCTATACTCCTCCTACTTCCTGACCCAAACCTCCATGTACCATTCCATTCCAGGGAGGGTTATCATGTACTCATCATTCTTCTTCAGCAAAACATTCATATACACCTCTATTTACCAGTCTCCCTGAAGACAGCTACTTTGCTGTGACTGACTGACTGACTGACTGACTGACAGACTGACTGACTGACAGCCAGCCAGCCAGCCTGCCAGCCAGCCAGCCAGCCAGCCAGCCAACCAACCAACCAGCCAGCCAGCCAGCCAGCTAGCTAGCTAGCTAGCTAGGTAGCCAGCCAGCCAGCCAGCCAGCCAGCTAGCCAGCCAGCCAGGTAGCCAGCCAGCCAGCCAGCCAGCCAGCCAGCCAGCCAGCCAGTCAGCCAGCCAGCTAGCTAGCTAGCTAGCTATCTGATCAAATCCAGGGAAAATTATTCCTCAGTCATCTCACCTTCTGCAAGAGGTCAAAGCCTGCAGCTGCACTCCAAGCTGTGGAAGCCTCAGCATGCAGCAGGTCCAGAGGATACCCTTGCAGGAAGCAGGTTAGTACCCACTGTCCCCCAGGACAGGGGGGAACAGGAGGCCTTTGCCTACATGCTGTCATCTGTGCTTACAGGCCACAAACATCTACCCTCCCTGGCCCACCTGTGCAAGCCCTCATCCAGCCCCACATGCTACACACATGCCATTTTCATGTCACAGTTACCTTACAGGGTCTTTTTATGCATTCCACATGCTGTGCAGTGCTAGGCCTTTCATGGCAGCACTGCATATAAATCCACAGATCTGCAGCCTACTGCAAGATGCTGACCCTGCTTTGCCAGGGGGACAGGCCTGGCCATCGGCCCAAGACTTCGGGCTATATTAAGCCACCTCAGGATGCCCCCGGGACCTATGGACCGCTCCTGTTGCTGTGTCTGTGTTCGTTCCTGTGGCCCTACCTGTCCCTCCTCTCCTCTTTTTCCCTTCCTCTCTGTCCTCGTGTCTTTCAAATCTAAGACCACATGCCATTGACAGGACACAACATGTGAGGGTCTCCTTTGCACATCCACTCCTTTCCAGTTATTTATAGAGAACGTCACAAGTTCCATCAGAAATACTACCTCGACACGAGAGGGCGCTGTAGGAGTGGATTTCCATCCCTTTTGGGCCTGCTGTCCTGCATTTCAAAGCCATTGCCTTTGTAGCACCCTTTCTGCTCAGAACTGCAATTCTTTGCAACACCCACGTCTTACACATGTCTTACCGTGTCTTACACATGCCACTCACATCTCCCAGGTCTCACAATTACTGCAGTGAGCCTGTAAACACGACCTGTACAACTGTCCCCATGTGCATACAGTATCACTCTTCCTATGTGCACACAGTATGTCTTTGTACTTTTCTCTTTCACTCTCTAATCTATGCCTGAGCATGTAGTAAAATTCAAGTGCTCCATGCTTGCTTCTCAGGAATGCATGCCTCCTGCTGTGGCAAGTGCAACACTTTTGAAACGTGACACATACCTTCTCATATCAGCATACTTAGGACAGCCAGAGCTGCACGCTCCCCGAGGACAGATTCTTCTCCATTTCTGCCTTGCCACTCAAACCATGTGCCAGCCCATGGAGCTCCACATGCATGTAGTGCCCTTGTAATAACGGGAACCTGGTGAAACACAGAAATACTGTTGCTGCAACCTGTACATCCTTGCATGTTCCTTGTCACAGAGACACTTCAAGCCACATTCTTTCCTACAGCTTTGGCAACACTTCTGTACCATCCATAACCCCCTCAGTGCCTCCTTCTATGCCCATTCAGCTACTTCATCCTTGTCACCAACCCACTGCCAGGCTTTCCTGTTCCATACTCCTCCTACTTCCTGACCCAAAAATCCACGTCCAATTCCATTCCAGAGAGGGTTATCACATAGTCATCATTCGTCTTCACCTAAACACTCATATACACCTGTATCCACCAGTCTTCCTCAAGACAGCTACTTTGCACTTACTCACTCACGGACAGACAGTGAGCCAGCCACCTAGCTAGCTAGCTAGCTAGCTAATCACATCCAGGGAAAATTATTCCTCATTCCTGTCACCTTCTGTGAGAGGTCCAAGCCTGCAGCTGCACTCCAAATGGTCCAAGCTTCAGCGTGCACCGAGCAAAGAGGATATGCTTGCAGGAAGTAGGTTTGTACCCACTGTCCCCCAGCTCAGGGGGGAACAGGAGTCCTTTGCCTACATGCTGTCATCTGTGCTCCCAGGCCATAAACATCTACCCTCCTTGGCCCACCCGTGCAAATCCCCATCCAGTCCCACATGCCATAACCATACCATTTGCATGTCACAGTTACCTTACAGGGTGTTTCAATGCATTCCACACGCTGTGCAGTGCTAGGCCTTGCAGTGCAGCAATGCATGTATATCCACACATCTGCAGCCTGCTGCAAGATGCTGCCCCTGCTTTGCCAGGGGGACAGGCCTGGCCATCGACCCATGACTTCAGGCTACATTAACCCACCTCAGGATGGCCCCGGGACCTGTGGATCACTCACACTGCTTTGTCCATGTTTGTTCCTTTGGCCCTACCTGTCCCTCCCCTCTTCTTTTTCTCTTCCTCTCTGTCCTTGTGTCTTTCAAACCTAAGACCAGATGCCAGTGACAGGGCACAACCTGCCAGGGTCTCCTTTGCACATCCATTCCTACCCAGGTATTTGTAGAGAACGTCCCAAGTTCCATCCTAAACACTACCTCGACACCAGAGGGCGCTGTAGGAGTGGATTTCCATCACTTTTGGGCCTGCCGTGCTGCATTTCAAAGCCCTTGCCTTCGTAGCAGCCTTTCTGCTCAGAACTGCAATTCTTTGCAACATCGACCTCCTAGACATGTCTTACCGTGTCTTACTCATGCCACTTACACCTCACAGGTGTCACAATTACTGCACTGAGCCTGTAAACATGACCTGTACACCTCTCCCTATGTGCATACAGTATCCCTCTCCCTATGTGCACACAGTATCTCTTTGTACTTTTCTCTTTCACTGAGAAATCTATGCCTGAACATGTACCCAAATTCAAGTGCTCCATGCTTGCTTCTCAGCAATGCATGCCTCCTGCTGTGGCAAGTGCAACACTTTTGAAACGTGACACATACCTTCTCATGTCAGCATACTTTGGAAAGCCAGAGCTGCACGCTTCCCCAGGACAGATTCTTCTCCATTTCTGCCTTGATACTCAAACCACGTGCCAGCCCATGGAGCTCCACATGGATGTAGTGCCCTTGTAATACAGGCAACGTGGTGAAACACAGAAATACTGTTACTGCAACCTGTACATCCCTGCCTGTTCCCTGTCACTGAGACAGTTCAAGCCACGTTCTTTCCTACAGCTTTTGCAAGCCTCTTCTACAATGCATAACCCCATCCGTGCCTTCTTCTAAGCCCATACACCTACTTCATCCTTCTCACTTACCTGCTCCCAGGCTTTCCTGTTCCATACTCCTCCTACTTCCTGACCGAAACCTCCACGTCCAATTCCATTCCAGGGAGGGTTATCACGTACTCCTCATTCTTCTTCAGCAAAACATTCATATACACCTCTATTCACCACTCTCCCTTAAGACAGCTCCTTTGCTGTGACTGACTGACTGACTGACAGACTGACTGACTGACTGACTGACTGACAGCCAGCCAGCCAGCCAGCCAGCCAGCCAACCCACCAGCCAACCAACCAGCCAGCCAACCAATCAGCCAACCTGACAGCCAGCTAGCTAGCTAGCTAGCTAGCTAGCTAGCTAGCCAGCCAGCCAGCCAGCCATCTAGGTAGGTAGGTAGGTAGGTAGGTAGGTAGGTAGCCAGCCAGCCAGCCAGCCAGCCAGCCAGCCAGCTAGCTAGCTAGCCAGCCACCTAGCTAGCTAGCTGGCTAGGTAGCCAGCCACCTAGCTAGCTAGCTGGCTAGGTAGCCAGCCACCTAGCTAGCTAGCTGGCTAGGTAGCCAGCCACCTAGCTACCTAGCTGGCTAGGTAGCCAGCCACCTAGCTACCTAGCTGGCTAGGTAGCCAGCCACCTAGCTACCTAGCTGGCTAGGTAGCCAGCCACCTAGCTACCTAGGTAGGTAGGTAGGTAGGTAGGTAGGTAGCCAGCCAGCCAGCCAGCCAGCCAGCCAGCCAGCCAGCCAGCTAGCTAGGTAGCCAGCCAGCCAGCCAGCTAGCTAGGTAGGTAGCCAGCCAGCCAGCCAGCCAGCTAGCTAGCTAGCTAGCTAGCTAGCTAGGTAGCCAGCCAGCCAGCCAGCCAGCCAGCTAGCTATCTGATCAAATCCAGGGAAAATTATTCCTCAGTCATCTCACCTTCTGCAAGAGGTCAAAGCCTGCAGCTGCACTCCAAGCTGTGGAAGCCTCAGCCTGTATCAGGTCCAGAGGATACCCTTGCAGGAAGCAGGTTAGTACCCACTGTCCCCCAGGACAGGGGGGAACAGGAGGCCTTTGCCTACATGCTGTCATCTGTGCTTACAGGCCATAAACATCTACCCTCCCTGGCCCACCTGTGCAAACCCTCATCCAGCCCCACATGCTACACACATGCCATTTTCATGTCACAGTTACCTTACAGGGTCTTTTTATGCATTCCACATGCTGTGCAGTGCTAGGCCTTTCATGGCAGCACTGCATATAAATCCACAGATCTGCAGCCTACTGCAAGATGCTGACCCTGCTTTGCCAGGGTGACAGGCCTGGCCATCGGCCCAAGACTTCGGGCTATATTAAGCCACCTCAGGATGCCCCCGGGACCTATGGACTGCTCCTGTTGCTGTGTCTGTGTTCGTTCCTGTGGCCCTACCTGTCCCTCCTCTCCTCTTTTTCCCTTCCTCTCTGTCCTCGTGTCTTTCAAATCTAAGACCACATGCCATTGACAGGACACAACATGTGAGGGTCTCCTTTGCACATCCACTCCTTCCCAGGTATTTCTAGAGAACGTCCCAAGTTCCATCAGAAACACTACCTCGACACGAGAGGGCGCTGTAGGAGTGGATTTCCATCACGTTTGGGCCTGCCGTCCTGCATTTCAAAGCCCTTGCCTTCGTAGCACCCTTTCCGCTCATAACTGCAATTCTTTGCAACATAGACCTCCTAGACATGTCTTACCGTGTCTTACTCATGCCACTCACACCTCACAGGTCTCACAATTATTGCACCCAGCCTGTAAACATGACTGGTGCAACTCTCCCTATGTGCATACAGTATCACTCTCCCTATGTGCACACAGTATCTCTTTGTACTTTTCCCTCTCTCTGTCAAAACTATGCCTGAACATGTAGCAAAATTCAAGTGTTCCATGCTTGCTTCTCAGCAATGCATGCCTCCTGCTGTGGCAAGTGCAACACTTTTGAAATGTGACACATACCTTCTCATATCAGCATACTTTGGAAAGCCAGAGCTGCATGCTCCCCGAGGACAGATTCTTCTCCATTTCTGCCTTCACACTCAAACCACGTGCCAGCCCATGGAGCTCCACATGCATGTAGTGCCCTTGTCATACAGGGAACCTGGTGAAACACAGAAATACTGTTGCTGCAACCTGTATATCCCTGCATGTTCCTTGTCACAGAGACACTTCAAGCCACATTCTTTCCTCCAGCTTTTGCAACACTTCTCTACCATCCATAACCCCCTCAGTGCCTCCTTCTATGCCCATTCACCTACTTCATCCTTCTCACCAACCCACTGCCAGGCTTTCCTGTTCCATACTCCTCCTACTTCCGGACCCAAAAATCCACGTAGCATTCCATTCCAGGGAGGGTTATCACGTAGTCATCATTTGTCTTCACCTAAACACTCATATACACCTGTATCCACCAGTCTTCCTCAAGACAGCTACTTTGCACTTACTCACTCACGGACTGACAGTGAGCCAGCCACCTAGCTACCTACCTACCTACCTACCTACCTAGCTAGCTAGCTAGCTAGCTATCTGATCACATTCAGGGACAACTATTCCTCAGTCATCTCACCTTCTGTGAGAGGTCCAAGCCTGGAGCTGCACTCTAAACGGTCCAAGCTTCAGCGTGCACCGAGCAAAGAGGATCTGCTTGCAGGAAGTAGGTTTGTACCCACTGTCCCCCAGCTCAGGGGGGAACAGGAGGCCTTTGCCTACATGCTGTCATCTGTGCTCCCAGGCCATAAACATCTACCCTCCTTGGCCCACCCGTGCAAATCCTCATCCAGCCCCACATGCCATAACCATACCATTTTCATGTCACAGTTACCTTACAGGGTGTTTCAATGCATTTGACATGCTCTGCAGTGCTAGGCCTTGCACCGCAGCAATGCATGTATATCCACACATCTGCAGCCTGCTGCAAGATGCTGCCCCTGCTTTGCCAGGGGGACAGGCCTGGCCATCGACCCATGACTTCAGCCTATATTAACCTACCTCAGGATGGCCCCGGGACCTATGGACCGCTCACATTGCTTTGTCCATGTTTGTTCCTGTGGCCCTACCTGTCCCTCCTCTCTTCTTTTTCTCTTCCTCTCTGTCCTTGTCTCTTTCAAACCTAAGACCAGTTGCCAGTGACAGGATACAACCTGCCAGGGTCTCCTTTGCACATCCATTCTTTCCCAGGTATTTCTAGAGAACGTCCCAAGTTCCATCCTAAACAGTACCTCGACACCAGAGGGCGCTGTAGGAGTGGATTTCCATCACTTTTGGGCCTGCCGTCCTGCATTTCAAAGCCCTTGCCTTCGTAGCACCCTTTCTGCTCAGAACTGCAATTCTTTGCAACACCCACGTCTTACATATGTCTTACCGTGTCCTACACATGCCACTTAGACCTCACAGGTCTCACAATTACTGCAGTGAGCCTGTAAACACGACCCGTACACCTCTCCCTATGTGCATACAGTATCCCTCCCCCTATGTGCACACAGTATCTCTTTGTACTTTTCTCTTTCACTGTGAAATCTATGCCTCAACATGTAGCAAAATTCAACTGCTCTATGCTTGCTACTCAGGAATACATGCCTCCTGCTCTGGCAAGTGCAACACTTTTGAAACGTGATACATACCTTCTCATATCAGCATACTTAGGACAGCCAGAGCTACATGCTCCCCGAGGACAGATTCTTTGCCATTTCCGCCTTGACAATCACACCGAGTGCCAGCCCATGGAGCTCCACATGGATGTAGCGTCCTTGCAATACAGGCAACCCTGTGAAACACAGAAAGGCTGTTACTGCAACCTGTACATCCCTGCACGTTCCTTGTCACCGAGACAGTTCAAGACATGTTCTTTCCTCCAGCTTTTGCAAGCCTCTTCTACAATGCATAACCCCATCTGTGCCTTCTTCTAAGCCCATGCACCTACTTCATCCTTGTCACTTACCTGCTCCCAGGCTTTCTTGTTCTATACTCCTCCTACTTCCTGACCCAAACCTCCACGTCCAATTCCATTCCAGGGAGGGTTATCATGTACTCATCATTCTTCTTCAGCAAAACATTCATATACACCTCTATTTACCAGTCTCCCTTAAGACAGCTCCTTTGCTGTGACTGACTGACTGACTGACTGACTGACAGCCAGCCAGCCAGCCAGCCAGCCAACCAACCAACCAGCCAGCCAGCCAGCCAGCCAACCAACCAACCAGCCAGCCAGCCAGCCAGCCAACCAACCAACCAGCCAGCCAGCCAGCCAGCCAACCAACCAACCAGCCAGCCAGCCAGCCAACCAACCAGCCAGCCAGCCAGCCAACCAACCAACCAACCAGCCAGCCAGCCAGCCAGCTAGCTAGGTAGGTAGGTAGCCAGCCAGCCAGCCAGCCGGCCAGCCAGCCAGCCAGCCAGCCAGCCAGCCAGCTAGCTAGGTAGCCAGCCAGCCAGCCAGCCAGCCAGCCAGCCAGCTATCTATCTGATCAAATCCAGGGAAAATTATTCCTCAGTCATCTCACCTTCTGCAAGAGGTCAAAGCCTGCAGCTGCACTCCAAGCTGCGGAAGCCTCAGCATGCAGCAGGTCCAGAGGATACCCTTGCAGGAAGCAGGTTTCTACCCACTGTCCCCCAGGACAGGGGGGAACAGGAGGCCTTTGCCTACATGCTGTCATCTGTGCTTACAGGCCATAAACATCTACCCTCCCTGGCCCACCTGTGCAAGCCCTCATCCAGCCCCACATGCTACACACATGCGATTTTCATGTCACAGTTACCTTACAGGGTCTTTTTATGCACTCCACATGCTGTGCAGTGCTAGGCCTTTCATGGCAGCACTGCATATAAATCCACAGATCTGCAGCCTACTGCAAGATGCTGACCCTGCTTTGCCAGGGTGACAGGCCTGGCCATCGGCCCAAGACTTCGGGCTATATTAAGCCACCTCAGGATGCCCCCGGGACCTATGGACCGCTCCTGTTGCTGTGTCTGTGTTCGTTCCTGTGGCCCTACCTGTCCCTCCTCTCCTCTTTTTCCCTTCCTCTCTGTCCTCGTGTCTTTCAAATCTAAGACCACATGCCATTGACAGGACACAACATGTGAGGGTCTCCTTTGCACATCCACTCCTTTCCAGTTATTTCTAGAGAACATCCCAAGTTCCATCAGAAACACTACCTTGACACGAGAGGGCGCTGTAGGAGTGGATTTCCATCACTTTTGGGCCTGCCGTCCTGCATTTCAAAGCCCTTGCCTTTGTAGCACCCTTTGTGCTCAGAACTGCAATTCTTTGCAACACCCACGTCTTACACATGTCTTACCGTGTCTTACACGTGCCACTTAGACCTCACAGGTCTCACAATTACTGCAGTGAGCCTGTAAACACGACCTGTACAACTCTCCCCATGTGCATACAGTATCCCTCTCCCTATGTGCACACAGTATCTCTTTGTAGTTTTGTCTTTCACTCTCAAATCTATGCCTGAGCATGTAGCAAAATTCAAGTGCTCCATGCTTGCTTCTCAGCAATGCATGCCTCCTGCTGTGGCAAGTGCAACACTTTTGAAACGTGACACATACCTTCTCATATCAGCATACTTAGGACAGCCAGAGCTGCACGCTCCCCGAGGACAGATTCTTCTCCATTTCAGCCTTCACACTCAAACCACGTGCCAGCCCATGGAGCTCCACATGCATGTAGTGCCCTTGTAATACAGGGAACCTGGTGAAACACAGAAATACTGTTGCTGCAACCTGTACATCCCTGCATGTTCCTTGTCACAAAGACACTTCAAGCCACATTCTTTCCTACAGCTTTTGCAACACTTCTCTACCATCCATAACCTCCTCAGTGCCTCCTTCTATGCCCATTCACCTACTTCATCCTTGTCACCAACCCACTCCCAGGCTTTCCTGTTCCATACTCCTCCTACTTCCTGACCCAAAAATCCATGTACCATTCCATTCCAGGGAGGGTTATCACATAGTCATCATTCGTCTTCACCTAAACACTCATATACACCTGTATCCACCAGCCTTCCTCAAGACAGCTACTTGGCACTTACTCACTCACGGAGTGACAGTGAGCCAGCCACCTACCTACCTAGCTAGCTACCTAGCTAGCTAGCTAGCTAGCTGATCACATCCAGGGAAAATTATTCCTCATTCCTGTCACCTTCTGTGAGAGGTCCAAGCCTGGAGCTGCACTCCAAATGGTCCAAGCTTCAGCGTGCACCGAGCAAAGAGGATATGCTTGCAGGAAGTAGGTTTGTACCCAATGTCCCCCAGCTCAGGGGGGAACAGGAGGCCTTTGCCTACATGCTGTCATGTCTGCTGCCAGGCCATAAACATCTACCCTCCTTGGCCCACCTGTTCAAATCCCCATCCAGTCCCACATGCCATAACCATACCATTTGCATGTCACAGTTACCTTACAGGGTCTTTCAATGCATTCCACATGCTCTGCAGTGCTAGGCCTTGCACCGCAGCAATGCATGTATATCCACACATCTGCAGCCTGCTGCAAGATGCTGCCCCTGCTTTGCCAGGGGGACAGGCCTGGCCATCGACCCATGACTTCAGGCTACATTAAGCCACCTCAGGATGGCCCCGGGACCTGTGGATCGCTCACACTGCTTTGTCCATGTTTGTTCCTGTGGCCCTACCTGTCCCTCCCCTCTTCTTTTTCTCTTCCTCTCTGTCCTTGTGTCTTTCAAACCTAAGACCAGATGCCAGTGACAGGACACAGCGTGTGAGCATCTCCTTTGCACATCCATTCCTTCCCAGGTATTTCTAGAGAACATCACAAGTTCCATCAGAAACAGTATCTCGTCACCAGAGGGCGCTGTAGGAGTGGATTTCCATTACTTTTGGGCCTGCCGTCCTGCATTTCAAAGCCCTTGCCTTTGTAGCAGCCTTTCTGCTCAGAACTGCAATTCTTTGCAACACCCACGTCTTACACATGTCTTACCGTGTCTTACACATGCCACTTACACCTTCCAGGTCTCACAATTACTGCAGTGAGCCTGTAAACACGACTTGTACACCTCTCCCTATGTGCATACAGTATCACTCTCCCTATGTGCACACAGTATCTCTTTGTACTTTTCTCTTTCACTGTGAAATCTATGCCTGAACATGTAGCAAATTTCAACTGCTCCATGCTTGCTTCTCAGGAATACATGCCTCCTGCTCCGGCAAGTGCAACACTTTTGAAACGTGACACATACCTTCTCATATCAGCATACTTAGGACAGCCAGAGCTGCATGCTCCCCGAGGACAGATTCTTCTCCATTTCAGCCTTCACACTCAAACCACGTGCCAGCCCATGGAGCTCCACATGCATGTAGTGCCCTTGTCATACAGGGAACCTGGTGAAACACAGAAATACTGTTGCTGCAACCTGTACATCCCTGCATGTTCCTTGTCACAGAGACACTTCAAGCCACATTCTTTCCTCCAGCTTTTGCAACACTTCTCTACCATCCATAACCCGCTCAGTGCCTCCTTCTATGCCCATTCACCTACTTCATCCTTGTCACCAACCCACTGCCAGGCTTTCCTGTTCCATACTCCTCCTACTTCCTGACCCCAAAATCCACGTACCATTCCATTCCAGGGAGGGTTATCACGTAGTCATCATTCGTCTTCACCTAAACACTCATATACACCTGTATCCACCAGTCTTCCTCAAGACAGCCACTTTGCACTTACTCACTCACGGAGTGACAGTGAGCCAGCCACCTACCTACCTAGCTAGCTACCTAGCTAGCTAGCTAGCTGATCACATTCAGGGAAAATTATTCCTCATTCCTGTCACCTTCTGTGAGAGGTCCAAGCCTGGAGCTGCACTCCAAATGGTCCAAGCTTCAGTGTGCACCGAGCAAAGAGGATCTGCTTGCAGGAAGTAGGTTTGTACCCACTGTCCCCAAGCTCAGGGGGGAACAGGAGGCCTTTGCCTACATGCTGTCACGTCTGCTGCCAGGCCATAAACATCTACCCTCCTTGGCCCACCTGTGCAAATCCCCATCCAGTCCCACGTGCCATAACCATACCATTTTCATGTCACAGTCACCTTACAGGGTGTTTCAATGCATTCCACATGCTCTGCAGTGCTAGGCCTTGCAGTGCAGCAATGCATGTATATCCACACATCTGGAGCCTGCTGCAAGATGCTGCCCCTGCTTTGCCAGGGGGACAGGCCTGGCCATCGACCCATGACTTCAGGCTACATTAAGCCAGCTCAGGATGTCCCTGGGACCTGTGGATCGCTCACACTGCTTTGTCCATGTTTGTTCCTGTGGCCCTACCTGTCCCTCCCCTCTTCTTTTTCTCTTCCTCTCTGTCCTTGTGTCTTTCAAACCTAAGACCAGATGCCAGTGACAGGGCACAACCTGCCAGGGTCTCCTTTGCACATCCATTCCTTCCCAGGTATTTCTAGAGAACGTCCCAAGTTCCATCAGAAACACTACCTCGACACCAGAGGGCGCTGTAGGAGTGGATTTCCATCACTTTTGGGCCTGCCGTGCTGCATTTCAAAGCCATTGCCTTCGTAGCACCCTTTCCGCTCATAACTGCAATTCGTTGCAACATCGACCTCCTAGACATGTCTTACCGTGTCTTGCACATGCCACTTACACCTCACAGGTCTCACAATTATTGCACCCAGCCTGTAAACATGACCGGTGCAACTCTGCCTATGTGCATACAGTATCCCTCTCCCTATGTGCACACAGTATCTCTTTGTACTTTTCCCTCTCTCTGTCAAAACTATGCCTGAACATGTAGCAAAATTCAAGTGTTCCATGCTTGCTTCTCAGGAATGCATGCCTCCTGCTCCGGCAAGTGCAACACTTTTGAAATGTGACACATACCTTCTCATATCAGCATACTTTGGAAAGCCAGAGCTGCATGCTCCCTGAGGACAGATTCTTCTCCATTTCAGCCTTGATACTCAAACCACGTGCCAGCCCATGGAGCTCCACATGCATGTAGTGTCCTTGCAATACAGGCAACGTGGTGAAACAGAGAAATACTGTTGCTGCAACCTGTACATCCCTGCATGTTCCTTGTCACAGAGACACTTCAAGCCACATTCTTTCCTCCAGCTTTTGCAACACTTCTCTACCATCCATAACCCGCTCAGTGCCTCCTTCTATGCCCATTCACCTACTTCATCCTTGTCACCAACCCACTGCCAGGCTTTCCTGTTCCATACTCCTCCTACTTCCTGACCCAAAAATCCACGTACCATTCCATTCCAGGGAGGGTTATCACATAGTCATCATTTGTCTTCACCTAAACACTCATATACACCTGTATCCACCAGTCTTCCTCAAGACAGCTACTTTGCACTTACTCACTCACGGACAGACAGTGAGCCAGCCACCTACCTACCTAGCTAGCTACCTAGCTAGCTAGCTAGCTGATCACATTCAGGGAAAACTATTCCTCAGTCATCTCACCTTCTGGGAGAGGTCCAAGCCTGGAGCTGCACTCCAAATGGTCCAAGCTTCATTGTGCACCGAGCAAAGAGGATCTGCTTGCAGGAAGTAGGTTTGTACCCACTGTCCCCCAGCTGAGGGGGGAACAGGAGGCCTTTGCCTACATGCTGTCATCTGTGCTCCCAGGCCATAAACATCTACCCTCCTTGGCCCACCTGTGCAAATCCCCATCCAGCCCCACGTGCCATAACCATACCATTTTCATGTCACAGTTACCTTACAGGGTGTTTCAATGCATTCCACATGCTCTGCAGTGCTAGGCCTTGCACCGCAGCAATGCATGTATATCCACACATCTGCAGCCTGCTGCAAGATGCTGCCCCTGCTTTGCCAGGGGGACAAGCCTGGCCATCGACCCATGACTTCAGCCTATATTAACCTACCTCAGGATGGCCCCGGGACCTATGGACCGCTCACATTGCTTTGTCCATGTTTGTTCCTGTGGCCCTACCTGTCCCTCCCCTCTTCTTTTTCTCTTCCTCTCTGTCCTTGTCTCTTTCAAACCTAAGACCAGTTGCCAGTGACAGGATACAACCTGCCAGGGTCTCCTTTGCACATCCATTCCTTCCCAGGTATTTCTAGAGAACGTCCCAAGTTCCATCAGAAACACTACCTCGACACCAGAGGGCGCTGTAGGAGTGGATTTCCATCACTTTTGGGCCTGCCGTGCTGCATTTCAAAGCCATTGCCTTCGTAGCACCCTTTCTGCTCATAACTGTAATTCTTTGCAACATCGACCTCCTAGACATGTCTTACCGTGTCTTACACATGCCACTTAGACCTCACAGGTCTCACAATTACTGCAGCGAGCCTGTAAACACGACCTGTGCAACTCTCCCTATGTGCATACAGTATCCCTCTCCCTATGTGCACACAGTATCTCTTTGTGCTTTTCTCTTTCACTCTCAAATCTATGCCTGAGCATGTAGCAAAATTCAAGTGCTCCATGCTTGCTTCTCAGGAATGCATGCCTCCTGCTCCGGCAAGTGCAACACTTTTGAAACGTGACACATACCTTCTCATATCAGCATGCTTAGGACAGCCAGAGCTGCATGCTCCCTGAGGACAGATTCTTTGCCATTTCTGCCTTGACAATCACACCGAGTGCCAGTCCACGGAGCTCCACACGGATGTAGTGTCCTTGCAATACAGGCAACCCTGTGAAACACACAAAGGCTGTTACTGCAACCTGTACATCCCTGCCCGTTCCCTGTCACCGAGACAGTTCAAGACATGTTCTTTCCTCCAGCTTTTGCAAGCCTCTTCTACAATCCATAACCCCATCCGTGCCTTCTTCTAAGCCCATTCACCTACTTCATCCTTCTCACTTACCTGCTCCCAGGCTTTCTTGTTCTATACTCCTCCTACTTCCTGACCCAAACCTCCACGTCCAATTCCATTCCAGGGAGGGTTATCATGTACTCATCATTCTTCTTCAGCAAAACATTCATATACACCTCTATTCACCAGTCTCCCTTAAGACAGCTACTTTGCTGTGACTGACTGACTGACAGCCAGCCAGCCAGCCAGCCAACCAACCAGCCAACCAACCAGCCAGCCTGCCAGCCAGCTAGCTAGCCAGCCAGCCAGTCAGCCAGCCAGCCAGCCAGCCCACCAGCCAGCCAGCCAGCCCACCAGCCAGCCAGCCAGCCCACCAGCCAGCCAGCCAGCCACCTAGCTAGCTAGCTAGCTAGCTAGGTAGCTAGCTGATCAAATCCAGGGAAAATTATTCCTCGCTCATCTCACCTTCTGCAAGAGGTCAAAGCCTGCAGCTGCACTCCAAGCTGTTGAAGCCTCAGCATGCATCAGGTCCACAGGATACCCTTGCAGGAAGCAGGTTTGTACCCACTGTCCCCCAGCTGAGGGGGGAACAGGAGGCCTTTGCCTACATGCTGTCATCTGTGCTCACAGGCCATAAACATCTACCCTCCCTGGCCCACCTGTGGAAATCTTCACGCATCCCCCCATGCCATAACCATGCCATTTTCATGTCACAGTTACCTTACAGGGTCTTTCAATGCCTTCTACATGCTCTGCAGTGATAGGCCTTGCACTGCAGCATGGCATATATATTCACACAGCTGCAGCCTGCTGCAAGATGCTGCCCCTGCTTTGCCAGGGGGACAGGCCTGGCCATCGGCCCATGACTTCGGGCTACATTAACCTACGTCAGGATGCTCCTGGGACCCATGGACTGCTCACATTGCTTTGTGCTTGTGCCTTATAGCTACTAACAAATGACAGTGAGAGGACACACTGTCTGAGGATCTCCTTTGCATATTCATTCGTGCACTGCTATTTCTACAGAATGTCACAAATTCCATCAAAACAACTATGTACACACAGGAGGACACTGTAGGAGTGGACTTAGTTGCAGCCTACCGTGTTGCATTGCAAAGCCATTTCCATCGTAGCACTCTTTCTGTTCAGAACTCCAATTCCTTGCAGCACCTACCTCCCATGTCTTACCCATGGCACTTACAAATCACAGGTGTCATCTCACAAGTACCGCACCCAGTCTATCAACACACCTCGCACAATTCTCTACATGCGCACAGAGGATCTCTTTGCACTTCTCACTTTCACTCTCCAATCTCTGCCTCAGCACGTACAATACCTCAACCCCTCCGCTTTTGCTTCTCAGCAATGCATGCCTCCTACTATGGCAACTGCAACACTTCTGAAACACAACACATACCTTCCCATATCCACATCTGTAGGACAGCCACAACTGTGTGCTCCAACAGGACAGATTCTTCTCCATTTCCATCTTCACTGTCACACCCAGTGCCAGCACATGTAGCTCCACATGGATGCAGCACCATTGTGACACAGGCAGCCCTGTGAAACACACAAATCCCGTCACTGACACCGTCCATCCCTGCCCATCCCTGTCAGCGAGACATTTATGGCCACCTTCTTTCCTACAGCCTTTCTAACACTCTTATACAATCATGAATCCCCTCATTACCCCCTTCTGTGTCATTTCACATACTTCATCTTTCTCACTAAGCCACTCTGTGGGTCTCTTGTGACATACTCAGAATCTGCAGTGGCCCAAACATCCACATAGCATTCCATTTCAGGGATAATTGTCACACACTGCTTGTCCTTGCTCAGCAAACATCCATATACCACTCCATCCACAAGTCTCCCTGCACACTGCCGCTTTGCAGGAACAATGGGCCCGCTCTTTACACGGATGGAAAATTATTCCTAGGTCATCTCACCTTCTGGGACAGCTGTGTATGCACTAAGACCCGAGCCAGGAGCTGCACAGCAAATCCACTAGGCCTCAGCATGCAGCGGGCGAGGAGGATGTGCCTGCAGGAACCGGGTTCGTACAGACCGTCCCGCAGCTCAGGGCGGATCGGGAGGCCTCCGGGTACGTGCGGTAAGCTGCGGTCTCACGCAATACACAAGCATCCTCTTTGGCCCCCCCGTGGAAAGCCTCACCCAGCCGCACATGAAATAACCGTGCCCTTTTCACGTCACAGGCACCTTACAGGCCCTTTCTACTCATTAGGGGCCCTGCACAGTGCTAGGCCACATACCACAGCAGTGCATTGAAAGCAAGAGATGTGGAGTCTGCTGCAACTCACCGATCCCACTCGCCCAGGGGGACAGGCCTGGGCACAGTGCCATCGCTTCAGGGTCCACGAATCGATGTCCCGATGCTGCGGTGACTCACGCAGTGCCGATAAAGCTTTGTTCCTGTCCCTGGCTGTGAGGCCATCTGTTGTTCCACCGCTCTTTTTCTGTCCTCTTTTGCTCCTTGTGTCTCATACCTATGAGCAAATCCAAGGGAGAGGACACACAGTGTGAAGGTGTCCTTTGCCCCTCATTTCATTCTGAGGTGTTTATAGACACCCTTGTCATTGTCATGAACAGCAGTATGGAAACACAACAGGCTACCGCATGAGTGCACTCACCTCACACCCAGCGTGCTACTTTGCATTCCAAGCCATTTCCTTTGTAACATTTTGCACAGAACTGTAATCCCTTCAAGCACCTACCTCCGATCTCTTAGATGGGTCACTTGCAACTCACAGGTGTCACAATTTTTGCATGCAGCTTGTAAACGCAACCTGCATAGTTTTCTGTATGCACACAGAATATCTCTTGCCACCTCTCTATTTCTGTTCCAAACCTCTGCCTCAACATGTATGAGAACTCAGGTGCTCTGTGTTTGTTTCTCACCAAGACATACCTCCTGCTATGTATACTATGACACTCTTTAAATACCAAACATACCTTCCCATATTCACATCAGAGGACATCCCGATGTGAAGGCTTCAGCTGGGCACTTTCTTCTAAATGTCTGCCTTCACAATCCCACTCTGTGCCAGCACACGTTGCTCCATATGGATGCATTACCCTTGCAATGCAGGCAGCCCTGTGAAACACACAAATACCGTCACTGACCCTGTACATCCCTTGCCATACCTGTCAGCAAGACATTTCAAGCTGCCTTCTTTCCTAAAGCTTTTACAACAGTCTTATACAATCAGGAACCCCCTCATCACCCCCTTCTCTGTCATTTGACAGACTTGATCCTTCTCACTAAGCCACTCACGGTCTTTTTTGCCATGTAATAATAGTATGTACCGACCTGAACACCCACATACCATTCCATTTCAGGGATTGCTGTCACACATTCATCATCCTTCCTTACTCCATCATTCCTATAGATCTCCATCCACAGGCCTCCCTCAAGACAGATACTTTGCACTGACAGGCAGCCACCTTGTTATATTCACGGAGAATTACTTCTCAGCCATCTCACCGTCCGGGACAGGCGTGTAGGCAATAATGCCCAAGCCCGAGAACGCCCTCTGAATTGTCCAGGCCTCAGCATGCAGCGGGCGAACAGTAAACGCTCGCAGGATCCAGGCTCGTACATGCCGGCAGGAACTAGGTTTGTACATACTCTCCCCCACCTCAGGGGGAAGCAGGAGGCCTTCGGGTACCTGCCGTAAGCTCCGCTCACGTGCCACAGACATCTATCCTCTTTGCCTCAGCTGTGGGAAGCCTCACCCACCCTTACATGACATAAGCTTGCCATTTCCTATGTCACAGGCACCTTATAGGGTGTTTTCAATCCATTCCACACTGTCCGCAGTGCTAGGCCACATACCACAGCAGTGCATATGGAGCAACAGATGCTGAGCCTGCTGCCACACACTGAGCCCACTTTCCCAGGGGGACAACTCCGGCCACCGTCCCGTGGCTACGGGGTCCATTACCTGACGTCACGGTGCCCTCAGGACCCACGCAGTGTTGCCATAGGTCTGTGAGCCTTTCTGTGCAGGCACGTCTTCTCTTTTCCACTCTTTTTTTTTCTTTCCTGGCGTCTTTTTGTCACTCCTCGCGTCTCATACCTAGAAAGAAATCCAAGTGAGAGGACACACTGTGCGAGGGTATCCTCTGCACGTTTTCACTTTCATCAGGACCACTGTGTGAACACTTCAGGCCACTGTAGGAGTGCAGTCACCCCACTTGCAGCCCGCTACCTCGCATTTCAAGGCCATCGCCTTTGTAGCACTTCTTCCCCACAGAACTGCCACGCTTTCCAGTACCTTCCTCCCACGTCTCGCACACGTCACTTACCACTCACAGGTGCCACAGTTATTGCACCAAGCTTGTAAACACGCTGTGCACGATGATGTGTATGCACACACATATCTCTTGGCACTTATCCATCTCGCTACCAAATGCCTGCCTAAACAGGGATGAAAGCAAAAATGCTCCACGTCCGCTTCTCAGCAACACATACCGTGCAGTACGGCAACTCTGACACATTTTAAACACGACACATACCTTCCCTTATCCACGTCCAGAGGACAGGCAGAGGTGAAGGCTCCAGCAGGACACTTTGTTCTCCACGTGTGCCTTGACAATCACAGCCAGTGCCAGCAGATGTAGCTCCACACGGACGCAGTACCCTCGCAATGAAGGCAGCCCTGTGAAACACACGAATACAGTCACCAAAAGATCCACATGAAATACACATCAAATTCCACTTCAGGGATTTCTGTCATAGACTCATAAATCTTTCTCAACCGAACATCCATATACAACTCCATCCAAAAGGCTCCCTGCACACAGCTGCTTTGCACATTACAAGCATGAAAAATTATTCCTAGGTCATCTCACCTTGTGGGACAGCTGTGTATGTATGCACTTAAATCAAAGCCAGCAGCTCCACTTCAAATCTTCTAGGCCTCAGTATGCAGCGGGCGAAGAGGATATGCCCGCAGGAAGCGGGTTTGTACACACCGTCCAGCAGCTCAGGGGGGAACGGGAGCCCTCGGGATCCACGTGATAAGCTCCCGTCTCACGCAGGCCACAGCTATCCTCTTTGGCCCACCTGTGGAAAGCCTCCCCCAGCCCCACAGTCCTCAGCCACGCCATTTTCCCCTCACAGTTACCTAGCAGCATTTCCCGACGCATCGCACACTCTCCGCAGGCCTAGGCCTGGCACCACAGCACCGCATTTGCATCGACAGATCTGGAGCCCGCCGCCAGACACCGACCCAGTTTTAGCAGGGGGACAGGCCCGGGCATCGGCGCACGCCTTCCCCGAAGGAATGAAGCCACATCACAACGCCCGCCGGGAACCACGGCCCGGTCATATGCTCTGACGCTGTCCTGTTATGTGTCCCTACCTGTCCTTCCAATCTTCCTTTCCTCTCTTCTCTTCTCTCTCTCTCTCCTTCTGTCTCTCGTACCTACTGACAGGTGACAGTGACAGGACCCACTGCCTGAGTATGTCTTCTCCACATCATTTCCTTCACAGGCATTTGTACAAAACGTTATAAGCTCCTTCATGAACAGTACCTGCGCACAACGGGACGCCGTAGGAGCGGACTCACCTCCCTTCCAGGCTGCCGTGTTGCATTTCTAAGCCATTCCCCTCGGAGAACTTTGTGATGTTCAAAGAAACCTGTCTAGAAGAGAGACAGTAAAAAACTTAGCTGTCTGCTACATCTGCATCCCATTACCAGGCACTTGAACAGCAAGGAAGTACCCAAACCAGGAAACAATGACTTCATTCTTACCCCTGTGTGCCTACTTACCATCTTTGACAAGTACAAACATTCCCTTAGCCTCTGCAGTCACGTACATATCTGATGGTTTTTACTTGCCTTGGTTTTCCACCTTCATTTCAATGCTTTGCTCCTCACGTACAGCTCGTGCCACCTTCTATTTTTCGGTTCCATGTGCTTTTGGTTTGTTTGCTCAATGTCTTTTCACTTTCCTCTGCCATGCTGCCTTTAAATTAATTTTTTTTTTTTTTTTTATTTTTTTTTTTAAAGGGAGCATGCCACCTTGGCTGCATCTCTGTTCCCTAGCATCCGTGCTTTTTCCTTTTTTTCCTGTCTTTTTTTTTTTTTTCCCATTACCAAATTATATATATTTCTACATATAATATATATTATAAATAAAATGTATATATACTATGCAAGACATCAGACATATAGTAACATATACAAATATATGAATTCCATTATATACCATATATATTATATGTATAATATCTAACATACATTCCATATATTTCATATATACCACATATGATATAGCCAACAGATAATATATATTACCTACTACCCATTTTATAGCCAAATATGATATGTATAATATCTATATTTCATATATCCACATAAAATACATAAAATTTATGTAACATACATATACTAGATATATTATTATACTCAGCTGCTGCTTACCGGGTTGCTGCTCCTCAGGCAACCGTCAGCAGGTGTTTCTGGGGGTGGTGATGCTCATCAGGCAACCGTCTCCAGGTGTTTCTGGGGGTGGTGATGCTCATCAGGTAACCATCTCCAGGTGTTTCTGGGGGTGGTGATGCTCATCAGGTAACCATCTCCAGGTGTTTCTGGGGGTGGTGATGGTCATCAGCCGAACAGCTCGTACATCTGTGCGAAAGTCCAGAAGCCATACCTAGTGTTCCAAAAACTGCATTTTTCTGAAAGGAGCGACTATTCCATCTCAAGGTCCTGGTAAACACAGCGAAAGCACCAGAGCCCACACAACAGGGCTACGCACTCTCCCGTCCCGGCAGCAGCCGCTCCACCTGCACAGCGTCCCGGCTCAGCCTCCACCCGAGCGCCCCGAACACCGGCTCCACCCACGCCTCGCGGTGGCCAGCCGCTGCAGGTCCTCCACTCCCTGCCCGTTCCATCGTCCCCGACGTTCCTGTATGTGTGTGCCACTCAGTGTGGAGCACGTGCTGTTTTCCAGTATCTCCTTCTTACCTGCCCAGGCGCCGCGCTGACCGGACAGCCCCCACAGCCCGCAGTCAGTCCGTGCCGCAGACACCCGAGCAGCCGGGCCGCGAGCGCGCAGGACCCGGTGCGGGGACGCGGCCGCCGCCGTCGGTGCCCCCCCCGTCCCGTTCCCGGCGCGGGGACGCTGCCGCCGCCGCCCGCGCCCCCCCCCCTTCCCGGCGCCAGGACGCGGCCGCGGCCGGCGTGGCCCCCCCCCCCAGACTCCCGGCACGGGGATGCAGCTGAGGCTGGCCGTCCCCGTTTCCTTTGCGCCGCAAACAAACTGCTGCGGCCGCCGGGACATCCACCTCCCCTCCCCGGAGACGCAGCCCGGGCGGGCGGGTCCCCCACCACTGTCTATCGGCGGCGGCGAGTGCTGCTGCCGCCGCTGCCGCCGCCCCCCCCCCTCGGCGGCAGGCGCCGCCGCTCCCCCGGCGACTCAGGAAACCTGTACCGCTCTGCGCGCAACAGACCCCCCAGCCTCCACCGGCCTCTCGACCGGGGTCGCCGCCGGCTTCACCTCCAGTCCGCCGGCGCTCCGCCGTCGCCGCCGCCGCCCACGGCGCCGCCCCCGCCGCTCCACCGGCGCCGCTCCGCCACCTCTCCCGCAGCTCCGCCGCAGCCGGCACTCAGCCGCGGAGCGCCGTCGGCGCTCGGCCGCCGCCGGCAGTCCACCGCCGCTGCCTGGCCGCCGCTGGCCAAGCCGCGCTGGGCGCTCAGGGCCGGGTCCTCCGCCGCCCTCCGCTTCCCGCCGCCGCCGCCGCGCGCCTGCCGCGGAGCGCCGGCGGCGCTTGCCGGGCGCTCCGCGGCCGGTTCTCCGCCGTCCGCTCCCGCCGCCGTCGCGGCCGGGTTCTCTCGCGCTCGCCCGCTCCCGCCGCCGCTGCCGCCGCTCGCCTCCGAGCGCCGGGTGGCGCTGGGCCGCGCCTGCGCTCCGCGGCTGCTCCTCCGCCGCCGTCCGCTCCTGCCGCCGCCGCTGGCCGCGCTGCCCTGTGGCCGGTGCTCCTCCGCCGGTTCTCCGCCGCGTCCGCTCCCGCCGCCGCCGGCCGCGCCGCTTCCGCGCCGGTGCTCCTCCGCCTCCGCCGCCGCCGCGCCGGCTGCCCTGAGCGCCGGGCGGGCGCTGGCCGCGCCGGGCGCTCCGGCCGGTGTTCCGCCGCCCTCCGCTGCCGCCGGCCGGGGGTGTGCTCGCCGGCGGCTCGGGAGCTGCCGGCGGGCGTTGGGCCGCCAGCCCGCGGCTGGTGTTCCGCGCCCCGGCCGCGTCGCCGCTGCCGCTGCTGCTGCCCCGGAGCGTCGGCGGCGCTGGGCCGCCGCCGGCGCTCCGCGGCCGGTGCTCCGTCGCTCCTCCGCCCCTCCGCTCCCGCCGCCGCCCGGCCGCCGCCGGCGCTCACCTTCCGCTGCCTCACCGTAGCCGCCGCCGCTCCGCCGCTCGTCGTCCGCCGCTGGTGCTCCTAGGGGTCTCGCGGGCGGCGCCGGGGGGCCCCTCTTGAGGGGCTCGGAGCCGAGGGGCGGGGAGAGGCGGGCCGGGGCGGAGAGGGGCGGGCCGGGGCGGGGCTTGGCGGCCAGGGGCGGGCCGGGGCGCCGAGGGGCGTGGCCGCCGTTCGGCCGACGGCGCCGGTGCGTATCCCTGAACGCAGGGATCTCGGCAGCTCCCGCCGCCCCGACCGCGCCGTCGCTCTTTCCCGCAAGCCCGCAAGGCTCGCGAGCCGCCGCGGCGGCACTCTCGGGGTGCGCATTTCGTTCTGGCAGCCAGGTACGTTCCTAAACCCCCTGAGAATACCCCCGCGGCCGCCCTTTTCGAACGCGTCACAACTGCGCATGCTCGAGCCAGCCGACGCCATTTTGGCCGTCGTCCGTACCGCGCATGCTCGAGCGATGCGGGCGCCATTTTGGTTGTCGTCCGTACCGCGCATGCTCGAGAGATGCCGACGCCATTTTGGTAGTCCACGGTACCGCGCATGCTCGGGCGATGCCGACGCCATTTTGGTAGTCCACCGTATCGCGCATGCTCGAGCGATGCGGGCGCCATTTTGGTTGTCGTCCGTACCGCGCATGCTCGAGCGATGCCGACGCCATTTTGGTAGTCCACGGTACCGCGCATGCTCGAGCGATGCCGACGCCATTTTGGTAGTCCACGGTACCGCGCATGCTCGAGCGATGCCGACGCCATTTTGGTAGTCCACGGCATCGCGCATGCTCGGTACAGCGCGGGTAAAGGTGGGGGTGTAGGGTAAAGGGATCGGGTGCAGGGATCAGGGGTTATAGGGTACTGTAAAAGGCTTATAGTGAGGGTGAGGAAGAGGGTGGGGTGAGGGAGCAGGGACAAGGGATCAGGTGTAGGGATCAGGAGTCATCATTACAGTGAGGATGAGGACGAGGGTCACCATGAGGGTGAGGGAACAGGGCCAAGGGGTCAGGTGCAGGGGATCAGGTTTTAGGGCTACAGTGAGGGTATAGATGAGGGTAATATGACACTACAGTGCCAAGGGATCAGGTGCAAGGGATCAGGGTTAGGGTTACGATTAGGGGGTGCGTTCAGGTGCAAGGGATCAGGGTTAGGGTTACGATTAGGGGTGCGTTCAGGGGGCGTGGTCTAGGGTTCGGGTTGCAAAGGGGCGGGTCTGAGTCGTCAGGGGGCGTGGTCTAGGGTTCGGGTTGCGAAGGGGCCCAGGTGCAGTGAATAGGGGGGAGGGTGAGGAGGGGGTGTGTTGAGGGTTAGGGTCGTTACCGTATTGATAGTAATGACAGTGCTCAGGATTAGGGGTAATTAGCATCAGGAGGTCATTAGTGTTATTCAGATGCTTGGTATCATGAATGTTGTCAGTATATATAGAATTGTTAGCCTATGCAGGGTAATCAGCATCATGAGGGTAGGTAGCATAATAAAGTTAATTTGCATAATTAAGGTGGTGATTGGTGTAATCTATGTACCCAGCATAATTAGGGGTTGTTAGTATTAGGGGTTGTTAGCATAATTAGGGTTATTGGTGTAAACACAGTAATCAGCACTGTCAGGGCACTTAGCATAATCCATACCATTAGCATAAGGAAGAAGGTCCTTTGCAATATTGGGGCTATTGTGATCATTAGCATTGTGAGGATGATTAAGTTATGAATGACTCTGTGGTTACCATTGTTGGGGTTGGTTCATTATCATCATTACAGTCATTTGCATAACAACTACAGTTACCATTTTCCTTCTTACAGGAACCTACGATTTTCATTCCTTCACAATTAAGACACTTCGCAGCAGGAGGGCAAGAACCGTCAGGAAGACAATTAAGACACTTTGCAGCAGGAGGGCAAGCACCTAGACGAGTACAATGAAGATACCCACCCCTGTGACGATGAGGATAATGTCAACAGCAATCAGCAGTACTAGAAGAGAACAACCATGACCATAATGACCACAATTGTGGTCATTATGCTGCACAAGGTAGGAACAACCATGACCACATATAGGAGAACAGACATGACCTGAAGCAGGCCCCAACCCTGACCCTGACCCCAGCCAGACCCCAACCTGTACTCCAAGCAGGCCCCAACCGTGAGCCTGACCTCAACCAGACCCCAATCTTGACCCTAAGCAGGCCCCAACCCCGACCCCGATGCTGACCAGACCCCGACCGTGGCCCTGAGCAGGCCCTAACCCCGACCCTGATGCCGACCAGACCCTGACCGTGACCCTAAGAAGGCCCCAACCCCGACCCTGATCCAAACCAGACCCTGACCGTGGCCCTGAGCAGGCCCCAACCCCGACCCTGATGCCGACCAGACCTCGACCGTGACCCTAAGCAGGCCCCAACCCCGACTCTGACCTCTACCAGGCCCCAACCCTGACTCTGACCCTAATCCTAAGCACACCCTGACCCTGTCCCTGACCCTAACCTTAACCAGATCCCCAGCCTAATCCCACCTCTGACCCCAATCCCAGCTGTAACCCTAACCCTGGCCCTAACCCCAATCCTGGCCCCAACCCCAATCCTGGCCCTAACCCCAATCCTGGCCCGAACCCTAATCCTGGCCCCAACCCTAATCCTGGCCCCAACCCCAATCCTGCCCCCAACCGTAGTCCTGGCCGTAACCCTAATGCCGACCGTAACCCTAGTCCCGGCCGTAACCCTAGGGACTCGGAACCCTAGTCCCGGCCGTAACCCTAGGGAATCGGAACCCTAGTCCCGGCCGTAACCCTAATGAATCCTAACCCTAA
>NW_028147553.1:68428-105928 GCF_008360975.1 Lichenostomus cassidix
CATGTACATACACACACACACATATATATACACACACATGTATATATACAGACTTATGTATATACACACCATACATATGTATACACAGACACACATATATATACATGCACAGACAGATATATACACACATACATATATATACACACATATGAATGTATACACAGAAATATGTATATATTCACACACGTATATATATACACAGACATATATATACACACACCGATATATGTACACAGATATGTATACATATGGACATATGTATGTATACACAGAAATATATATATTCACCATATGTATATACTCACATATGTATATATACACACACGTATCTATACAGAGACACGCATATGTATCCACACACATATATGTATACACACACATGTATCTATACACTCACACATATATACACACACACACACATATATATACACACATATATATATATACAGACACACAGGGATATATATACACACATACATATATATACACACATATATACACATATATATACACAGACATATATATACACATATACACATATACATATACACACATATATATTCCAATATGAATATATATGCACATACATATACACACACATATTTATACACACCATATATATATACACACACAGACATATATATGCAGAGATTCATATATATACACACATATGTATATATATATACACATAGAGATACAGACTCATATTTATACACACCATATATATAGAGACACACACACACATATATATGCACTCACAGATATATATACACACATATGTATGTATACACATAGAGATACACACACATATTTATACACACCATATATATATACACACACACATATATATGCAGACACACATAAATATACAGACGTATGTATATATATATACACATAGAGATACACAGAAATAGTTATATGCACTATATATATACACACAGACATATATATATTCACATACATATATATATACACACATATGCATATATGTACACATACAGATACACGCACTCACATATATATACACACACATATATACACATATATATATGCATACTATATATATACACAGGCACACATATATATACACACATATATATACCTACATATGTATATATATACACATATAGATACATGCACTCACATATATGTATACACACACATATGTACAGACATATGTATATATACACACACTTATATTTATACAGACACGTATGTATATGCACACACATATATGTATACACACAGAAATGTATATATACACACACACACACATATATGTGTACAGATATATATGTGTACACTGACATATGTATATATACACAGAAACATATATACATACTCTCATATATATATATACAGACAGATATATATACACATACAGACATATATATACACACACAGATACATATATATATATTTATATATACCCACATGTACATACATATAGATATACAGACACATATGTATATACACACCCATATGTATATATATGGCCATATGTCTGTATACACACACATATATATATACACCATATGTATATACACACAGATGTATATATACACACATGTATATATACTCACACACACACATATACACACATATGTATATACACACCATGTATATGTATACACACACACGTATATAGACGCTTATACATATATCTACACACACACATATATATACACACATATGTATGGATAGACAGACATATGTATATATACACATATGCATATATACACACACATATATTTACACACACCCATATATATACACAGATATGTATATATACGCCCATATGTATGTATACCCACAAACATATATATACACCATATGTATATATACACATATGCATATATATACATATGTATATATACACAGTCAGACATATATAGTCACACACATATATGTATACACATAGAGGTATATATACAGTCACATATATATGTACACACATACACATATATATACATATTTTTGTATGGATACACAGACATATATATATACTCTATATGTATATATACACATATGTATACATACCCATATGTATATATATATAGACACATATGTATATCCACACACATTTATGTATACACACATATATGTATATATACCCTTATACATATAGAGACACAAGTACATATATATACACCCACGTATATATATACACACATACACATATATATACACACACACATATATATACACACATATGTATATATGCACCATATATATGTACACACACACACATATATATACATGCTCACATATGTATATAGTGACACATATATATATACACAGACATATATATACACCTATATGTATATAGCCACCATATATATGTACACACATATACATATATATACCTGGTCACACATACATCTACACACAGCCATATATATACACACATATGTATATGTACGCCCACATGTATGTATACAGAGAAATATATATATTCACCATATGTATATATATACATATGTATATATACACATATGTATATATACACAGTCACTCATATATAGCCACACACATATATGTATACACAGATGTGCATATATACAGTCACATATATATATACAGACACATACATATGTATGTATCTAGAGACAGATATATATATACACCATATGTATATACACACTTATGTATATAGACACACATGTATATATATGGAGACACACATATATATCTACACACATATATGTATTCACACACATATGTATATATATACTTACACATATATAGCCAGACACATATATAAATACATACACATATATATACATACACATACACATATATATACACACATGTATATGCACAACATATATATGTGTACACACAGACATATATATAGATGGTCACACATATCTATACACACAGAGATATATATACACACAGAGGCATATATATACACATATGTATATACACACCATATATATGTACACACTCACACATATATATACATGCGTACACATATATATATATACAGATATACATATAGACACACAGAGATATATGCACACATTTGTATATAGACACCATATATATGTACACACACAGACATATATATCCATGCTCACACATATATATATGCACACATATATATATACACACCCCCATATATATACACACATATGTATATACACACCATATATATGTACACAGAGAGACATATATATACATGGTCACACATGTATATACATATAAACATATATATACACACATATGTATGGATACACACACATATGTATATATATACACAGAGGTACATATACACGCACACATATATATACACACACCCATATATATACAGACATATGCATATATACGCCCATATGTATGTATACACACAAATATATATATACACCATATGTATATATACATATATGTATATATACACATTCGTATATCTATACAGTCACACATATATAGCCACAGATATATATGTATACACACACGTGTATATATAGAGTGACATATATATATATATATACACACACAGATATATATGCACACATATGTATGTATACACACAGATATATATACACCATATGTATATACACACATATGTATATATATATACACACATGTATATACACAGAGACACACCTATACATCCACACACATATATGTATACACACACATATGTATATATACGATCACATATATATAGACACACACAGATATATATACACACACATATATATACACACATATATATATGTACAGACAGATATATATACGCACAGACATATATATACACACATCTGTATGTACTCACCATATATATGTATACACACACACATATATACATGCTCACACATATATATATCCACACATATATATATGCTGAGAAACGGAGGCCTGAGAAATCAATATGAATTTACCACAAGCTTCAGTTTATTCATTTACAGCATATAATGTCTATCGTAGTTAACTAACTCATGCCTATTCTGTAATCATACAATAGTATTGGTTCTATACTTCCACGGCCTAAGTTTGGCTACTCGCCTTAACATGTATGTACGTTTCCCTATAATGCCCGATTTCTGCCTATTTGTCGCCATGTAACGCATTCCGGACGGCTCCTACCATGTCCACGTGGAAGGAAAGTCACGGTGACCTTAGATCGCCGATGGGACGAAGGTACGTCATGAATAGTCGGTGGAATATGGCTATTGTGAAGAAGCGGCTGGTTAATAAGCAATCTATGTCCATCTGCGTGTCCCTTCTCTAGAAGCTAGCTTTCGACATACATATACACAGACACACCTATATACACAGATATGTATATACACACCATATATATGTACACACAGACATATATATACACGCTTACACATATGTATACAGACACACATATATATACATATATATGTAGGGATACACACAGATATGTATATATACACAGACGTACATATACACACTGACATATATCTACACATACCCATATATATACACAGACATTTGTTTATATATGCCCATATGTATGTATATTCAGGAATATATATATACATCATATGTATACACACAGATATGTATATATACACATAGGTATATATACACAGTCAGACATATATAGCCATACACCTATATGTATAGACATCCATGTATATATACAGTCACATATATATATATATATACACACAGATACATATATATACACACATATGTTGGGATACACACATATATGCATATATACATACACGTAAATATACACTCACATATATATACACACACCCATATATATACAGACATATGTATATATACGGCCATATGTTTGTCTACACAGAAGTATATATATACACCATATGTATATACACACATTTGTATATATACACACACGTGTATATACACAGACACACATATATAGCCTCACACATATATGTCTACACACACATGTATATATACACTGACACATATCTATACAGAGACAGATATATATACACACAGATATATATACACACGCACAGATATATATACGCAGACACAAATATATATGCACACATATACACAGAGATATATACACACATATATGTGTATACAAACAGATATGTATATATACACACACACATATACAGACATATACACAGATACATATATATATACACAGCTCTGTATATACAGACATATATATACACACATATATTTATATACATATATTTATATATACACACATATAGATACACACAGATATATATACACACAGATATATATACACACAGATATATATATATACAGACATATAAATGCACACATGTAATTATACACATATATGTATATATACATATATAGATACACACACATGTATGTACACACACATATATATACACATTCACATATATATACACACATTTTTATATATATACACATATAGATATTGATACATAATTATACACAGCATATATATATATATATATATACACACACATATCTATGCATACCCACATATATACTCACACATATGTATATATATACACCTATAGATACACACACATATTTATACACACCATATATATACAGTCACAGACATATATATGCATACACACATAAATATTCACATATCTGTGTATAGATATACATATAGATACAGACACATATTTATACACACCATATATATACACACCCACTCCTATATATGCACAGACATATATGTACACACATATGTATATATATACAGATATAGATACACACACATAAATATACACACCATATATATATGCACAGACACACACAGACATATATATGCACAGACACATATATATATACATATATGTATATAGATATATACAGATACACACATATATTTATACATGCCATATATATATACACACACCTACTCATATATATGCATACACAGAGATATATACACAGAAATGTATATATATAGACATACACATACACACACACACATATTTATATACACCATATGTATATATACACACACACACATACATATGCAGACACACATATATATACAGACATATGTATATATATACTCATACAGATACACACAAATATTTATACACACCATATATATATACACACACGTATATATATCCACTCACACATATATATACACACATATGTATAAATATACACATATAGATACACACACATATTTATATACACCATATATATATACACACACATATATATACAGAAATGTATATATATACACATACAGGTAGACAGACTTATTTATACGCAGCACATATATACACACACTTACACATATTTATGCACATACATATATATATACACACACATATGTATATATATACACATAGAGATACACAGACATATTTATACACAGCATATAAATATATACACAGACATATATATACAGACATATATATGCAGTCATATGTCTATAAACACTCATATGTATATATGCACACATGTATATATACACCGACATACAGAATATGCACACATATATATGTATAGACACATATATGTACGCACACACATATACACACCATATATATATATACACACACTCATATATATAGTCACACACAGCTATGTACACACGTATGTATATATACACACACATATGTGTGTATATACACATATGTATATATACAGACATGTTGTGTATACACACGTATATATACACACATGTATGTATACACCTATGTAAATATACCCACACGTATCTATACATCGACATATATATACCCACAGACATATATATATACACACAGACATGTATATATACACACAGACATATATACACACAGAGACATCCATATACAGACACCTACATATATATACACATACACCTATATAGACACACATATATGTACACATATATATATAGCCACACATATGTTTATACATACAGATATGTATATATACACACATATGTATATATATAGAGACACAGATATACACAGATATACATATACACACATTCACACAGACACATACATATACCCTGCGTTTCATTTGCGGGGCACTTTCTGCGTCGAGGCGCCGAATCGGTAGCCGAGGGAGGAGATGAGCATGGGGGACAGAGTGGCAAGGTGTTCAGAGAGCATATGCAAAGGGAAGGCCCAAGCCACCCAATTGTGAGAAGGTGAGCCAGGTAGGCAGCAGGCTTGAGGGAGTGGTGTGTAGTAAGTGGCTAGGAGGGAGAGGCTGGAAGGTGGTGGCTGAGCAGCAGGAGCGGCTGTTTGTTGCGTTTGATCCGCTTTTCTAAAATGAGTCCCGTGCTGTAATAGCCAATCCGTGAGAAGAAAGCGCACGGAGTCAGACATGAGAGGCATCTGGGCCCGACCACGGCACCGGTAGGGAGAGGACCAGACGGGCAAAGCGGTGGGAGATTGATTTTCCATGGGAGAGAGGTGTCCAGCTGTCAGTTAGCCATGGTGTTGGAAGAGGTTTGTGGCTTGCTGGAGGCCAGATGCAGGTGTTTGAGATGATTGCTAAATTTCGTTTGTCTTTCAGAGTGGTATCCTTAAGCGATTGGTTGCAGGGAAGTAATGATGGCACTAAGTGGCACGTGGAAGAAATGTTGAGGGAGTAAAGGTGGGAATGGAAAGGTGAAGGATGTGAGAGGTGAGGTTTTGTTGTTGTGAGCGTGAGGGGTGAAAGGTCAAAGTGTCTTAGGAAGGGATTGGTGTGGTAAATGAAGAAGCGTGAGCGTGGCTTGAACGGCGCAAGCAAGGAGCTGCTATGGTGGCGTAAGCAAGGCGTCAAGGGTTTGGAGAGAGTATGTGAGTTTTGTAGAAGGCAAGAGGTGCATAAAGGGAGTGTTTTGCAAAGTTTGGGAAGAGGGTTTGTTTGTTGTTATTCTTTGTGTGTTATAGTTGGTGAATGTATGTGCAGTGTATTTGGCTGTCTGTGTGTGTGTGTGTGAGTGAGATGTGGTAAGGCATGAAAGAAGGCAGAGTTTGAGAAGAGAAGGAAATGTGAGTAAAGAAGTATTTATTTTTTGGCATGGAGAGAGTTTGAAGGTGAAGTGTTTGTTAGTGCGTTGTAGGTGGAAAAAGTAATTTTTGGCACCTTGGTGCCCTCAGCCACGCCCCCCGGCACCAGGTGCCGCCCCCCGATTTTCGGCGCGCGCCGCGCGCTGCCGCGCGCGGCGCGGTGGATGCGGGGGGACACCCCGGGAGGCCCCTTCCGGGCGGCGCCATCCCCCCCCCTCTGCGGGGAGCTGCAGCGGCAGCCCCCCCCCTGCGGCGGGCCCACCTGGGCTGCCCCCCCTCGCGGGGGGGCCCGCCTGTGTCGCCCCACCTTCTGGCACAGGTGCCTCAGTTACGTTCCAGTGGGTGTAGGCGGGCCCGGCGGGCTCCCGGACTATGCGGCCGTGACGTGCCTAGCACACGCACGGGGTAGCCCGCGGTGGGATTCGAACCCCTGACGTGCAGAGATCCGGCTTAAGGCCATACCCACCGAGCCAGAGTGGCTCCTTAATTTTAAATCCTTTTTTTGGGGGCATATCCTTTTCGCCGCACAATGACGTCAACAAAGCCCTGCCCACTTCCCCGCCCCCGATTCTCCGTCCCTCACGGTACTCCACCCACTGCCTCGCCCGTCGTCCCTCCCTCGGCCCCGCCCCTGTCGTCTCTCGGCCCGGGAGAAAGCCACGCCTCCGGTGGTCTCTACACCCCGCCCCTCGACGTCACGGGGCTCGGCACACAGCCACGGCCCTGCCGCTCCCCCTACCCCGCCCAAGAGCCCGCCCCTCGGTGCCCCCTCAGTCCGCCCTAAGCTACGCCTGCCTCCGCCCGCCCGTCGCTATGGCAGCCCAGGAGCCGAGGCATTTTTATCGTTTTACTTTTTCCACCATTTTTGGAGCTCCTTTGCTAGAGAAAATTAGTAAGGTTCAGTGCATGGTTTCTACACGCTTTCCGTCAACTGTATTAGCACAAATTACCATTCTCTCAAATCTTACTAGGTCTTTTCATCACTTTTTGAAAGCACCATTTATGATTCTTGAAAACCAAAACACATTTTGGGGGATACTGCAGCACTAGCATACATAGAGTTGTGTCTCCCAACTATGTCCATTTTGCTTATCTCATTGTACAGCATTTCCTAGGGGCTTCTACTGTGTATCGCTGGGGTTTTTGCACTTGTTTTGTGCCTGCATTCACTTCTGTGTGCATGTCTTACCCCCTGCTGTGCTTTTGCAGGGATCACTTCTGCAGTCTTGGGGGTTTTTTTTCCACCTCTACACTACTGCCACGTGTTTACTAGTGTCCCCCAATCTGCAGAAAAAAATGGAAAAACTCTGCAACAACATTTTCATGTTACACACTCAAGGCATGACTTTATTTTGTGCCCAGCATGTACCACAGCAATCATCTCATCCCCCCATAGCCCGGGTGTGCAGAGACAACCATTCCAGACTACAGAGCTTTTACTCCGTTTCTCAGATAGTGCATACAGTAAAAGCCAATAGGAAAGCATTGCCTCAGTGTTCATTCGTCCAAAGTGGAGCAAAGTCCCCATATTCGGTGTCTCGTTGCACTCCAATGTCCTTGTCTGTCATGCTTATGACATTCTTCACTTGTTTTTAGCAGTCATTTCTCTGGGCCACGATGTCTTCAGCCCTGCTGCAGGTGCTGTGGCCTAGCTGCTTGTCATATCCATCATGTCTTCTGGAGAACCACATGTTCCTGCTGGATGTTCTGTTCACAGTGCTTGTCTTTCTGCTTCTCTTTGGGGGTCAATCCCAAGCTCTTGCTATGCTGAATTCACCAGGCCTCATGTGGCACAACATCGCCCTGGAAGAAACCAAACATTTCTTTTCCCAGGGGAAACCCAAACCAAACCTTTGACTCCAGTGACACAATATTTTTAACCTGATGATACATTTTGCAACAGTAGCAGTCAGTCATAACAATTTTCCTTCAGCAGCCTTTCATGTCATTTTGTTTTCTATATCTTTTGGAACAGAACAGATGCCATCTTTCCCTTCTCTATGCATGCCACATCACCACAATATCCTTGCCAGGATAGGCAACTGCAGCAGCAGCGAAACCCCACCATCCGGAAGAGAACACGACACACGTGTCAGTCATTTCCGCACGGCTCCGCACACGTGCTAGTCCGAGCGCCTGATGCCACGTCCTCCTGGGCCTCCTACCCACCAGCCGCCTGTTGAAGTCGTGACACAGCGGAGGGTTTCAGGCCTGCTCAGCCACAGCAACACATCAAAGTTTCCCAGTATTCTACAAATTCTCAATCAGGTGCACTGTCTCTTACCCACCCATGTCATCCCACCGCAACCACCCACTCTAATACCTTCTAATCCATCTCCAGGGCTTCTTCACACTTGCCTGCAGCAAAGGCTGTCCAACAGTGCATGCACTCCATACTCTGCAGAGTTGCAATTCCCCTCCAGGGATGGTCATCACACACTCGGCATTCTTCACCCAAGCATTCCTATCTCACTCCATCCACAAGTTTCTCTGAAGACACATACTTTGTATTGACATTCAGCCAGCTGCTGATTACGTCCAGGCAAAGTTCTTATGAAGTCATCTCACCTTCTGCGAGAGGTGTGTAGGCACAGAGGCCAAAGCCCGTGGCTGCACTCCAAGTCGTCCGAGCCTCAGCACGCAGCAGGCTGAGAGGATACGCTTGCAGGAAGCAGGTTTGTACCCACCGTTCCCCGCTCAGGGGGGAACGGGAGGCCTTTGCCTCCATGCCGTCACCTCTGCTCGCAGGCCAGAAACATCTACCTTCTGTGGCCCACGTGTGCAAACCTGAACCCACTGTCACATGCTATAACCGTGCCATTTTCATGTCACAGTTACCTTACAGGGTCTTTCAATGCCTTTGACACGCTGTGCAGTGCTAGGCCTTTCACTGCAGCACGGCATATATATCCACACAGCTGCAGTGTGCTGCAAGATGCTGCCCCTGCTTTGCCAGGGGGACAGGCCTGGCCATGGGCCCATGACTTCAGCCTATGTTAACCCACCTCAGGATGCCCCCGGGACGCATGGACCGCTGCTATCGCTTTGTCCCTGTTTGTTCCTGTGGCCCTACGTGTCCTTCCACTCCTCTTTTTCTCTCTGTCTCTCCTTGTGTCTGTCATAGCTACGAACAGATGCCACTCACAGCACACACCGTGTGAGGGTCTCCTTTGCACATCCATTCCTTCCCAGGTATTTGTAGAGAATGTCACAAGTTCCATCCTAAACACTACCTTGACACAAGAGGGTGCTGTAGGAGTGGCCTCCTGTCACTTCCAGTCTGCCGTCTTGCATTTCAAAGCCATTGCCTCCATAGCACCCTTTGTGCTCAGAATTGCACTTCTTTCCAACACCCACGTCCCATGTCTTACACGTGGCACTGACAACTCACAGGTCTCACAATTATTGCACCGAGCCTGTAAACACGACCTGCACAACTCTCCCTATGTGCACCCACTATCACTTTGTAGTTTTCCCTCTCTCTATCAAAACTATGCCTGAACAGGTGCCCAGATTCCAACTGCTCCGTGCTGGCTTCTCAGTAATACACGCCTCCTGCTATGGCAACTGCAACACTTTTGAACCATGACACATACCTTCTCATACCAGCATACTTAGCACAGCCAGAGTTGCATGCTCCCCCAGGAGAGATTCTTCTCCATTTCTGCCTTGACCCTCACACCAGTGCCAGCCCATGGGGCTCCACATGGATGCAGTGTCCTTGCAATACAGGCAACCCTGAGAAACACACAAAGACCGTTGCTGCAGCCTGTACATCCCTGCACGTTCCCTGTCACCGAGACACTTCAAGGCACATTCTTTCCTCCAGCTTTTCCAAGCCTCTTCAACAATCCATAACCTCCTCACCGTCTCCTTCTATGTCCATTCACCTACTTCATCCTTCTCACCAGCCCACTGCCAGGCTCTCTTGTTCCATACTCCTCCTACTTCCTGACCCAAACCTCCACGTCCAATTCTATTCCAGGGAGGGTTATCATGTACTCATCATTCTTCTTCAGCAAAACATTCATATACACTTGTATCCACCAGTCTCCCTCAAGACAGCTACTTTGCACTGCCTGACCGACTGACTGACTGAAAGTCAGTCAGCCAGCCAGCCAGCCAGCCAGCCAGCCAGCTATCTACCTACCTACCTACCTACCTACCTACCTACCTAGCTGATCACATCCAGGGAAAATTTTTCCTCATTCATCTCACTTTCTGGAAGATGTCAAACCCTGCAGCTGTACTCCAAATGTTCCAAGCTTCAGCATGCACCTAGCAAGGAGGATATGCATTGTACCCACTGTCCCCCAGCTCAGGGGGGAACGGGAGGCCTCTGCCTACATGCTGTCACCTCTGCTCGAAGGCCATAAACATGGCCTCCTTGGCCCACCTGTGCAAACTCTCATCCAGCCCCACGTGCCATAAAGAAAACATTTTCATGTCACAGTTACCTTACAGGGCCTTTCAATGCATTCCACATGCTTTACAGTGCAGCAATGCATGTATATGCACACATCTGGAGCCTGCTGTAAGATGCTCCCCCTGCTTTGCCAGGGGGACAGGCCTGGCCATCAGCCCATGACTTCAGTCTATATTAACTCACCTCAGGATGCCCCTGGCACCCTATGGACCGCTCCTATTGCTGTGTCCCTGTTCGTTCCTGTGGCCCTACCTGTCCCTCCTGTCCTCTTTTTCCCTTCCTCTCTGTCCTTGTGTGTTTCAAACCTAAGACCAGATGCCAGTGACAGGACACACCGTGGGAGGGTCTGCTTTGCAGATCCATTCCTTCCCAGGTATTTCTAGAGAACGTCCCAAGTTCCATCCTAAACAGTACCTCGACACCAGAGGGCGCTGTAGGAGTGGATTTCCATCACTTTTGGGCCTGCCGTCCTGCATTTCAAAGCCGTTGCCTTTGTAGCACCCTTTCTGCTCAGAACTGCAATTCTTTGCAACACCCACGTCTTACACATGTCTTACCGTGTCTTACACATGCCACTTACACCTGACAGGTCTCACAATTACTGCAGCGAGCCTGTAAACACGACCTGTACAACTCTCCCCATGTGCATACAGTATCCCTCTCCCTATGTGCACACAGTATGTCTTTGTACTTTTCTCTTTCACTCTCAAATCTATGCCTGAGCATGTAGCAAAATTCAAGTGCTCCATGCTTGCTTCTCAGCAATGCATGCCTCCTGCTGTGGTAAGTGCAACACTTTTGAAACGTGACACATACCTTCTCCTATCAGCATACTTAGGACAGCCAGAGCTGCATGCTCCCCGAGGACAGATTCTTCTCCATTTCTGCCTTGACACTCAAACCACGTGCCAGCCCATGGAGCTCCACACGGATGTAGTGCCCTTGTAAAACAGGGAACCTGGTGAAACAAAGAAATACTGTTGCTGCAACCTGTACATCTCTGCTTGTTCCCTGTTACAGAGACACTTCAAGGTACCTTCTTTCCTCCAGCTTTTGCAACACTTCTCTACCATCCATAACCCGCTCAGTGCCTCCTTCTATGCCCATTCACCTACTTCATCCTTCTCACTTACCTGCTCCCAGGCTTTCTTGTTCTATACTCCTCCTACTTCCTGACCCAAACCTCCATGTACCATTCCATTCCAGGGAGGGTTATCATGTACTCATCATTCTTCTTCAGCAAAACATTCATATACACCTCTATTTACCAGTCTCCCTTAAGACAGCTCCTTTGCTGTGACTGACTGACTGACTGACTGACTGACAGACTGACTGACTGACAGCCAGCCAGCCTGCCAGCCAGCCAACCAACCAAGCAGCCAGCCAGCCAGCCAGCCATCCAGCTAGCTAGCTAGCTAGGTAGGTAGGTAGGTAGGTAGCCAGCCAGCCAGCCAGCCAGCCAGCCAGCCAGCTAGCTAGCTAGCTAGCTAGCTAGGTAGCCAGCCAGCCAGCCAGCCAGCCAGCCAGCCAGCCAGCTAGCTAGCTATCTGATCAAATCCAGGGAAATTATTCCTCAGTCATCTCACCTTCTGCAAGAGGTCAAAGCCTGCAGCTGCACTCCAAGCTGTGGAAGCCTCAGCATGCAGCAGGTCCAGAGGATACCCTTGCAGGAAGCAGGTTAGTACCCACTGTCCCCCAGGACAGGGGGGAACAGGAGGCCTTTGCCTACATGCTGTCATCTGTGCTTACAGGCCATAAACATCTACCCTCTGTGGCCCACCTGTGCAAATCCCCATCCAGCCCCACGTGCCATAACCATACCATTTTCATGTCACAGTTACCTTACAGGGTGTTTCAATGCATTCCACATGCTCTGCAGTGCTAGGCCTTGCACCGCAGCAATGCATGTATATCCACACATCTGGAGCCTGCTGCAAGACGCTGCCCCTGCTTTGCCAGGGGGACAGGCCTGGCCATCGACCCATGACTTCAGGCTACATTAAGCCACCTCAGGATGGCCCCGGGACCTGTGGATCGCTCACACTGCTTTGTCCATGTTTGTTCCTGTGGCCCTACCTGTCCCTCCCCTCTTCTTTTTCTCTTCCTCTCTGTCCTTGTCTCTTTCAAACCTAAGGGCAGTTGCCAGTGACAGGATACAACCTGCCAGGGTCTCCTTTGCACATCCATTCCTTCCCAGGTATTTCTAGAGAACGTCACAAGTTCCATCAGAAACACTACCTCGACACCAGAGGGCGCTGTAGGAGTGGATTTCCATCACTTTTGGGCATGCCGTCCTGCATTTCAAAGCCATTGCCTTTGTAGCAGCCTTTCTGCTCAGAACTGCAATTCTTTGCAACATCGACCTCCTAGACATGTCTTACTGTGTCTTGCACATGCCACTTACACCTCACAAGTGTCACAATTACTGCACCGAGCCTGTAAACACGACCCGTACAACTCTCCCTATGTGCATACAGTATCACTCTCCCTATGTGCACACAGTATCTCTTTGTACTTTTCTCTTTCACTGTGAAATCTATGCCTGAACATGTAGCAAAATTCAAGTGTTCCATGCTTGCTTCTCAGCAATGCATGCCTCCTGCTGTGGCAAGTGCAACACTTTTATAACGTGACACATACCTTCTCATATCAGCATACTTTGGAAAGCCAGAGCTGCATGCTTCCCCAGGACAGATTCTTCTCCATTTCTGCCTTGATACTCAAACCACGTGCCAGCCCATGGAGCTCCACATGCATGTAGTGCCCTTGTAAAACAGGGAACCTGGTGAAACACAGAAATACTGTTACTGCAACCTGTACATCCCTGCCCGTTCCCTGTCACCGAGACAGTTCAAGACACGTTCTTTCCTCCAGCTTTTGCAAGCCTCTTCTACAATCCATAACCCCATCCGTGCCTTCTTCTAAGCCCATACACCTACTTCATCCTTGTCACTTACCTGCTCCCAGGCTTTCTTGTTCCATACTCCTCCTACTTCCTGACCGAAACCTCCACGTAGCATTCCATTCCAGGGAGGGTTATCACGTACTCATCATTCTTCTTCAGCAAAACATTCATATACACCTCTATTCACCAGTCTCCCTTAAGACAGCTCCTTTGCTGTGACTGACTGACTGACTGACTGACTGACAGCCAGCCAGCCAGCCAGCCAGCCAGCCAGCCACCCACCCACCCACCCAGCCAGCCAGCTACCCACCCAGCCAGCCAGCTATCTACCTACCTACCTACCTACCTACCTACCTACCTACCTAGCTACCTACCTAGCTACCTACCTAGCTGATCACATCCAGGGAAAATTTTTTTCTCATTCATCTCACTTTCTGGAAGATGTCAAAGCCTGCAGCTGTACTCCAAATGGTCCAAGCTTCAGCATGCACCTAGCAAGGAGGATATGCTTGCAGGAAGTAGGTTTGTACCCACTGTCCCCCAGCTCAGGGGGGAACGGGAGGCCTCTGCCTACATGCTGTCACCTCTTCTCGAAGGCTATAAACATGGCCTCCTTAGCCCACCTGTGCAAACCCTCATCCAGCCCCATGTGCCATAAAGAAAACATTTTCATGTCACAGTTACCTTACAGGGCCTTTCAATGCATTCCACATGCTTTACAGTGCAGCAATGCATGTATATGCACACATCTGGAGCCTGCTGTAAGATGCTGCCCCTGCTTTGCCAGGGGGACAGGCCTGGCCATCGGCCCATGACTTCAGCCTATGTTAACCCACCTCAGGATGCCCCTGGCACCCTATGGACCGCTCCTATTGCTGTGTCCCTGCTCGTTCCTGTGGCCCTACCTGTCCCTCCTGTCCTCTTTTTCCCTTCCTCTCTGTCCTTGTGTGTTTCAAACCTAAGACCAGATGCCAGTGACAGGACACACCGTGGGAGGGTCTGCTTTGCAGATCCATTCCTTCCCAGGTATTTCTAGAGAATGTCCCAAGTTCCATCCTAAACACTACCTCGACACGAGAGGGCGCTGTAGGAGTGGATTTCCATCACTTTTGGGCCTGCCGTCCTGCATTTCAAAGCCGTTGCCTTTGTAGCACCCTTTCTGCTCAGAACTGCAATTCTTTGCAACACCCACGTCTTACACATGTCTTACCGTGTCTTACACATGCCACTTACACCTGACAGGTCTCACAATTACTGCAGCGAGCCTGTAAACACGACCTGTACAACTCTCCCCATGTGCATACAGTATCCCTCTCCCTATGTGCACACAGTATGTCTTTGTACTTTTCTCTTTCACTCTCAAATCTATGCCTGAGCATGTAGCAAAATTCAAGTGTTCCATGCTCGCTTCTCAGGAATCCATGCCTCCTGCTGTGGCAAGTGCAACACTTTTGAAACGTGACACATACCTTCTCATATCAGCAGACTTAGGACAGCCAGAGCTGCATGCTCCCCCCGGACAGATTCTTCTCCATTTCTGCCTTGACACTCAAACCACGTGCCAGCCCATGGAGCTCCACACGGATGTAGTGCCCTTGTCATACAGGGAACCTGGTGAAACAAAGAAATACTGTTGCTGCAACCTGTACATCTCTGCTTGTTCCCTGTTACAGAGACACTTCAAGGTACCTTCTTTCCTCCAGCTTTTGCAACACTTCTCTACCATCCATAACCCGCTCAGTGCCTCCTTCTATGCCCATTCACCTACTTCATCCTTGTCACCAACCCACTGCCAGGCTTTCCTGTTCCATACTCCTCCTACTTCCTGACCCAAAAATCCACGTCCAATTCCATTCCAGGGATGGTTATCACATAGTCATCATTCGTCTTCACCTAAGCATTCATATATACCTGTATCCACCAGTCTTCCTCAAGACAGCTACTTGGCACTTACTCACTCACGGACTGACAGTGAGCCAGCCACCTACCTAGCTAGCTACCTAGCTAGCTAGCTAGCTGATCACATCTAGGGAAAATCATTCCTCAGTCATGTCACCTTCTGCGAGAGGTCCAAGCCTGGAGCTGCACTCCAAATGGTCCAAGCTTCAGCGTGCACCGAGCAAAGAGGATCTGCTTGCAGGAAGTAGGTTAGTACCCACTGTCCCCCAGCTCAGGGGGGAACAGGAGGCCTTTGCCCACATGCTGTCATGTCTGCTGCCAGGCCATAAATATCTACCCTCCTTGGCCCACCCGTGCAAATCCTCATCCAGCCCCACGTGCCATAAACATACCATTTGCATGTCACAGTTACCTTACAGGGTGTTTCAATGCATTCCACACGCTGTGCAGTGCTAGGCCTTGCACTGCAGCAACGCATGTATATGCACACATCTGCAGCCTGCGGCAAGACGCTGCCCCTGCTTTGCCAGGGGGACAGGCCTGGCCATCGACCCATGACTTCAGCCTACATTAACCCACCTCAGGATGGCCCCGGGACCTATGGACCGCTCCCATTGCTTTGTCCCTGTTTGTTCCTGTGGCCCTACCTGTCCCTCCTCTCTTGTTTTTCTCTTCCTCTCTGTCCTTGTGTCTTTCAAACCTAAGACCAGATGCCACTGACAGGACACACTGTGCGAGGGTCTCCTTTGCACATCCATTCCTTCCCAGGTATTTCTAGAGAATGTCCCAAGTTCCATCACAAACACTACCTCGACACCAGAGGGCGCTGTAGGAGTGGATTTCCATCACTTTTGGGCCTGCCGTCCTGCATTTCAAAGCCATTGCCTTCGTAGCACCCTTTGTGCTCAGAACTGCAATTCTTTGCAACACCCACGTCTTACACATGTCTTACCGTGTCTTACACATGCCACTTAGACCTCACAGGTCTCACAATTACTGCAGTGAGCCTGTAAACACGACCCGTACAACTCTCCCTATGTGCATACAGTATCCCTCCCCCTATGTGCACACAGTATCTCTTTGTACTTTTCCCTCTCTCTCTCAAATCTATGCCTAAACATGTAGCAAAATTCAAGTGCTCCATGCTTGCTTCTCAGGAATCCATGCCTCCTGCTCTAGCAAGTGCAACACTTTTGAAACGTGATACATACCTTCTCATATCAGCATACTTTGGAAAGCCAGAGCTACATGCTCCCCGAGGACAGATTCTTTGCCATTTCCGCCTTGACAATCACACTGAGTGGCAGCCCATGGAGCTCCACATGGATGTAGCGTCCTTGCAATACAGGCAACCCTGTGAAACACAGAAAGGCTGTTACTGCAACCTGTACATCCCTGCGCGTTCCTTGTCACCGAGACAGTTCAAGACATGTTCTTTCCTCCAGCTTTTGCAAGCCTCTTCTACAATGCATAACCCCATCAGTGCCTTCTTCTAAGCCCATGCACCTACTTCATCCTTGTCACTTACCTGCTCCCAGGCTTTCTTGTTCTATACTCCTCCTACTTCCTGACCCAAACCTCCATGTACCATTCCATTCCAGGGAGGGTTATCATGTACTCATCATTCTTCTTCAGCAAAACATTCATATACACCTCTATTTACCAGTCTCCCTTAAGACAGCTACTTTGCTGTGACTGACTGACTGACTGACTGACTGACAGACTGACTGACTGACAGCCAGCCAGCCTGCCAGCCAGCCTGCCAGCCAGCCAGCCAGCCAGCCAACCAACCAAGCAGCCAGCCAGCCAGCTAGCTAGCTAGGTAGCCAGCCAGCCAGCCAGCTAGCTATCTAGGTAGGTAGGTAGGTAGGTAGGTAGGTAGCCAGCCAGCCAGCCAGCCAGCCAGCCAGCCGGCCAGCTAGCTAGGTAGCTATCTGATCAGATCCAGGGAAAATTATTCCTCAGTCATCTCACCTTCTGCAAGAGGTCAAAGCCTGCAGCTGCACTCCAAGCTGTGGAAGCCTCAGCATGCAGCAGGTCCAGAGGATACCCTTGCAGGAAGCAGGTTTCTACCCACTGTCCCCCAGGACAGGGGGGAACAGGAGGCCTTTGCCTACATGCTGTCATCTGTGCTTACAGGCCATAAACATCTACCCTCTGTGGCCCACCTGTGCAAACCCTCATCCAGCCCCACATGCTACACACATGCCATTTTCATGTCACAGTTACCTTACAGGGTCTTTTTATGCATTCCACATGCTGTGCAGTGCTAGGCCTTTCATGGCAGCACTGCATATAAATCCACAGATCTGCAGCCTACTGCAAGATGCTGACCCTGCTTTGCCAGGGTGACAGGCCTGGCCATCGGCCCAAGACTTCGGGCTATATTAAGCCACCTCAGGATGGCCCCGGGACCTATGGACCGCTCCTGTTGCTGTGTCTCTGTTTGTTCCTGTGGCCCTACCTGTCCCTCCTGTCCTCTTTTTCCCTTCCTCTCTGTCCTCGTGTCTTTCAAATCTAAGACCACATGCCATTGACAGGACACAACATGTGAGGGTCTCCTTTGCACATCCACTCCTTTCCAGTTATTTATAGAGAACGTCCCAAGTTCCATCAGAAACACTACCTTGACACGAGAGGGCGCTGTAGGAGTGGATTTCCATCCCTTTTGGGCCTGCCGTCCTGCATTTCAAAGCCATTGCCTTTGTAGCACCCTTTCTGCTCAGAACTGCAATTCTTTGCAACACCCACGTCTTACACATGTCTTACCGTGTCTTACACATGCCACTCACACCTCACAGGTCTCACAATTACTGCACCGAGCCTGTAAACACGACCCGTACAACTCTCCCCATGTGCATACAGTATCACTCTTCCTATGTGCACACAGTATCTCTTTGTACTTTTCTCTTTCACTCTCCAATTTATGCCTGAGCATGTAGCAAAATTCAAGTGCTCCATGCTCGCTTCTCAGGAATCCATGCCTCCTGCTCTGGCAAGTGCAACACTTTTGAAACGTGACACATACCTTCTCCTATCAGCATACTTAGGACAGCCAGAGCTGCACGCTCCCCCAGGACAGATTCTTCTCCATTTCTGCCTTGACACTCAAACCACGTGCCAGCCCATGGAGCTCCACATGCATGTAGTGTCCTTGCAATACAGGCAACGTGGTGAAACACAGAAATACTGTTGCTGCAAGCTGTACATCCCTGCATGTTCCTTGTCACAGAGACACTTCAAGCCACATTGTTTCCTCCAGCTTTTGCAACACTTCTCTACCATCCATAACCCGCTCAGTGCCTCCTTCTATGCCCATTCACCTACTTCATCCTTGTCACCAACCCACTGCCAGGCTTTCCTGTTCCATACTCCTCCTACTTCCTGACCCAAAAATCCACGTCCAGTTCCATTCCAGGGAGGGTTATCACGTAGTCATCATTCGTCTTCACCTAAACACTCATATCCACCTGTATCCACCAGTCGTCCTCAAGACAGCCACTTTGCACTTACTCACTCACGGAGTGACAGTGAGCCAGCCACCTACCTAGCTACCTAGGTAGCTAGCTAGCTAGCTGATCACATTCAGGGAAAATTATTCCTCATTCCTGTCACCTTCTGCGAGAGGTCCAAGCCTGGAGCTGCACTCCAAATGGTCCAAGCTTCAGCGTGCACCGAGCAAAGAGGATCTGCTTGCAGGAAGTAGGTTTGTACCCACTGTCCCCCAGCTCAGGGGGGAACAGGAGGCCTTTGCCTACATGCTGTCATCTGTGCTCCCAGGCCATAAACATCTACCCTCCTTGGCCCACCTGTGCAAATCCCCATCCAGTCCCACATGCCATAACCATACCATTTTCATGTCACAGTTACCTTACAGGGTGTTTCAATGCATTCCACATGCTCTGCAGTGCTAGGCCTTGCACCGCAGCAATGCATGTATATGCACACATCTGCAGCCTGCTGCAAGATGCTGCCCCTGCTTTGCCAGGGGGACAGGCCTGGCCATGGACCCATGACTTCAGGCTACATTAAGCCACCTCAGGATGGCCCCGGGACCTGTGGATCGCTCACACTGCTTTGTCCATGTTTGTTCCTGTGGCCCTACCTGTCCCTCCCCTCTTCTTTTTCTCTTCCTCTCTGTCGTTGTGTCTTTCAAACCTAAGACCAGATGCCAGTGACAGGGCACAACCTGCCAGGGACTCCTTTGCACATCCATTCCTTCCCAGGTATTTCTAGAGAACGTCCCAAGTTCCATCACAAACACTACCTCGACACCAGAGGGCGCTGTAGGAGTGGATTTCCATCACTATTGGGCCTGCCGTGCTGCATTTCAAAGCCATTGCCTTCGTAGCAGCCTTTCCGCTCATAACTGCAATTCTTTGCAATATAGACCTCCTAGACATGTCTTACCGTGTCTTGCACATGCCACTTACACCTCACACGTGTCACAATTACTGCACCCAGCCTGTAAACATGACCTGTACACCTCTGCCTATGTGCATACAGTATCACTCTCCCTATGTGCACACAGTATGTCTTTGTACTTTTCTCTTTCACTGTGAAATCTATGCCTGAACATGTACCCAAATTCAAGTGTTCCATGCTTGCTTCTCAGGAATGCATGCCTCCTGCTACAGCAACTGCAACACTTTTGAAACGTGACACATACCTTCTCATATCAGCATACTTTGGAAAGCCAGAGCTGCACGCTTCCCCAGGACAGATTCTTCTCCATTTCTGCCTTGACACTCAAACCATGTGCCAGCCCATGGAGCTCCACATGCATGTAGTGCCCTTGTAAAACAGGGAACCTGGTGAAACACAGAAATACTGTTACTGCAACCTGTACATCCCTGCCCGTTCCCTGTCACCGAGACAGTTCAAGACACGTTCTTTCCTCCAGCTTTTGCAAGCCTCTTCTACAATCCATAACCCCATCTGTGCCTTCTTCTAAGCCCATTCACCTACTTCATCCTTCTCACTTACCTGCTCCCAGGCTTTCTTGTTCCATACTCCTCGTACTTCCTGACCCAAACCTCCACGTCCAATTCCATTCCAGGGAGGGTTATCACGTACTCATCATTCTTCTTCAGCAAAACATTCATATACACCTCTATTCACCAGTCTCCCTTAAGACAGCTACTTTGCTGTGACTGACTGACTGACTGACTGACTGACAGCCAGCCAGCCAGCCAGCCAGCCAGCCAACCCACCAGCCAACCAACCAGCCAGCCAACCAATCAGCCAACCTGACAGCCAGCTAGCTAGCTAGCTAGCTAGCTAGCTAGCTAGCTAGCCAGCCAGCCAGCCAGCCAGCCAGCCATCTAGGTAGGTAGGTAGGTAGGTAGGTAGGTAGCCAGCCAGCCAGCCAGCCAGCCAGCCAGCCAGCCAGCCAGCCATCTAGGTAGGTAGGTAGGTAGGTAGGTAGGTAGCCAGCCAGCCAGCCAGCCAGCCAGCCAGCTAGCTAGGTAGCCAGCCACCTAGCTAGCTAGCTAGCTAGCTAGCTAGCTAGCCAGCCAGCCAGCCAGCCAGCCAGCCAGCCAGCCAGCCAGCCACCTACCTACCTACCTACCTACCTAGCTAGCTAATCAAATCCAGGGAAAATCATTCCTCAGTCATCTCACCTTCTGCAAGAGGTCCAAGCCTGCAGCTGCACTCCAAGCTGTTGAAGCCTCAGCATGCAGCAGGTCCAGAGGATACCCTTGCAGGAAGCAGGTTTCTACCCACTGTCCCCCAGCTGAGGGGGGAACAGGAGGCCTTTGCCTACATGCTGTCATCTGTGGTCCCAGGCCATAAACATCTACCCTCCCTGGCCCACCTGTGGAAATCTTCACGCATCCCCCCATGCCATAATCATGCCATTTTCATGTCACAGTTACCTTACAGGGTCTTTCAATGCCTTCTACATGCTCTGCAGTGATAGGCCTTTCACCGCAGCATGGCATATATATCCACACAGCTGCAGCCTGCTGCAAGATGCTGCCCCTGCTTTGCTAGGGGGACAGGCCTGGCCATCGGCCCATGACTTCGGGCTATATTAACCTACCTCAGGATGGTCCTGGGACCCATGGACCGCTCACATTGCTTTGTGCTTGTGCCTTATACCTACTAACACATGACAGTGAGAGGACACACTGTCTGAGCATCTCCTTTGCATATTCATTCGTGCACTGCTATTTCTACAGAATGTCACACATTCCATTAAAACAACTATCTACACACAGGAGGACACTGGAGGAGTGGACTTAGTTGCAGCCTGCCGTGTTGCATTTCAAAGCCATTTCCATCATAGCAGTCTTTCTGTTCAGAACTCCAATTCTTTACAACACCTACCTCCCACGTCGTACCCATGGCACTTAAAAATCACAGGTGTCATCTCACAAGTGCAGCACCCAGCCTGTCAACACACCTCGCACAATTCTCTAGATGCGCACAGAGGATCTCTTTGCACTTCTTACTTTCACTCTCAAATCTCTGCCTCAGCATGTACAATACCTCAACCCCTCCACTTTTGCTTCTCAGCAATGCATGCCTCCTACTATGGCAACTGCAACACTTCTGAAACACAACACATACCTTCCCATATCCACATCTGTAGGACAGCCACAGCTGCATGCTCCAACAGGACACATTCTTATCCATTTCTGCCTTCAGAATCACACCGAGTAACAGCACATGTACCTGCACAGGGATGCAGCACCCTTGCAACACAGGCAGCCCCGTGAAACACACAAGTACTGTCACTGACACTGTACATCCCTTGTCATACCTGTCATCAAGACATTTCAAGCTGCCTTCTTTCCTAAAGCTTTTCCAACACTCTTCTACTATCAGGAATCCCCTCATTGCTCCCTTCTGTGTCATTTCACATACTTCATGTTTCTCACTAAGCTACTCCGTGGGTCTCTTGTGACATAATCACACTACGTACCGGCCCAAACATCCACATAGCATTCCATTTCAGGGATAATTGTCACACACTCCTTGTCCTTGCCCAGCAAACATCCATATATCACTCCGTCCACAAGTCTCCCTGCAGACAGCCGCTTTGCAGGGACAATGGGCCCTCTCATGACACGCATGGAAAATTATTCCTAGGTCATCTCACCTTCTGGGACAGCTGTGTATGCAGTAATACCTAAGCCAGCAGCTGCACAGCAAATCCACTAGGCCACAGTATGCAGCGGGCGAGGAGGATACGCCCGCAGGAACCGGGTTCGTACTCACCGTCTGGCAGCTCAGGGCGGAACGGGAGGCCTCGGGGTACGTGCGGTAAGCTGCGGTCTCACGCAATACACAAGCATCCTCTTTGGCCCACCCATGGAAAGCCTCACCCAGCCGCACATGAACTAACCGTGCCATTTTCACGTCACAGGCACCTTACAGGCCCCTTCTACTCATTAGGGGCCCTGCACAGTGCTAGGCCACATACCACAGCAGTGCATGTAAAGCAAGAGATGTGGAGTCTGCTGCAACTCACCGACCCCACTCGCCCAGGGGGACAGGCCTGGCCACACTGCCGTCGCTTCAGGGTCCATGAATCGATGTCCCGATGCTGCGGTGACTCACGCAGTGCCGATAAAGCTTTGTTCCTGTCCCTGGCCGTGCGGCCATCTGTTGTTCCACCGCTCCTTTTCTCTCCTCTTTCGGTCCTTGTGTCTCATACCTATAAGCATATCAAAGGGAGAGGACACACCGTCTGAAGGTGTCCTTTGCCCCCATTTCATTCTGACCCTTGTCATTGTCATGACCAGCAGTATGGAAACACAACAGGCTACCTGATGAGTGCACTCATCTCACATCCAGCCCGATCCCTTGCATTTCAAAGCCATTTCCTTCGTAACACTTTGTCCGCACAGAACTGCATTCCCTTCAGGCACCTGCCTCCGATCTCTTAGACATGTCACTTGCAACTCACAGGTGTCACAATTTTTGCATCCAGCTGGTACATGCACCCTGCATAGTTTTCTGTATGCACACTGAATATCTCTTGGCACCTCCCTATTTCACTTCCAAACCTCTGCCCCTACATGTATGAGAACTCAGGTGCTCTGTGTTTGTTTCTCACCAATACATACCTTCTGCTATGCATACTATGACACTCTTTAAATACCAAACATACCTTGCCATATCCACATCAGAGGACATCCCGATGTGAAGGCTCCAGCAGGGCACTTTCTTCTAAATGTCTGCCTTCACAATCCCACATGTGCCAGCACACGTTGCTCCATATGGATGCATGACCCTTGCAATGCAGGCAGCCCTGTGAAACACACAAATACCGTCACTGACCCTGTACATCCCTTTCCATACCTGTCAGCAAGACATTTCAAGCTGCCTTCTTTCCTAAAGCTTTTCCAACACTCTTATACAATCAGGAACCCCCTCATTGGCCCCTTCTCTGTCATTTGACAGACCTGATCTTTCTCACTAAGCCACTCACGGTCTTTTTTGCTATGTAATCATAGTATGTACTGACCTGAACACCCACATACCATTCCATTTCAGGGATTGTTGTCACACATTCATCCTCCTTCCTCACTCCATCATTCCTCTAGATCTCCATCCACAGGCCTCCCTCAAGACAGATACTTTGCACTGACAGTCAGCCACCTTGTTATATTCACGGAGAATTACTTCTCAGCCATCTCACCGTCCGGGACAGGCGTGTATGCAATAATGGCAAAGCCTGCAAACGCCCTCTGAATTGAATGGTCCAAGCCTCAGCATGCAGTGGGCGAACACTAAACGCTCGCAGGATCCCGGCTCATACATGCTGGCAGGAACTAGGTTTGTACATACTCTCCCTCACCTCAGGGGGAAGCAGGAGGCCTTCGGGTACCTGCCGTAAGCTCCGCTCCCGTGCCACAAACATCTATCCTCTTTGCCTCAGCTGTGGGAAGCCTCAGCCACCCTTACATGACATAAGCTTGCCATTTCCTATGTCACAGGCACCTTACAGGGTGTTTCCACGCATTCCAAACTCTCCGCAGTGCTAGGCCATGTACCACAGCAGTGCATATGGAGCAACAGATGCTGAGCCTGCTGCCACACACTGAGCCCACTTTCCCAGGGGGACAAGTCCGGCCACCGTCCCGTGGCTACGGGGTCTATTACCTGACGTCACGGTGCCCTCAGGACCCACGCAGTGCCGCCTTAGCTCCGTGAGCCTTTCTGTGCACGCACGTCTTCTCTTTTCCACTCTCTCTTTTTTTTTCCTTTCCTGGCATCTTTTCATCTCTCCTCATGTCTCATACCTAGAAAGAAATCCAAGTGAGAGGACATACTGTGCGAGGGTATCCTCTGCACGTTTTCACTTTCATCACGACCACCGTGTGAACACTTCAGGCCACTGTAGGAGTGCAGTCACCCCACTTGCAGCCCGCTACCTGGCATTTCAAGGCCATCGCCTTTGTAGCACTTGTTCCCCACAGAACTGCCACGCTTTCCAGTACCTTCCTCCCACGTCTCGCACACGTCACTTACCACTCACAGGTGCCACAGTTACTGCACCAAGCTTGTAAACACGCTGTGCACAATGATCTGTATGCACACACATATGTCTTGGCACTTATCCATCTCACTACCTAAACAGGCATGAAAGCAAAAATGCTCCACGTGTGCTTCTCAGCAACACATACCGTGCAGTACGGCAACTCTGACCCGTTTTAAACACGACACATACCTTCCCTTATCCACGTCCAGAGGACAGCCAGAGGTGAAGGCTCCAGCAGGACACTTTGTTCTCCACGTGTGCCTTGACAATCACAGCCAGTGCCAGGAGATGTAGCTCCACAGGGATGCAGTAGCCTCGCAATGAAGGCAGCCCTGTGAAACACACGAATACAGTCACCGAAACATCCACATGAAATACACATCACATTCCACTCCAGGGATTTCTGTCATAGACTCATAAATCTTTCTCAACCAAACATCCATATACAACTCCATCCAAAAGGCTCCCTGCACACAGCTGCTTTGCACATTACAAGCATGAAAAATTATTCCTAGGTCATCTCACCTTGTGGGACAGCCGTGTATGTATGCACTTAAAGCCAGCAGCTCCACTTAAAGTCTTCTTTTCCTGTCTTCTCTTCTCTCCCTCTCTCCTTCTGTCTCTCGTACCTACTGACAGGTGACAGTGACAGGACCCACCGCCTGAGTATGTCTTCTCCACATCATTTCCCTCACGGGCATTTATACAAAACGTTATAAGCTCCTTCATAAACAGTACCTGCGCACAACGGGACGCCGTAGGAGCGGACTCACCTCCCTTCCAGGCTGCTGTGTTGCATTTCTAAGGCATTCCCCTCGGAGAACTTTGTGATGTTCAAAGAAACCTGTCTAGAAGACAGACAGTAAAAAACTTAGCTGTTTGCTACATCTGCATACCATTACCAGGCACTTGAACAGCAAGGAAGTGCCCAAACCAGGAAACAATGACTTCATTCTTACCCCTGTGTGCCTACTTACCATCTTTGACAAGTACAAACATTCCCTTAGCCCCCGCAGTCACGTACAAACCTGATGGTTCTTACCTGCTTTGGTTTTCCACCTTCATTTCAATGCTTTGCTCCTCATGTACAGCTAGTTCCACCTTTATTTTTCCGGTTCCATGCGCTTTTGGTTTGTTTGCTCAATGTCTTTTCCTTTTCCTCTGCCATGGTGCCTTTATTTCAATTTTAATTTTTTTTTTTTTTTTTTTTTTAAAGGGAGCATGCCACCTCGGGTGCATCTCTGTTCCCTAGCATCCGTGCTTTTTCCTTTTTTTCCTGTCTTTTTTTTTTTTCCCATTACCAAATTATATATATTTCTACATAAAATATATATTATAAATAAAATGTATATATACTATGCAAGACATCAGACATATAGTAACATATACAAATAAATGAATTCCATTATATACCATATATATTATATGTATAATATCTAACATACATTCCATATATTTCATATATACCACATATGATATAGCCAATAGATAATATATATTACCTACTACACGTTTTATATTTAAATATGATATGTATAATATCTATATTTCATATATCCACATAAAATACATAAAATTGATGTAACATACATCTACTAGATATATTATTATACTCAGCTGCTGCTTACCGGGTTGCTGCTCCTCAGGCAACCGTCAGCAGGTGTTTCTGGGGGTGGTGATGCTCATCAGGCAACCGTCAGCAGGTGTTTCTGGGGGTGGTGATGCTCATCAGGTAACCATGTCCAGGTGTTTCTGGGGGTGGTGATGCTCATCAGCCGAACAGCTTGTACATCTGTGCGAAAGTCCAGAAGCCATACCTAGTGTTCCAAAAACTGCATTTTTCTGAAAGGACCGACTATTCCATCTCAAGGTCCTGGTAAACACACCGAAAGCACTAGAGCCCACACAACAGGGCTACGCACTCTCCCGTCCCGGCAGCAGCCGCTCCACCTGCACAGCGTCCCGGCTCAGCCTCCACCCGAGCGCCCCGAACACCGGCACCAGCCACGCCTCGCGGTGGCCGGCCGCTGCAGGTCCTCCACTCCCTGCCCGTTCCATCGTCCCCGACGTTCCTGTATGTGTGTGCCACTCAGTGTGGAGCACGTGCTGTTTTCCAGTATCTCCTTCTTACCTGCCCAGGCGCCGCGCTGACCGGACAGCCCCCACAGCCCGCAGTCAGTCCGTGCCGCAGACACCCGAGCAGCCGGGCCGCGAGCGCGCAGGACCCGGTGCGGGGACGCGGCCGCCGCCGTCGGTGCCCCCCCCGTCCCGTTCCCGGCGCGGGGACGCTGCCGCCGCCGCCCGCGCCCCCCCCCCTTCCCGGCGCCGGGACGCGGCCGCGGCCGGCGTGGCCCCCCCCCTTTAGATTCCCGGCACGGGGATGCAGCTGAGGCTGGCCGTCCCCGTTTCCTTTGCGCCGCAAACAAACTGCTGCGGCCGCCGGGACATCCACCTCCCCTTCCCGGAGATGCAGCCCGGGCGGGCGGGTCCCCCACCCCTGTCTATCGGCGGCGGCGAGTGCTGCTGCCGCCGCTGCCGCCGCCCCCCCCCTCCTCGGCGGCAGGCGCCGCCGCTCCCCCGGCGACTCAGGAAACCTGTACCGCTCTGCGCGCAACCGAGCCCCAGCCTCCACCGGCCTCTCGACCGGGGTCGCCGCCGGCTTCACCTGCAGTCCGCCGGCGCTCCGCCGTCGCCGCCGCCGCCCACGCCGCCGCCCCCGCCGCTCCACCGGCGCCGCTCCGCCACCTCTCCCGCAGCTCCGCCGCAGCCGGCACTCAGCCGCGGAGCGCCGTCGCCGCTCAGCCGCCGCCGGCAGTCCACCGCCGCTGCCCCGCCGCCGCCGCTCGGCCGCCGCCGGCGCTCCGCGGCCGGTTCTCCGCCGCTCGTCCGCTCCCGCCGCCGCCGCCGCCGCCCGGCACGGGCGTCGGCGGCGCTGGGCGCCGCCCGGCGCTCAGCGGCCGGTTCTCCGCCGCTGTCGCTCCGCCGCCGCCCGCCCGGCCCGGGCGTCAGCGGCGCTGGGCCGCCGCCGGCCCTCCGCGGCCGGTGCTCCTCCGCCCCTCCGCCGCCGCCGCCGCCGCCGCCCGGCGGAGCGTCGGCGGCGCTGGGCGCCGCCGCGCTCCGCGGCCGGTGCTCCTCCGCCCTCCGCCGCCGCCGCCCGGCCCGGAGCGTCGGCGCGCTGGGCACCGCCGCTCCGCGGCGGTTCTCCCGCTCGTCCGCTCCCGCCGCCGCGCCCGGCCCGGAGCGTCGGCGGCGCTGGCCGCCGCCGCTCCGCGGCAGTGCTCCTCCCCCCTCCGCCGCCACCGCCGCCCGGCGGAGCGTCGGCGCGCCTGAGCCGCCGGCGCTCCGCGGCGGTGTTCCGCCGCCCCTCCGCCGCCGCCGCCACCGGTGTTCGCCGCCGGCCCCGGAGCGTCGGCGGCGCTGGGCTCCGCGGCGGTGTTCCGCCGCCCTCCGCCGCCGCCGCCACGGTGTTCCGCCGCCCGGCCCCGGGCGTCAGCGGCGCTGGCCGCCGCCCGCTCCGCGGCCGGTGCTCCTCCGCCGCTCGTCCGCTCCCGCCGCCGCCGCCGCCGCCCGGCCCCGGAGCGTCGGCGGCGCTGGGCCGCCGCCGGCGCTCCGCGGCCGGTGCTCCGTCGCTCCTCCGCCCCTCCGCTCCCGCCGCCGCCCGGCCGCCGCCCGCGCTCACCTTCCGCTGCCTCACCGTAGCCGCCGCCGCTCCGCCGCTCCTCGTCCGCCGCTGGTGCTCCCGGGGGTCTCGCGGGCGGCGCCGGGGGGCCCCTCTTGAGGGGCTCGGAGCCGAGGGGCGGGGAGAGGCGGGCCGGGGCGGAGAGGGGCGGGCCGGGGCGGGGCTTGGCGGCCAGGGGCGGGCCGGGGCGCCGAGGGGCGTGGCCGCCGTTCGGCCGACGGCGCCGGTGCGTATCCCTGAACGCAGGGATCTCGGAAGCTCCCCCCGCCCCGACCGCGCCGCCGCTCTTTCCCGCAAGCCCGCAAAGCTCGCGAGCCGCCGCGGCGGCACTCTCGGGGTGCCCATGTCGTTCAGGCAGTCAGGTACATTCCTAAACCCCCTGAGAATACCCCGCGGCCGCCCTTTTCGAACGCGTCACAACTGCGCATGCTCCAGCGATGCCGACGCCATTTTGGTAGTCCACGGCATCGCGCATGCTCAGTACAGTGCGGGTGAGGGTGGGGGTGTAGGGCAAAGGGATCGGCTGCAGGGATCAGGGCTTATAGGGTACTGTAAAAGGCTTATAGTGAGGGTGAGGAAGAGGGTGGGGTGAGGGAACAGGGACAAGGGATCAGGTCTAGGGATCAGGAGTCATCATTACAGTGAGGATGAGGATGAGGGTCACCATGAGGGTGAGGGAACAGGGCCAAGGGGTCAGGTGCAGGGGATCAGGTTTTAGGGCTACAGTGAGGGTATAGATGAGGGTAATATGACACTACAGTGCCAAGGGATCAGGTGCAAGGGATCAGGGTTAGGGTTACGATTAGGGGGTGCGTTCAGGTGCAAGGGATCAGGGTTAGGGTTACGATTAGGGGTGCGTTCAGGGGGCGTGGTCTAGGGAGAGGGTTGCAAAGGGGCGGGTCTGAGTCGTCAGGGGGCGTGGTCTAGGGTTCGGGTTGCGAAGGGGCCCAGGTGCAGTGAATAGGGGGGGTGGTGAGGAGGGGGTGTGTTGAGGGTTAGGGTCGTTACAGTAGTAATAGTAATGACAGTGCTTAGGATTAGGGGTAATTGGTATCATGAGGTCATTACTGTTATTCAGATGCTTCGTATCATGAATGTTGTTTGTCTATGTAGAATTGTTAGCCTATGTAGGGTAATCAGCATCATAAGGGTATCTAGCATAATAAAGATAGTTTGCATAATTAAGGTGGTGATTAGCATATTATGTGTACTCAGCATAATTAGGGGTTGTTAGCATAATTAGGGTTGTTAGCATAATTAGGGTTGTTAGCATAATTAGGGTTGTGAGTGTAATTAGGATGATTACCATTATTAGGGTTGTTAGCATAATTGGGGTTATTGCCATAATTAGGGTAATCAGCACTGTCAGGGTACTTAGCATAATCTATATCATTACCATAAGGAAGAGGATCATTTGCCCAACATTTGCCTAATTATGATCATTAGCATCATGAGCATGATTCACTTGTGAATGAGTCCATGCTTAGCATAATTAGGGTTCACTGGTACAATTGTAGTCATTTGCATAACAATAGTTACTGTTCTTGTTATAGGTACGTATGACTTTCATCCCCTCCACAATTAAGACACTTTGCAGCATTAGGGCAAGGCCCTTCATCAGCATAATGAATGAAGATACCCACCCCCCAGGGATGACCAGGACTATGTAATCAGCAATCAGCACTACTAGAAGAGAATGACCCTGATCATAATGACCACAATTGTGGTCATTATTATGCTGCATAAGGTAAGAACAACAATGACTATACACATACATAGCAGAACAGACAGAACCCATACACTCAGGAGAACCATCACCACCACATTCAGGATAACTAACCCCAACCCTTTTCCCTGACCCTAACCTTAACCAGATCCCGACCCCAATCACAGATCCCGGCCCCAATCCCAGCCATTACCCTAATCCCAGCCCCGACCCCAATCCCAGCCCCAACCCCAATCCCAGCCCTAACCCCCATCCCGGCCCCAACCCCAATCCCAGCCCCAACCCCCATCCCGGCCCTAACCCCAATCCCAGCCCCAACCCTAATCCCGGCCCCAACCCCAATCCCGGCCCCAACCTTAATCCTGGCCCCAACCCCAATCCTGCCCCCAACCGTAGTCCTGGCCATAACCCTAGTCCCGGCCGTAACCCTAATGACTCAGAATCCAGATCCCGGCCGTAACCCTAATGAATCGTAACCCTAGTCCCAGCCGTAACCCTAAGGTATCCTAACCCTAACAAATCCTAACCCTAATCGTGGCCGTAACCCTAAGGAATCGTAACCCTAACGAATCCTAACCCTAATCGTGGCCGTAACCCTAATCCTGGCTGTAACCCTAGCCACGACCCTGATCCTAAGCAGGCCCCCACCCTGACCCTGATCCCAACCAGACTCCAACCCTCACCCTAAGCAGGCCCCAACCGTGAGCCTGACCTCCACCAGACCCCAGCCCCGACCCTAAGCAGGCCCCAGCCGTGAGCCTGACCTCCACCAGACCCCGGCCCCGACCCTAAGGAGGCCCCAGCCGTGAGCCTGACCTCCACCAGACCCGGGCCCTGACCCTAAGCAGGCCCCAGCCGTGAGCCTGACCTCCACCAGACCCCGGCCGTGACCCTAAGCAGGCCCCAACCCTGACGCTGACCTCAACCAGACCCCGACCGTGACCCTGAGCAGGCCCCAACCCCAACCCTGACGACCACCAAACCCCAATCTTGACCCTAAGAAGGCCCCAACCCCGACCCTGATGCCGACCAGACCCCGACCGTGACCCTGAGCAGGCCCCAACCCCGACTCTGACCTCAACCACACCCCAACCGTGACCCTGAGCAGGCCCCAACCGTGAGCCTGATCCCAACCAGACCCTGACCCAGACCCTGACCCTCATCGTAACCACACCCTGACCCTGTCCCTGACCCTAACCTTAACCAGATCCCCAGCCTAATCCCAGCCCCGACCCTAATCCTGTCCCTGACCCTAACCTTAACCAGATCCCAAGCCTAATCCCAGCCCCTACCCTAATCCTGGCCGCAACCCTAATCCTGGCCCCAACCCCAATCCTGCCCCCGACCATAGTCCTGGCCGTAACCCTAATGCCAACCGTAACCCTAGTCCCGGCCGTAACCCTAGGGACTCGTAACCCTAGTCCCAGCCGTAACCCTAGGGAATCGGAACCCTAGTCCCGGCCGTAACCCTAATGAATCCTAACCCTAATCGTGGCCGTAACCCTAGCCACAATCCTGACCCTAAGCAGGCCCCAAGCCCGACCCCGATGCCAAGCAGACCCCGACCCTGACCTCAAGCAGGCCCCAGCCGTGAGCCTGACCTCCACCAGACCCCGGCCCCGACCCTAAGCAGGCCCCAGCCGTGAGCCTGACCTCCACCAGACCCGGGCCCCGACCCTAAGCAGGCCCCAGCCGTGAGCCTGACCTCCACCAGACCCGGGCCCCGACCCTAAGCAGGCCCCAGCCGTGAGCCTGACCTCCACCAGACCCGGGCCCCGACCCTAAGCAGGCCCCAGCCGTGAGCCTGACCTCCACCAGACCCGGGCCCTGACCCTAAGCAGGCCCCAGCCGTGAGCCTGACCTCCACCAGACCCCGGCCGTGACCCTAAGCAGGCCCCAACCCTGACGCTGACCTCAACCAGACCCCGACCGTGACCCTGAGCAGGCCCCAACCCCAACCCTGACGACCACCAAACCCCAATCTTGACCCTAAGAAGGCCCCAACCCCGACCCTGACGCCGACCAGACCCCGACCGTGACCCTGAGCAGGCCCCAACCCCGACCCTGACGCCGACCAGACCCTGACCGTGACCCCGAGCAGGCCTCAACCCTGACTCTGACCTCAACCACACCCCGAGTGTGACCCTGAGCAGGCCCCAACTCCGACCCAGATCCCAACCAGACCCCGACCGTGACCCTGAGCAGGCCCCAACCCCGACACAGATCCCAACCAGACTCCGACCATGACCCTAAGCGGGCCCCAACCCTGACCCTGACCTCAACTAGACGCTGACCCCCACCCAGACCCTAACCATAGGCACACACCAACCCTGACCCCCATCGTAACCACACCCCGACCCCGACCCTCATCCTAACCACACCCCGACCCCGACCCTCATCCCAACCACACCCTGACCCCGTCCCTGACCCCAACCCTAACCAGATCCCAAGCCTAATCCCAGCCATTACCCTAATCCTGGCCCCAACCATAATCCTGCCCCCAACCATAGTCCTGGCCGTAACCCTAATGCCGACGGCAACCCTAACCCCGGCCGTAACCCTAATGAATCGCAACCCTAGTCCCGGCCATAACCCTAGGGAATCGGAACCCTAGTCCCGGCCGTAACCCTAGGGAATCGGAACCCTAGTCCCGGCCGTAACCCTAGGGAATCGGAACCCTAGTCCCGGCCGCAACCCTAATGCCGGCCGTGACCCTAATCCCAGCCGTAACCCTAGCCAGAACCCTGACCCTAGGCAGGCCCCAACCCCGACCCCGATCCCAACGAGACCCCGATCTTGACCCTAAGCAGGCCCCAACCCTGACCCTGATCCCAGCCAGACCCCGACCGTGACCCTAAGCAGGCCCCGACCGTGAGCCTGACCTCCACCAGACCCTGGCCCCGACCCTAAGCAGGCCCCAGCCGTGAGCCTGACCTCCACCAGACCCCAATCTTGACCCTAAGAATGCCCCAACCCTGACCCCTATGCCAGGCAGACCCCAACCTGGACTCCAAGCAGGCCCCAACCGTGAGCCTGACCTCCACCAGACTCGGGCCCCGACGCTAAGCAGGCCCCAGCCGTGAGCCTGACCTCCACCAGACCCCGGCCCCGACCCTAAGCAGGCCCCAGCCGTGAGCCTGACCTCCACCAGACCCCGGCCCCGACCCTAAGCAGGCCCCAGCCGTGAGCCTGACCTCCACCAGACGCCGGCCCTGACCCTAAGCAGGCCCCAACCCTGACTCTGACCTCAACCACACCCCGACCGTGACCCCAAGTGGGCCCCAACCCCGACTCTTACCTCGACCAGACCCCAATCTTGACCCTAAGAAGGCCCCAATCCTGACCCTGATCCCAGCCAGACCCCAACCTTGACTCTAAGCAGGCCCCAACCCTGACCCCGATGCCAACCAGACCCCAATCTTGACCCTAAGAAGGCCCCAACCCCGACCCCGATGCCAGCCAGACCCCGACCGTGACCCTGAGCAGGCCCCAACCCCGACTCTGGCCTCAACCACACCCCGACTGTGACCCTGAGCAGGCCCCAACCCCGACCCCGATGCCGACCAGACCCCAGCCCTGACCCTGAGCAGGCCCTGACCCCGACCCTGATGCCGACCAGACCCCGACCGTGACCCTAAGCAGGCCCCAACCGTGAGCCTGACCTCAACCGGACCCCGACCGTGACCCTGAGCAGGCCCCAACCCCGACCCTGATGCCAACCAGACCCCAACCCCGACTCTGACCCTCATCCTAAGCACACCCTGACCCTGTCCCTGACCCTAACCTTAACCAGATTCCAAGCCTAATCCCAACCCCGACCCCAATCCCAGCCCCGACCCCAATCCCAGCCATTACCCCCACCCTGGCCCTAACCCTAACCCTGGCCCCGACCCCAATCCCGGCCCTAACCCTAATCCTGGCCCCAACCCCAATCCTGCCCCCAACCGTAGTCCTGCCCGTAGCCCTAATCCCGGCCGTAACCCTAATGAATCGGAACCCTAGTCCCGGCCGTAACCCTAGGGAATCGGAACCCTAGTCCCGGCCGTAACCCTAAGGAATCCTAACCCTAATCGTGGCTGTAACCCTAATGACTCCTAACCATAATCCCGGCCGTAACCCTAGCCACGATCCTGACCCTTACAAGGCCCCAACTCCGTCCCTAATCTCAACCAGACCCCGACCCTGGCCACAAGCAGGCCCCAACCCCGACCCCGATCCCAACTAGACCCCAACCTCACCCACAAGCAGGCCCCAACCCCGACCCTGATGCCGACCAGACCCCGACCGTGACCCTGAGAAGGCCGCAACCCCGACCCTGATGACGACCACACCCCGACCGTGACCCTGAGCAGGCCCCGACCCCGGCCCTGATGCCGTCCAGACCCCAACCGTGACCCTGAGCAGGCCGCAACCCCGACCCTGATGCTGACCAGACCCCGACTATGACCCTGAGCAGGCCCCAACCCCAACTCTGACCTCAACCACACCCCGACCCTGACCCTAAGAAGGCCCCAACCCTGACCCTGATCCCTACCAGACCCCAACCCTGACCCTGACCCTCATCCTAACCACACCCTGACCCCGTCCCTGACCCTAACCTTAACGAGATCCCCAGCTTAATCCTGGCTCTGACCCCAATCCCAGCTGTAACCCTAACCCTGGCCCTAACCCCAATCCTGGCCCCAACCCCAATCTGGGCCCCAACCCCAATCCTGCCCCCAAACACAGTCATGGCTATAACCCTAATGCCGGCCACAACCCTAACCCCGGCCGTAACCCTAAGGAATCCTAACCCTAGTCCCGGCCGTAACCCTAGTCCCGGCCGTAACCCTAGTCCCGGCCGCAACCCTAGCCACAACCCTGACCCTAGGCAGGCCCCAGCCCCGACCCCGATCCCAACGAGATCCCGATCTTGACCCTAAGAAGGCCCCAACCCTGACCCTGATCCCAGCCAGACCCCAACCGTGACCCTAAGCAGACCCCAACCCTGATCCTGACCCCAGCCAGACCCCAACCTGGACTCCAAGCAGGCCCCAACCCTGACTCTGACCTCAACCACACCCCGACCGTGACCCTGAGCAGGCCCCAACCCCGACTCTGACCTCAACCACACCCCGACCGTGACCCTAAGCAGGCCCCAACTGTGACCCTGACCTCAACCAGACCCCGACCGTGACCCTAAGCAGGCCCCAACCCTGACCCTGATGCCAACCAGACCCCAACCCCGACTCTGACCCTCATCCTAAGCACACCCTGACCCTGACCCTGTCCCTGACCCTAACCTTAACCAGATTCCAAGCCTAATCCCAACCCCGACCCCAATCCCAGCCCCGACCCCAATCCCAGCCATTACCCCCACCCTGGCCCTAACCCTAACCCTGGCCCTAACCCTAACCCTGGCCCCGACCCCAATCCCGGCCCTAACCCTA
>NW_028147553.1:110917-163059 GCF_008360975.1 Lichenostomus cassidix
ACCCCTAACCCTAACCCAGCCCCCTAACCCTAATCCCGCCCCCTAACCCTCACCGGAAATCGAGCTCCGGAACCCGGAAGCGGCATTCCGGAAACCGGAAGTCACCTGCCGGAAGCCGGAAGTGATCACCGGAAACCGGAAGTGACGCGCCGGAACCCGGAAGTCGGAAGCCGGAACCCGGAAGTGACTCACCGGAAGCCGGAACTCGTCATCCGGAAGCCGGATGTGTGTCACCGGAACCCGGAACCGGGAACGGGGAAGCCGGAACCGAGTTCCGGAGACCCGAAACCGTAGCCCTACGCCTAATACCCGCCGCCGCATGGGCTTACCTGCATCGCACGTCGTCCGCTGCCCTTCGGGGATGTCGCCGTGCCGCGGCCGTGGCGCTGCGTGCCTTATGGAGCCGCCGGCCGCTCGCGCGGAGCCGCGGCCGGTTCCGGAGTGCCGGAGCGCAGCGTGCTGACTGCTGCTGCGTCTCGGCGTGCCGCGGCGCTGCTCCGGTTCCCGCGCCGGCGGCGGAGAGCCCTCCGGAGGCTCTCCGGGCGGCGCGCGCCCTGCCGCCTGCTGCGGGCGCCATCTTGCACTGCCCCGGAAGTGACGACGCCGGTGCCTTATGGGATTTGTGGGCGGGGCGTGGGCGGAGCCGACCGGACCGCTTCCTGCCGCCCGTAGCCGTAATACGTGGCCTAGGGGCACCGCGGACACTGTCGCTGATGCTCCCGCATCGATTTGCTCCCCTCGGGAGCCCCTGACATGCGTTCAACCCCTTTTCCGGGCTTTGCGGGCTTCTACTGCACTCGCGCTGTACGGTAGCAACTGCAGGGCTGCCGGAGCGGAGCGGCGGCGACCCAGGTCAGGTGCGGGGAAGGGGGGGGGAGGCGGGAGGCACGGTGGACGCGGTAGCCCCGACGGGGAATGGTGGGGGCGCGGCGGCCCCACGAGCCGCGCCGGTGGCGAGGGGGTCGCCGGGGGCGGCCGACGCCGCCGCGAGGAATGGGGGGGGCGCCGCGGCGCCCAGAGAAGCCGGGGACCGCGGCACCTAGAGCCGCCGCGCCAGAGACGCGGGGGACGGGGGGGGCGGCAGCGGCTGGGACCGCGTCGGGAAGCTGGGGGCAGGGCGGCCCCGGCGCGCAGAACCGCGGGGTGGTGGCGGGGGCAACGCAGCGGCACCTGGAGCCGCAGCAGCCAGTATTAGGGCTAGGGAAAGGATTAGGGTTACGGCGGGGATTAGGATTACGGCGGGGATTAGGGTTACGGCAAGGATTAGGGTTGGGGCTGGGATTAGGGTTGGGGCCGGGATTAGGGTTACTGCGAGGATTAGGGTTGGTGCTGGGATTAGGGTTACGGCGGGGATTAGGGTTGGGGCCAGGATTAGGGTAATGGCTGGGATTAGGCTTGGGATCTGGTTAAGGTTAGGGTCAGGGACGGGGTCAGGGTGTGGTTAGGATGAGGGTCAGGGTTGGGGTGTGGTTACGATGGGGGTCAGGGTTGGGGTGTGCCTATGGTTAGGGTCTGGGTGGGGGTCAGCGTCTAGTTGAGGTCAGGGTCAGGATTGGGGCCTGCTTACGGTCAGGGTCGGGGTCTGGTTGGGTTCAGGGTCAGAGTTGGGGCCTTCTTAGGGGCAAATTTGGGGTCTGGTTGAGGTCACGCTCACAGTAGGGGCCTGCCTAGGGTCAGGGTCGGGGTCTGGTTGGGATCAGGGTCAGGGTTTGGGCCTTCTTGGGGTCACAGTTGGGGTCTAGTCGACGTCAAGGTCATGGTTAGGGCATGCTTAGGGTCAGGGTCAGGGTCTGGTTGGCATCAGGGTCGGGGTTGCGGCCTTCTCAGGGTCACGGTCGGGGTCTGGTCGGCATCAGGGTCGGGGTTGGGGCCTGCTTAGGGTCACGGTCGGGGTCTGGTGGTCATCAGGGTCGGGGTTGGGGCCTGCTCAGGGTCACGGTCGGGGTCTGGTCGGCATCAGGGTCGGGGTCGGGGCCTGCTCAGGGTCACTGTCGGGGTCTGGTCGGCATCAGGGTCGGGGTTGCGGCCTTCTCAGGGTCACGGTCGGGGTCTGGTGGTCATCAGGGTCGGGGTTGGGGCCTGCTTAGGGTCCCGGTCGGGGTCTCGTCGGCATCAGGGTCGGGGTTGGGGCCTGCTTAGGGTCCCGGTCGGGGTCTGGTCGGCATCAGGGTCGGGATTGGGGCCTCCTGAGGGTCACAGTTGGGGTTTGGTGGTCGTCAGGGTCGGGGTTGGGGCCTGCTCAGGGTCACGGTCGGGGTCTGGTTGAGGTCAGGCTCACGGCCGGGGCCTGCTTAGGGTCACGGCCGGGGTCTGGTGGAGGTCAGGCTCACGGCTGGGGCCTGCTTGGGGTCAGGGCCCGGGTCTGGTGGAGGTCAGGCTCACGGCTGGGGCCTGCTTAGGGTCACGGCCGGGGTGTGGGGGAGGTCAGGCTCACGGCTGGGGCCTGCTTAGGGTCGGGGCCGGGGTCTGGGGGAGGTCAGAGTCAGGGTTGGGGCCTGCTCAGGGTCAGGCTCGGGGTGTGGTTGAGGTCAGGCTCACGGCTGGGGCCTGCTTAGGGTCGGGGCCGGGGTCTGGGGGAGGTCAGGCTTACGGTTGGGGCCTGCTTACGGTCGGGGTCGGGGTCTGGTCGGCATCAGGGTCGGGGTTGCGGCCTGCTCAGGGTCACGGTCGGGGCCTGGTCGGCATCAGGGTCGGGGTTGGGGCCTGCTTAGGGCCCGGATCGGGGTCCGGTTGAGGTCAGGCTCACGGTTGGGGCGTGCTCAGGGTCACGGTTGGGGTCTGGTCGGCATCAGGGTCGGGGTTGGGGCCTGCTCAGGGTCACAGTCGGGGTCTGGTTGTCATCAGGGTCGGGGTTGGGGCCTGCCTAGGGTCACGGTCGGGGTCTGTATGGGATCAGGGTTGGGGTTGGGGCCTCCTCAGGGTCACGGTCGGGGTCTGTATGGGATCAGGGTCGGGGTTGGGGCCTGCTCAGGGTCACGGTCGGGGTCTGTATGGGATCAGGGTCGGGGTTGGGGCCTGCCCAGGGTCACGGTCGGGGTCTGGTTGGCATCAGGGTCGGGGTTGGGGCCTGCTCAGGGTCACGGTCAGGGTCTGGTCGGCATCAGGGTCGGGGTCGGGGCCTGCTTAGGGTCACGGTCGGGGTGTGGTTGGGATCTGTGTCGGGGTTGGGGCCTGCTTAGGGTCACGGTCGGGGTCTGGTTGAGGTCCGAGTCGGAGTTGGGGCCTGCTCAGGGTCATGGTCGGGGTGTGGTTGAGGTCAGAGTCGGGGCTGGGGCCTGCTTAGGGTCACGGTCAGGGTGTGCTTGAGGTCAGAGTTGGGGTTGCAGCCTGCTTAGGGTCACGGTCGGGGTGTGGTTGAGGTCAGAGTCGGGGTTGCGACCTGCCTAGGGTCACGGTCGGGGTGTGCTTGAGGTCAGAGTCGGGGTTGCGACCTGCCTAGGGTCACGGTCGGGGTGTGCTTGAGGTCAGAGTTGGGCTTGGGGCCTGCTTACGGTCAGGGTCGGGGTGTGGTTGAGGTCAGAGTCGGGCTTGGGGCCTGCTTAAGGTCACGGTTGGGGTCTGGTCGGCATCAGGGTCGGGGTTGGGGCCCGCTCAGGGTCACGGTCGGGGTGTGGTTGAGGTCAGAGTCAGGGTTGGGGCCTGCTTAGGGTCAGGATCGGGGTGCGGTTGAGGTCAGGCTCACGGTTGGGGCCTGCTTAGGGTCACGGTCGGGGTCTGGTTGGCATCAGGGTCGGGGTCGGGGCCTGCTCAGGGTCCGGGTTGGGGTCTGGTGGTCATCAGGGTCGGGGTTGGGGCCTGCTCAGGGTCACGGTCGGGGTCTGGTGGTCATCAGGGTAAGGGTTGGGGCCTTCTTAGGGTCACGGTCGGGGTCTGGTCGGCATCGGGGTCGGGGTTGGGGCCTGCTCAGGGTCACGGTCGGGGTCTGCTCGGGATCTGGGTCGGGGTTGGGGCCTGCTCAGGGTCACGGTCGGGGTCGTGTTGAGGTCAGGCTCACGGTTGGGGCCTGCTTAGGGTCATGATCGGGGTCTGGCTGGGATCGGGGTTGGGGTTGGGGCCCGCTTGGGGCCAGGGTCAGGATCTGGTTGGGATCAGGGACAGGGTTGGGGCCCGCTTGGGGCCAGGGTTGGGGTCTGGTTGGGATCAGGGTCAGGGTGGGGGCCTGCTTAGGATCAGGGTCGTGGCTAGGGTTACGGCCACGATTAGGGTTACAGCTGGCTTTAGGATTAGGATTCCTTAGGGTTACGGCCGGGATTAGGGTTAGGATTCCTTAGGGTTACGGCCGGGACTAGGGTTGCGGTCGGCATTAGGGTTACGGCCAGGACTATGGTCGGGGGCAGGATTGGGGTTGGGGCCAGGATTAGGGTTAGGGCTGGGATTGGGGTCGGGGCCAGGGTTAGGGTTCGGGCCAGGGTGAGGGTAATGGCTGGAATTGGGGTCACAGCTGGGATTCGGCTGGTGATCTGGTTAAGGTTAGGGTCAGGGACAGGGTCAGGGTGTGCTTAGGATGAGGGTCAGAGTCGGGGTTGGGGTCTGGTTGGGATCTGGGTCAGGGTTGGGGCCTTCTCAGGGTCAAGGTTGGGGTCTGGTCGGGATCAGGGTCGGGGTTGGGGCCTTCTTAGGGTCACGGTTGGGGTCTGGTTGGCATCAGGGTCGGGGTTGGGGCCTGCTCAGGGTCACGGTCGGGGTCTGGTCGGCATTGGGGTCGGGGTTGCGGCCTTCTCAGGGTCAGGGTCGGGGCGTGGTTGAGGTCAGAGTCGGGGTTGCGGCCTTCTTAGGGTCAGGGTTGGAGTCTGGTTGAGGTCAGAGTCGGGGTTGGGGCCTGCTCAGGGTCACGGTCGGGGTGTGGTTAAGGTCAGAGTCGGGGCTGGGGCCTGCTTAGGGTCAGGGTTGGCGTCTGGTTGGGATCAGGGTCAGGGTGGGGGCCTGCTTAGGGTCACGGTCAGGGTCTGGTTGGCATCAGGGTTGGGGTTGGGGCGTGCTCAGGGTCACGGTCGGGGTCTGGTGCTCATCAGGGTCGGGGTTGGGGGCTGCTCAGGGCCACGGTCGGGGTGTGGTTGAGGTCAGAGTTGGGGTTGGGGCCTGCTCAGGGTCACGGTCGGGGTCTGGTCGGCATCAGGGTCGGGGTTGGGGCCTGCTCAGGGTCACGGTCGGGGTCTGGTCGGCATCAGGGTCGGGGTTGGGGCCTGCTCAGGGTCACGGTCGGGGTCTGGTCGGCATCGGGGTCGGGGTTGGGGCCTTGTTAGGGTCAAGATTGGGGTGTGGTTGAGGTCAGGCTCACGGCTGGGGCCTGCTTAGGGTCAGGGCCGGGGTCTGGTGGAGGTCAGGCTCACGGCTGGGGCCTGCTTAGGGTCGGGGCCCGGGTCTGGTGGAGGTCAGGCTCACGGCTGGGGCCTGCTTAGGGTCAGGGCCGGGGTCTGGTGGACGTCAGGCTCACGGCTGGGGCCTGCTTAGGGTCAGGGCCGGGGTCTGCTTGAGGTCCAGCTCACGGCTGGGGCCTGCTTAGGGTCGGGGCCCGGGTCTGGTGGAAGTCAGGCTCACGGCTGGGGCCTGCTTAGGGTCGGGGCCCGGGTCTGGTGGAGGTCAGGCTCACGGCTGGGGCCTGCTTAGGGTCGGGGCCCGGGTCTGGTGGAGGTCAGGCTCACGGCTGGGGCCTGCTTAGGGTCGGGGCCCGGGTCTGGTGGAGGTCAGGCTCACGGCTGGGGCCTGCTTAGGGTCGGGGCCGGGGTCTGGTGGAGGTCAGGCTCACGGCTGGGGCCTGCTTAGGGTCGGGGCCGGGGTCTGGTTGAGGTCAGGCTCACGGCTGGGGCCTGCTTAGGGTCGGGGCCCGGGTCTGGTGGAAGTCAGGCTCACGGCTGGGGCCTGCTTAGGGTCGGGGCCCGGGTCTGGTGGAGGTCAGGCTCACGGCTGGGGCCTGCTTAGGGTCGGGGCCCGGGTCTGGTGGAGGTCAGGCTCACGGCTGGGGCCTGCTTAGGGTCGGGGCCCGGGTCTGGTGGAGGTCAGGCTCACGGCTGGGGCCTGCTTAGGGTCGGGGCCCGGGTCTGGTGGACGTCAGGCTCACGGCTGGGGCCTGCTTAGGGTCACGGCCGGGGTCTGGTCAGCAGCAGGGTTGGGGTTGGGGCCTGCTCAGGGTCACGGTCGGGGCCTGGCTGGGATCGGGGTCGGGGTTGGGGCCTTCTTAGGGTCAAGATCTGGGTCTGGCTGGGATCGGGGTCGGGGTTGGGGCCTTCTTAGGGTCAAGATCTGGGTCTGGCTGGGATCGGGGTCGGGGTTGGGGCCTGCTTAAGGTCAGGGTCGCGGCTAGGGTTACAGCCACGGTTAGGGTTTTGGTCAGGATTACGGTTGGGGCCGGGATTAGGGTTAGGATTTCCTAGGGTTAGGGCCGGGGTTAGGGTTAGGATTTCTTAGGGTTACGGCCAGGACTAGGGTTAGGATTCCCTAGGGTTACGGCCGGGACTAGGGTTGCGATTCATTAGGGTTACGGCCGGGACTAGGGTTGCGGTCGGCATTAGGGTTACGGCCAGGACTATGGTCGGGGGCAGGATTGGGGTTGGGGCCAGGATTAGGGTTAGGGCCAGGATTGGGGTCGGGGCCGGGATTAGGGTTGGGGCCGGGGTTGGGGTTGGGGCCGGGATTAGGGTTGGGGCCGGGGTTGGGGTTGGGGCCGGGATTAGGGTTGGGGCCGGGGTTGGGGTTGGGCCTGGGATTGGGGTTGGGCCTGGGATTGGGGTCGGGATCTGGTTAAGGTTAGGGTCAGGGAAAAGGGTCAGGGTTAGTTATCCTGAATGTAGTGGTGGTTCTCTGGAGTGTATGAGTTCTGTCTGTTCTGCTGTATGTGCTCATTGTTGTTCTTACCTTATACAGCATAATGACCACAATTGTGGTCATTATGATCATGATCATTCCCTTCTAGGACTGCTGATTGCTGTTACCATGGTCCTCGTCATCATGGGGGTGGGTATCTTCATTGTGCCTATCTGGGTACTTGCCCTCCTGCTGCAAAGTGTCTTAATTGTATTCTGACGGGTCCTTGCCCTCCTGCTGCGAAGTGTCTTAATTGTGGAGGGGATGAAAGTCATACGTACCTATAGCAGCAATGGTAACTGTTGTTATGCAAATGACTGCAATTGTACCAGTGAACACTAATTATGCTAAGCATGGACTCATTCACGTTAATCATGCTCATGATGGTAATGATCATAATTGCCCCAGTGATGCAAATGACCTTCTTCATTATGCTAATGACATGGATTATGCTGACAACCTGGCTGCTGAGAACCCTAATTATACTAAGCATCCCTAATTATGCTAACAACCCTTTTAATTATGGTAACATCCTAATACTGTTAACCCTCCTAATAATGCTAACAACCCCTAATTATGCTGAGTAAACATCTTAATATGCTAACAACCACCTAATTTGCTGAGTACAATACTTTGCAATCATATCTTTATTATGCTAGATACCCCTATGATGCTGATTACCCTGCATAGGCTAACAATTCTATATAGACAAACAACATTCATGATACCAAGCATCTGAATAACAGTAATGACCTCATGATTCTAATTACCCCTAATCCTAAACACTGTCATTACTATTGCTACTGTAACGACCCTAACCCTCGACACACCCCCTCCTCACCACCCCCCCTATTCACTGCACCTGGGCCCCTTCGCAACCCGAACCCTAGACCACGCCCCCTGACGACTCAGACCCGCCCCTTTGCAACCCGAACCCTAGACCACGCCCCCTGAACGCACCCCTAATCGTAACCCTAACCCTGATCCCTTGCACCTGAACGCACCCCCTAATCGTAACCCTAACCCTGATCCCTTGCACCTGATCCCTTGGCACTGTACTGTCATATTACCCTCATCTATACCCTCACTGTAGCCCTAAAACCTGATCCCCTGCACCTGACCCCTTGGCCCTGTTCCCTCACCCTCATGGTGACCCTCATCCTCATCCTCACTGTAATGATGACTCCTGATCCCTACACCTAATCCCTTGTCCCTGCTTCCTCGCCCCACCCTCTTCCTCACCCTCGCTATAAGCCTTTTACAGTACCCTATAACCCCTGATCCCTGCACCCGATCCCTTGACCCTACACCCCCACCTTTACCCGCGCTGTACCGAGCATGCGCGATGCCGTGGACTACCAAAATGGCGTCGGCATCGCTCGAGCATGCGCGGTACGGTGGACTACCAAAATGGCGTCGGCATCGCTCGAGCATGCGCGGTACGGACGACAACCAAAATGGCGCCCGCATCGCTCGAGCATGCGCGGTACGGTGGACTACCAAAATGGCGTCGGCATCGCTCGAGCATGCGCGGTACCGTGGACTACCAAAATGGCGTCGGCATCGCTCGAGCATGCGCGGTACGGGACACCAAAATGGCGCCCGCATCGCTCGAGCATGCGCGGTACGGACGACAACCAAAATGGCGCCCGCATCGCTCGAGCATGCGCGGTACGGACGACGGCCAAAATGGCGTCGGCTGGCTCGAGCATGCGCAGTTGTGACGCGTTCGAAAAGGGCGGCCGCGGGGTATTCTCAGGGGGTTTAGGAATGTACCTGACTGCCTGAACGACATGGGCACCCCGAGAGTGCCGCCGCGGCGGCTCGCGAGCTTTGCGGGCTTGCGGGAAAGAGCGGCGGCGCGGTCGGGGCGGGGGGAGCTGCCGAGATCCCTGCGTTCAGGGATACGCACCGGCGCCGTCGGCCGATCGGCGGCCACGCCCCTCGGCGCCCCGGCCCGCCCCTGGCCGCCAAGCCCCGCCCCGGCCCGCCCCTCTCCGCCCCGGCCCGCCTCTCCCCGCCCCTCGGCTCCGAGCCCCTCAAGAGGGGCCCCCCGGCGCCGCCCGCGAGACCCCTCGGAGCACCAGCGGCGGACGAGGAGCGGCGGAGCGGCGGCGGCTACGGTGAGGCAGCGGAAGGTGAGCGCCGGCGGCGGCCGGGCGGCGGCGGCAGCGGAGGGGCGGAGGAGCGACGGAGCACCGGCCGCGGAGCGCCGGCGGCGGCCGAGCGCCGCCGACGCTCCGGGGCCGGGCGGCGGCGGCGGCGGGGAGCGGACGGCGGCGGAGGCACCGGCCGCGGGCGCGGCGGGCAAGCGCCGCCTCCGCGCCGGGCGGGCGGCGGGCGTGGCGGCGGCGGCGGAGGGGCGGCGGAACACCGGCCGCGGAGCGCCGGCGGCGGCCCAGCGCCGCCGCGGCTCCGGGCCAGCGGCCAGCGGCGGCGGCGGCGGAGGGCGGCGGAGCACCGGCCGCGGAGCGCGGCGGCGGCCAGCGCCGCCGGCGCTCCGGGGCCGGGCGCGGCGGGGGGCGGAAGGCGGAGGAGCACCGGCCGCGGGCGCCGGCGGCGGCGGGCGGCGGCGCGGGGGGCGGAGGCGCACGGCGGCAGGGCGGAGCGGCGAGAGGCCGGCCCGGGGCGGCGGCGGGAGCGGACGGCGGCGGAGAACCGGCTCGCGGAGCGCCGGCGCGGCCAGCGCCGCCGACGCTCACGGCCGGGCCGCGGCGGCGGCGGCGGGAGCGGAGGAGCGGCGGAGAACCGGCCGCGGAGCGCCGGCGGCGGCCGAGCGGCGGCGGCGGGGCAGCGGCGGTGGACTGCCGGCGGCGGCTGAGCGGCGACGGCGCTCCGCGGCTGAGTGCCGGCTGCGGCGGAGCTGCGGGAGAGGTGGCGGAGCGGCGCCGGTGGAGCGGCGGGGGCGGCGCCGTGGGCGGCGGCGGCGACGGCGGAGCGCCGGCGGACTGCAGGTGAAGCCGGCGGCGACCCCGGTCGAGAGGCCGGTGGAGGCTGGGGCTCGGTTGCGCGCAGAGCGGTACAGGTTTCCTGAGTCGCCGGGGGAGCGGCGGCGCCTGCCGCCGAGGAGGGGGGGGGCGGCGGCAGCGGCGGCAGCAGCACTCGCCGCCGCCGATAGACAGGGGTGGGGGACCCGCCCGCCCGGGCTGCGTCTCCGGGGAGGGGAGGTGGATGTCCCGGCGGCGGCAGCAGTTTGTTTGCGGCGCAAAGGAAACGGGGACGGCCAGCCTCAGCTGCATCCCCGTGCCGGGAGTCTGGGGGGGGGGGCCACGCCGGCCGCGGCCGCGTCCTGGCGCCGGGAAGGGGGGGGGGCGCGGGCGGCGGCGGCAGCGTCCCCGCGCCGGGAACGGGACGGGGGGGGCACCGACGGCGGCGGCCGCGTCCCCGCACCGGGTCCTGCGCGCTCGCGGCCCGGCTGCTCGGGTGTCTGCGGCACGGACTGACTGCGGGCTGTGGGGGCTGTCCGGTCAGCGCGGCGCCTGGGCAGGTAAGAAGGAGATGCTGGAAAACAGCACGTGCTCCACACTGAGTGGCACACACATACAGGAACGTCGGGGACGATGGAACGGGCAGGGAGTGGAGGACCTGCAGCGGCTGGCCACCGCGAGGCGTGGCTGGTGCCGCTGTTCGGGGCGCTCGGATGGAGGCTGAGCCGGGACGCTGTGCAGGTGGAGCGGCTGCTGCCGGGACGGGAGAGTGCGTAGCCCTGTTGTGTGGGCTCTGGTGCTTTCGGTGTGTTTACCAGGACCTTGAGATGGAATAGTCGGTCCTTTCAGAAAAATGCAGTTTTTGGAACACTAGGTATGGCTTCTGGACTTTCGCACAGATGTACAAGCTGTTCGGCTGATGAGCATCACCACCCCCAGAAACACCTGGAGATGGTTACCTGGTGAGCATCACCACCCCCAGAAACACCTGCTGACGGTTGCCTGATGAGCATCACCACCCCCAGAAACACCTCCTGACGGTTGCCTGATGAGCATCACCACCCCCAGAAACACCTGCTGACGGTTGCCTGAGGAGCAGCAACCCGGTAAGCAGCAGCTGAGTATAATAATATATCTAGTATATGTATGTTACATCAATTTTATGTATTTTATGTGGATATATGAAATATAGATATTATACATATCATATTTGGCTATAAAATGGGTAGTAGGTAATATATATTATCTATTGGCTATATCATATGTGGTATATATGAAATATATGGAATGTATGTTAGATATTATACATATAATATATATGGTATATAATGGAATTCATTTATTTGTATATGTTACTATATGTCTGATGTCTTGCATAGTATATATACATTTTATTTATAATATATATTTTATGTAGAAATATATATAATTTGGTAATGGGAAAAAAAAAAAAACAGGAAAAAAAGGAAAAAGCACGGATGCTAGGGAACAGAGATGCACCTGAGGTGGCATGCTCCCTTTAAAAAAAAAAAAAAAAAAAAAATTAAAATTGAAATAAAGGCACCATGGCAGAGGAAAAGGAAAAGACATTGAGCAAACAAACCAAAAGCGCATGGAACCGGAAAAATAAAGGTGGAACTAGCTGTACATGAGGAGCAAAGCATTGAAATGAAGGTGGAAAACCAAAGCAGGTAAGAACCATCAGGTTTGTACGTGACTGCGGGGGCTAAGTGAATGTTTGTACTTGTCAAAGATGGTAAGTAGGCACACAGGGGTAAGAATGAAGTAATTGTTTCCTGGTTTGGGCACTTCCTTGCTGTTCAAGTGCCTGGTAATGGTATGCAGATGTAGCAGACAGCTAAGTTTTTTACTGTCTGTCTTCTAGACAGGTTTCTTTGAACATCACAAAGTTCTCCGAGGGGAATGCCTTAGAAATGCAACACGGCAGCCTGGAAGGGAGGTGAGTCCGCTCCTACGGCGTCCCGTTGTGCACAGGTACTGCTTATGAAGGAGCTTATAACATTTTGTATAAATGCCTGTGAGGGAAATGATGTGGAGAAGACATACTCAGGCGGTGGGTCCTGTCACTGTCACCTGTCAGTAGGTACGAGACACAGAAGGAGAGAGAAGAGAAGAGAGGAAAAGAAGATTGGAAGGACAGGTAGGGGCACATAACAGGACAGGGACAGAGCATATGACCGGGCCGTGGTTCCCGGCGGGCGTTGTGATGTGGGTTCACTCCTTCAGGGAAGGCGTGCGCCGATGCCCGGGCCTGTCCCCCTGGTAAAACTGGGTCGGTGTCTCGCGGCGGGCTCCAGATGTGTCGATGCGAATGCGGTGCTGTGGTGCCAGGCCTAGGCCTGCGGAGACTGTGCGATGCGTCCGGAAATGCTGCTAGGTAACTGTGACGGGAAAATGGCGTGGCTGAGGACTGTGGGGCTGGGGGAGGCTTTCCACAGGTGGGCCAAGGAGGATAGCTGTGGCCTGCATGAGACGGGAGCTTATCACATCTATCCCGAGGGCTCCCATTCCCCCCTGAGCTGCTGGACAGTGTATACAAACCTGCTTCCTGCGGGCATATCCTCTTCGCCCGCTGCATACTGAGGCCTAGAAGATTTGAAGTGGAGCTGCTGGCTTTGATCTTAGTGCATACATACACAGCTGTCCCACAAGGTGAGATGACCTAGGAATAATTTTTCATGCTTGTCATGTGCAAAGCAGCTGTGTGCAGGGAGCCTTTTGGATGGAGTTGTATATGGATGTTCGGTTGACAAAGATTTATGAGTCTATGACAGAAATCCCTGAAGTGGAATTTGATGTGTATTTCATGTGGATCTTTCGGAGACTGTATTCGTGTGTTTCACAGGGCTGCCTTCATTGCGAGGCTACTGCGTCCGTGTGGAGCTACATCTGCTGGCACTGGCTGTGATTGTCAAGGCACACGTGGAGAACAAAGTGTCCTGCTGGAGCCTTCACCTCTGCCTGTCCTCTGGACGTGGATAAGGGAAGGTATGTGTCGTGTTTAAAATGTGTCAGAGTTGCCGTACTGCACGGTATGTGTTGCTGAGAAGCGGACATGGAGCATTTTTGCTTTCATCCCTGTTTAGGCAGGCATTTGGTAGCGAGATGGATAAGTGCCAAGAGATATGTGTGTGCATACACATCATCATGCACAGCGTGTTTACAAGCTTGGTGCAATAACTGTGGCACCTGTGAGTGGTAAGTGACGTGTGCGAGACGTGGGAGGAAGGTACTGGAAAGCGTGGCAGTTCCGTGGGGAACAAGTGCTACAAAGGCGATGGCCTTGAAATGCGAGGTAGCGGGCTGCAAGTGGGGTGACTGCACTCCTACAGTGGCCTGAAGTGTTCACACAGTGGTCCTGATGAAAGTGAAAACGTGCAGAGCATACCCTCGCACAGTGTGTCCTCTCACTTGGATTTCTTTCTAGGTATGAGACGCGAGGAGTGACAAAAAGACGCCAGGAAAGAAAAAAAAAGAGAGTGGAAAAGAGAAGACGTGCCTGCACAGAAAGGCTCACAGACCTATGGCAACACTGCGTGGGTCCTGAGGGCACCGTGACGTCAGGTAATGGACCCCGTAGCCACGGGACGGTGGCCGGAGTTGTCCCCCTGGGAAAGTGGGCTCAGTGTGTGGCAGCAGGCTCAGCATCTGTTGCTCGATATGCACTGCTGTGGTATGTGGCCTAGCACTGCGGACAGTGTGGAATGGATTGAAAACACCCTGTAAGGTGCCTGTGACATAGGAAATGGCAAGCTTATGTCATGTAAGGGTAGGTGAGGCTTCCCACAGCTGAGGCAAAGAGGATAGATGTCTGTGGCACGGGAGCGGAGCTTACGGCAGGTACCCGAAGGCCTCCTGCTTCCCCCTGAGGTGGGGGAGAGTATGTACAAACCTAGTTCCTGCCGGCATGTACGAGCCTGGATCCTGCGAGCGTTTACTGTTCGCCCGCTGCATGCTGAGGCCTGGACAATTCAGAGGGCGTTCTCGGGCTTGGGCATTATTGCCTACACGCCTGTCCCGGACGGTGAGATGGCTGAGAAGTAATTCTCCGTGAATATAACAAGGTGGCTGCCTGTCAGTGCGAAGTATCTGTCTTGAGGGAGGCCTGTGGATGGAGATCTGTAGGAATGACGGAGTGAGGAAGGAGGATGAATGTGTGACAGCAATCCCTGAAATGGAATGGTATGTGGGTGTTCAGGTCAGTACATACTATGATTACATGGCAAAAAAGACCGTGAGTGGCTTAGTGAGAAGGATCAAGTCTGTCAAATGACAGAGAAGGGGGCGATGAGGGGGTTCCTGATTGTATAAGACTGTTGTAAAAGCTTTAGGAAAGAAGGCAGCTTGAAATGTCTTGCTGACAGGTATGGCAAGGGATGTACAGGGTCAGTGACGGTATTTGTGTGTTTCACAGGGCTGCCTGCATTGCAAGGGTAATGCATCCATATGGAGCAACATGTGCTGGCACAGGGTGGGATTGTGAAGGCAGACATTTAGAAGAAAGTGCCCAGCTGGAGCCTTCACATCGGGATGTCCTCTGATGTGAATATGGGAAGGTATGTCTGGTATTTAAAGACTGTCATAGTATACATAGCAGGAGGTATGTCTTGGTGAGAAACAAACACAGAGCACCTGAGTTCTCATACATGTTGAGGCAGAGGTTTGGAACAGAAATAGAAAGGTGGCAAGAGATATTCTGTGTGCATACAGAAAACTATGCAGGTTGCGTTTACAAGCTGCATGCAAAAATTGTGACACCTGTGAGTTGCAAGTGACCCATCTAAGAGATCGGAGGTAGGTGCTTGAAGGGATTACAGTTCTGTGCAAAGTGTTACAAAGGAAATGGCTTGGAATGCAAAGTAGCACGCTGGGTGTGAGGTGAGTGCACTCATGCGGTAGCCTGTTGTGTTTCCATACTGCTGTTCATGACAATGACAAGGGTGTCTATAAACACCTCAGAATTAAATGAGGGGCAAAGGACACCTTCACACTGTGTGTCCTCTCCCTTGGATTTGCTCATAGGTATGAGACACAAGGAGCAAAAGAGGACAGAAAAAGAGCGGTGGAACAACAGATGGCCTCACAGCCAGGGACAGGAACGAAGCTTTATCGGCACTGCGTGAGTCACCGCAGCATCGTGACATCGATTCGTGGACCCTGAAGCGATGGCACTGTGCCCAGGCCTGTCCCCCCGGGCGAGTGGGATCGGTGAGTTGCAGCAGACTCCACATCTCTTGCTTTCAATGCACTGCTGTGGTATGTGGCCTAGCACTGTGCAGGGCCCCTAAGGAGTAGAAAGGGCCTGTAAGGTGCCTGTGACGTGAAAATGGCACGGTTATTTCATGTGCGGCTGGCTGAGGCTTTCCACGGGGGGGCCAAAGAGGATGCTTGTGTATTGCGTGAGACCGCAGCTTACCGCACGTACCCCGAGGCCTCCCGATCCGCCCTGAGCTGCGGGACGGTCTGTACGAACCCGGTTCCTGCAGGCACATCCTCCTCGCCCGCTGCATACTGAGGCCTAGTGGATTTGCTGTGCAGCTCCTGGCTCGGGTCTTAGTGCATACACAGCTGTCCCAGAAGGTGAGATGACCTAGGAATAATTTTCCATCCGTGTAAAGAGCGGGCCCATTGTCCCTGCAAAGCGGCAGTGTGCAGGGACACTTGTGGATGGAGTGGTATATGGATGTTTGCTGAGCAAGGACAAGCAGTGTGTGACAATTATCCCTGAAATGGAATGCTATGTGGATGTTTGGGCCACTGCAGATTCTGAGTATGTCACAAGAGACCCACAGAGTGGCTTAGTGAGAAAGATGAAGTATGTGAAATGACACAGAAGGGGGTAATGACGGGATTCATGATTGTATAAGACTGTTAGAAAGGCTGTAGGAAAGAAGGTGGCCATAAATGTCTCGCTGACAGGGATGGGCAGGGATGGACGGTGTCAGTGACGGTATTTGTGTGTTTCACAGGGCTGCCTGTGTCGCAAAGGTGCTGCATCCGTGTGGAGCTACATGTGCTGGCACTGGGTGTGACAGTGAAGATGGAAATGGAGAAGAATCTGTCCTGTTGGAGCACACAGTTGTGGCTGTCCTACAGATGTGGATATGGGAAGGTATGTGTTGTGTTTGAGAAGTGTTGCAGTTGCCATAGTAGGAGGCATGCATTGCTGAGAAGCAAAAGCGGAGGGGTTGAGGTATTGTACGTGCTGAGGCAGAGATTGGAGAGTGAAAGTGAGAAGTGCAAAGAGATCCTCTGTGCGCATGTAGAGAATTGTGCGAGGTGTGTTGATAGACTGGGTGCGGTACTTGTGAGATGACACCTGTGATTTGTAAGTGCCATGGGTAAGACATGGGAGGTAGGTGCTGCAAGGAATTGGAGTTCTGAACAGAAAGAGTGCTACGATGGAAATGGCTTTGCAATGCAACACGGTAGGCTGCAACTAAGTCCACTCCTACAGTGTCCTCCTGTGTGTACATAGTTGTTTTGATGGAATTTGTGACATTCTGTAGAAATAGCAGTGGAGGAATGAATATGCAAAGGAGATCCTCAGACAGTGTGTCCTCTCACTGTCCTTTGTTAGTAGGTATAAGGCACAAGCACAAAGCAATGTGAGCAGTCCATGGGTCCCAGGAGCATCCTGAGGTAGGTTAATATAGCCCGAAGTCATGGGCCGATGGCCAGGCCTGTCCCCCTGGCAAAGCAGGGGCAGCATCTTGCAGCAGGCTGCAGCTGTGTGAATATATATGCCATGCTGCAGTGAAAGGCCTATCACTGCAGAGCATGTGGAGTGCATAAAAAGACCCTGTAAGGTAACTGTGACATGAAAATGGCATGGTTATGGCATGGGGGGATGCGTGAACATTTCCACAGGTGGGCCAGGGAGGGTAGATGTTTATGGCCTGTGAGCACAGATGACAGCATGTAGGCAAAGGCCTCCTGTTCCCCCCTCAGCTGGGGGACAGTGGGTAGAAAGCTGCTTCCTGCAAGGGTATCCTGTGGACCTGCTGCATGCTGAGGCTTCAACAGCTTGGAGTGCAGCTGCAGGCTTTGACCTCTTGCAGAAGGTGAGATGAGCGAGGAATAATTTTCCCTGGATTTGATCAGCTAGCTACCTAGCTAGCTAGCTAGCTAGCTAGGTAGGTGGCTGGCTGGCTGGCTGGCTGGCTGGCTGGCTGGCTAGCTAGCTAGCTGGCTGGCAGGCTGGCTGGCTGGTTGGTTGGTTGGCTGGCTGGCTGGCTGGCTGTCAGTCAGTCAGTCAGTCACAGCAAAGTAGCTGTCTTAAGGGAGACTGGTGAATAGAGGTGTATATGAATGTTTTGCTGAAGAAGAATGATGAGTACATGATAACCCTCCCTGGAATGGAATTGTACGTGGAGGTTTGGGTCAGGAAGTAGGAGGAGTATAGAACAAGAAAGCCTGGGAGCAGGTAAGTGAGAAGGATGAAGTAGGTGAATGGGCTTAGAAGAAGGCACGGATGGGGTTATGGATTGTAGAAGAGGCTTGCAAAAGCTGGAGGAAAGAACGTGTCTTGAACTGTCTCGGTGACAGGGAACGGGCAGGGATGTACAGGTTGCAGTAACAGCCTTTGTGTGTTTCACAGGGTTGCCTGTATTGCAAGGACACTACATCCGTGTGGAGCTCCGTGGACTGGCACTCGGTGTGATTGTCAAGGCAGAAATGGCAAAGAATCTGTCCTCAGGGAGCATGCAGCTCTGGCTGTCCTAAGCATGCTGATATGAGAAGGTATGTGTCACGTTTCAAAAGTGTTGCACTTGCCGGAGCAGGAGGCATGCATTCCTGAGAAGCAAGCATGGAGCACTTGAATTTTGCTACATGCTCAGGCATAGATTTGAGAGTGAAAGAGAGAAGCACAAAGAGATACTGTGTGCACATAGGGGGAGGGATACTGTATGCACATAGGGAGAGTTGCACAGGTCGTGTTTACAGGCTCGCTGCAGTAATTGTGAGACCTGTGAGGTCTAAGTGGCATGTGTAAGACACGGTAAGACATGTCTAGGAGGTCGATGTTGCAAAGAATTACAGTTATGAGCAGAAAGGGTGCTACGAAGGCAATGGCTTTGAAATACAGGACGGCAGGCCCAAAAGTGATGGAAATCCACTCCTACAGCGCCCTCTGGTGTCGAGGTAGTGTTTCTGATGGAACTTGTGACGTTCTCTAGAAATACCTGGGAAGGAATGGATGTGCAAAGGAGACCCTGGCAGGTTGTATCCTGTCACTGGCAACTGGTCTTAGGTTTGAAAGAGACAAGGACAGAGAGGAAGAGAAAAAGAAGAGGGGAGGGACAGGTAGGGCCACAGGAACAAACATGGACAAAGCAATGTGAGCGGTCCATAGGTCCCGGGGCCATCCTGAGGTAGGTTAATATAGGCTGAAGTCATGGGTCGATGGCCAGGCTTGTCCCCCTGGCAAAGCAGGGGCAGCATCTTGCAGCAGGCTGCAGATGTGTGGATATACATGCATTGCTGCGGTGCAAGGCCTAGCACTGCACAGCATGTGGAATGCATTGAAACACCCTGTAAGGTAACTGTGACATGAAAATGGTATGGTTATGGCACGTGGGGCTGGATGGGGATTTGCACAGGTGGGCCAAGGAGGGTAGATGTTTATGGCCTGGGAGCACAGATGACAGCATGTAGGCAAAGGCCTCCTGTTCCCCCCTCAGCTGGGGGACAGTGGGTACAAACCTACTTCCTGCAAGCAGATCCTCTTTGCTCGGTGCACAATGAAGCTTGGACCATTTGGAGTGCAGCTCCAGGCTTGGACCTCTCCCAGAAGGTGAGATGACTGAGGAATAGTTTTCCCTGAATGTGATCAGCTAGCTAGCTAGCTAGGTAGCTAGCTAGGTAGGTAGGTGGCTGGCTCACTGTCTGTCCATGAGTGAGTAAGTGCAAAGTAGCTCTCTTGAGGAAGACTGGTGGATACAGGTGGATATGAGTGTTTAGGTGAAGACAAATGATGACTATGTGATAACCCTCCCTGGAATGGAATGGTACGTGGATTTTTGGGTCAGGAAGTAGGAGGAGTATGGAACAGGAAAGCCTGGCAGTGGGTTGGTGACAAGGATGAAGTAGGTGAATGGGCATAGAAGGAGGCACTGAGGGGGTTATGGATGGTAGAGAAGTGTTGCCAAAGCTGGAGGAAAGAATGTGGCTTGAAGTGTCTCTGTGACAAGGAACATGCAGGGATGTACAGGTTGCAGCAACAGTATTTCTGTGTTTCACCACGTTGCCTGTATTGCAAGGACACTACATGCATGTGGAGCTCCATGGGCTGGCACGTGGTTTGAGTATCAAGGCTGAAATGGAGAAGAATCTGTCCTCAGGGAGCATGCAGCTCTGGCTTTCCAAAGTATGCTGATATGAGAAGGTATGTGTCACATTTCAAAAGTGTTGCACTTGCCGGAGCAGGAGGCATGCATTCCTGAGAAGCAAGCATGGAACACTTGAATTTTGCTACATGTTCAGGCATAGTTTTGACAGAGAGAGGGAAAAGTACAAAGAGATACTGTGTGCACATAGGGAGAGGGATACTGTATGCACATAGGCAGAGTTGCACCGGTCATGTTTACAGGCTGGGTGCAATAATTGTTAGACCTGTGAGGTGTAAGTGGCATGTGCAAGACACGGTAAGACATGTCTAGGAGGTCGATGTTGCAACGAATTGCAGTTATGAGCGGAAAGGGTGCTACGAAGGCAATGGCTTTGAAATGCAGCACGGCAGGCCCAAAAGTGATGGAAATCCACTCCTACAGCGCCCTCTGGTGTCGAGGTAGTGTTTCTGATGGAACTTGGGACGTTCTCTAGAAATACCTGGGAAGGAATGGATGTGCAAAGGAGACCCTGGCAGGTTGTGCCCTGTCACTGGCATCTGGTCTTAGGTTTGAAAGACACAAGGACAGAGAGGAAGAGAAAAAGAAGAGGGGAGGGACAGGTAGGGCCACAGGAACAAACATGGACAAAGCAGTGTGAGCGATCCACAGGTCCCAGGGACATCCTGAGGTGGCTTAATGTAGCCTGAAGTCATGGGTCGATGGCCAGGCCTGTCCCCCTGGCAAAGCAGGGGCAGCGTCTTGCAGCAGGCTCCAGATGTGTGGATATACATGCATTGCTGCGGTGCAAGGCCTAGCACTGCAGAGCATGTGGAATGCATTGAAACACCCTGTAAGGTAACTGTGACATGAAAATGGTATGGTTATGGCATGTGGGACTGGATGGGGATTTGCACAGGTGGGCCAAGGAGGGTAGATGTTTATGGCCTGGCAGCAGACGTGACAGCATGTAGGCAAAGGCCTCCTGTTCCCCCCTGAGCTTGGGGACAGTGGGTACAAACCTACTTCCTGCAAGCAGATCCTCTTTGCTCGGTGCACGCTGAAGCTTGGACCATTTGGAGTGCAGCTCCAGGCTTGGACCTCTCGCAGAAGGTGACAGGAATGAGGAATAATTTTCCCTGAATGTGATCAGCTAGCTAGCTAGCTAGGTAGCTAGCTAGGTAGGTAGGTAGGTGGCTGGCTCACTGTCACTCCGTGAGTGAGTAAGTGCAAAGTGGCTGTCTTGAGGAAGACTGGTGGATACAGGTGTATATGAGTGTTTAGGTGAAGACGAATGATGACTACGTGATAACCATCCCTGGAATGGAATGGTACGTGGATTTTTGGGTCAGGAAGTAGGAGGAGTATGGAACAGGAAAGCCTGGCAGTGGGTTGGTGACAAGGATGAAGTAGGTGAATGGGCATAGAAGGAGGCACTGAGGGGGTTATGGATGGTAGAGAAGTGTTGCAAAAGCTCGAGGAAAGAATGTGGCTTGAAGTGTCTCTGTGACAAGGAACATGCAGGGATGTACAGGTTGCAGCAACAGTATTTCTGTGTTTCACCAGGTTCCCTGTATTACAAGGGCACTACATGCATGTGGAGCTCCATGGGCTGGCACGTGGTTTGAGTGTCAAGGCAGAAATGGAGAAGAATCTGTCCTCGGGGAGCATGCAGCTCTGGCTGTCCTAAGTATGCTGATATGAGAAGGTATGTGTCACGTTTCAAAAGTGTTGCACTTGCCACAGCAGGAGGCATGGATTCCTGAGAAGCAAGCATGGAGCAGTTGAAATTTGCTACATGTTCAGGCATAGATTTCACAGTGAAAGAGAAAAGTACAAACAGATACTGTGTGCACATAGGGAGAGTGATACTGTATGCACATAGGGAGAGGTGTACAAGTCGTGTTTACAGGCTCGGTGCAATGATTGTGAGACCTGGAAGGTGTAAGTGGCATGTGTAAGACACGGTAAGACATGTGTAAGACGTGGGTGTTGCAAAGAATTGCAGTTCTGAGCAGAAAGGCTGCTACAAAGGCAAGGGCTTTGAAATGCAGGACGGCAGGCCCAAAAGTAATGGAAATCCACTCCTGCAGCGCCCTCTGGTGTCGAGGTACTGTTTCTGATGGAACTTGTGACGTTCTCTAGAAATACCTGGGAAGGAATGGATGTGCAAAGGAGATGCTCACACACTGTGTCCTGTCACTGGCATCTGGTCTTAGGTTTGAAAGACACAAGGACAGAGAGGAAGAGAAAAAGAAGAGGGGAGGGACAGGTAGGGCCACAGGAACAAACATGGACAAAGCAGTGTGAGCGATCCACAGGTCCCGGGGCCATCCTGAGGTGGCTTAATGTAGCCTGAAGTCATGGGTCGATGGCCAGGCCTGTCCCCCTGGCAAAGCAGGGGCAGCATCTTGCAGCAGGCTGCAGATGTGTGGATATACATGCATTGCTGCGGTGCAAGGCCTAGCACTGCAGAGCATGTGGAATGCATTGAAACACCCTGTAAGGTAACTGTGACATGCAAATGGTATGGTTTTGGCATGTGGGACTGGATGGGGATTTGAACAGGTGGGCCAAGGAGGGTAGATGTTTATGGCCTGGCAGCAGACATGACAGCATGTAGGCAAAGGCCTCCTGTTCCCCCCTGAGCTGGGATACATTGGGTCCAAACCTACTTCCTGCAAGCATATCCTCTTTGCTCGGTGCACGCTGAAGCTTGGACCATTTGGAGTGCAGCTCCAGGCTTGGACCTCTCGCAGAAGGTGACATGACTGAGGAATGATTTTCCCTAGATGTGATCAGCTAGCTAGCTAGCTAGCTAGGTGGCTGTCTCACTGTCACTCCGTGAGTGAGTAAGTGCAAAGTAGCTGTCTTGAGGAAGACTGGTGGATACAGGTGTATATGAATGCTTAGGTGAAGACGAATGATGACTGTGTGATAACCATCCCTGGAATGGAATGGTACGTGGATTTTTGGGTCAGGAAGTAGGAGGAGTATGGAACAGGAAAGCCTGGCAGTGGGTTGGTGACAAGGATGAAGTAGGTGAATGGGCATAGAAGGAGGCACTGAGGGGGTTGTGGATGGTAGAGAAGTGTTGCAAAAGCTGGAGGAAAGAAGGTACCTTGAAGTGTCTCTGTAACAGGGAACAAGCAGAGATGTACAGGTTGCAGCAACAGTATTTCTGTGTTTCACCAGGTTCCCTGTATGACAAGGGCACTACATCCGTGTGGAGCTCCATGTGCTGGCACGTGGTTTGAGTGTCAAGGCAGAAATGGAGAAGAATCTGTCCGGGGGGAGCATGCAGCTCTGGCTGTCCTAAGTATGCTGATATGAGAAGGTATGTGTCACGTTTCAAAAGTGTTGCACTTGCCACAGCAGGAGGCATGGATTCCTGAGAAGCAAGCATGGAGCACTTGAATTTTGCTACATGCTCAGGCATAGATTTGAGAGTGAAAGAGAAAAGTACAAAGAGATACTCTGTGCACATAGGGAGAGGGATACTGTATGCACATGGGGAGAGTTGTACAGGTCGTGTTTACAGGCTCGCTGCAGTAATTGTGACACCTGTCAGGTGTAAGTGGCATGTGTAAGACACGGTAAGACATGTGTAAGACGTGGGTGTTGCAAAGAATTGCAGTTGTGAGCAGAAAGGGTGCTACGAAGGCAATGGCTTTGAAATGCAGGACGGCAGGCCCAAAAGTGATGGAAATCCACTCCTACAGCGCCCTCTGGTGTCGAGGTACTGTTTAGGATGGAACTTGGGACGTTCTCTAGAAATACCTGGAAAGGAATGGATGTGCAAAGCAGACCCTCCCACGGTGTGTCCTGTCACTGGCATCTGGTCTTAGGTTTGATACACACAAGGACAGAGAGGAAGGAAAAAAGAGGACAGGAGGGACAGGTAGGGCCACAGGAACGAACAGGGACACAGCAATAGGAGCGGTCCATAGGGTGCCAGGGGCATCCTGAGGTGAGTTAATATAGACTGAAGTCATGGGCCGATGGCCAGGCCTGTCCCCCTGGCAAAGCAGGGGCAGCATCTTAGAGCAGGCTCCAGATGTGTGGATATACATGCATTGCTGCACTGTAAAGCATGTGGAATGCATTGAAAGGCCCTGTAAGGTAACTGTGACATGAAAATGTTTTCTTTATGGCACATGGGGCTGGATGAGGGTTTGCACAGGTGGGCTAAGGAGGCCATGTTTATGGCCTTCGACAAGAGGTGACAGCATGTAGGCAGAGGCCTCCCATTCCCCCCTGAGCTGGGGGACAGTGGGTACAAACCTGCTTCCTGCAAGCATATCCTCCTTGCTAGGTGCATGCTGAAGCTGGGAACATTTGGAGTACAGCTGCAGGGTTTGACATCTTCCAGAAAGTGAGATGAATGAGAAAAAAATTTTCCCTGGATGTGATCAGCTAGGTAGGTAGGTAGGTAGGTAGGTAGGTAGGTAGCTAGGTAGCTAGGTAGGTAGGTAGGTAGGTAGCTAGGTAGATAGCTGGCTGGCTGGGTGGGTAGCTGGCTGGCTGGGTGGGTGGGTGGCTGGCTGGCTGGCTGGCTGGCTGGCTGTCAGTCAGTCAGTCAGTCAGTCACAGCAAAGTAGCTGTCTTAAGGGAGACTGGTGAATAGAGGTGTATATGAATGTTTTGCTGAAGAAGAATGATGAGTACGTGATAACCCTCCCTGGAATGGAATTGGACGTGGAGGTTTGGGTCAGGAAGTAGGAGGAGTATGGAACAAGAAAGCCTGGGAGCAGGTAAGTGACAAGGATGAAGTAGGTGTATGGGCTTAGAAGAAGGCACGGATGGGGTTATGCATTGTAGAAGAGGCTTGCAAAAGCTGCAGGAAAGAACGTGTCTTGAACTGTCTCGGTGACAGGGAACGGGCAGGGATGTACAGGTTGCAGTAACAGTATTTCTGTGTTTCACCACGTTGCCCCTGTATGACAAGGGCACTACATGCATGTGGAGCTCCATGGGCTGGCACGTGGTTTGAGTGTGAAGGCTGAAATGGAGAAGAATCTGTCCTCAGGGAGCATGCAGCTCTGGCTGTCCTAAGTATGCTGATATGGGAAGGTATGTGTCACGTTTCAAAAGTGCTGCACTTGCCGCAGCAGGAGGCATGGATTCCTGAGAAGCAAGCATGGAGCACTTGAATTTTGCTACATGTTCAGGCATAGATTTGAGAGAGAGAGGGAAAAGTACAAAGAGATACTGTGTGCACATAGGGAGAGTGATATTGTATGCACTTAGGGAGAGGTGTACAGGTCGTGTTTACAGGCTCGCTGCAATAATTGTGACACCTGTCAGGTGTAAGTGGCATGAGTAAGACACGGTAAGACATGTCTAGGAGGTCTATGTTGCAAAGAATTGCAGTTCTGAGCGGAAAGGGTGCTACGAAGGCAAGGGCTTTGAAATGCAGGACGGCAGGCCCAAAAGTGATGGAAATCCACTCCTACAGCGCCCTCTCGTGTCGAGGTAGTGTTTAGGATGGAACTTGGGACGTTCTCTACAAATACCTGGGAAGGAATGGATGTGCAAAGGAGACCCTGGCAGGTTGTGCCCTGTCACTGGCATCTGGTCTTAGGTTTGAAAGACACAAGGACAGAGAGGAAGAAAAAAAGAAGAGGGGAGGGACAGGTAGGGCCACAGGAACAAACATGGACAAAGCAGTGTGAGCAATCCATAGGTCCCGGGGCCATCCCGAGGTGGGTTAATGTAGCCTGAAGTCATGGGTCGATGGCCAGGCCTGTCCCCCTGGCAAAGCAGGGGCAGCATCTTGCAGCAGGCTGCAAATGTGTGGCTATACATGCATTGCTGCAGTGCACGGCCTAGCACTGCACAGCGTGTGGAATGCATTGAAAGACCCTGTAAGGTAACTGTGACATGAAAATGGTATGGTTATGGCATGTGGGACTGGATGGGGATTTGCACAGGTGGGCCAAGGAGGGCAGATGTTTATGGCCTGTAAGCACAGATGACAGCATGTAGGCAAAGGCCTCCTGTTCCCCCCTGAGCTGGGGGACAGTGGGTACAAACCTACTTCCTGCAAGCAGATCCTCTTTGCTCGGTGCACGCTGAAGCTTGGAGCATTTGGAGTACAGCTGCAGGCTTGGACCTCTCGCAGAAGGTGACAGGAATGAGGAATAATTTTCCCTGGATGTGATCAGCTAGCTAGCTAGGTAGGTAGGTAGCTAGCTAGGTAGCTAGGTAGGTAGGTAGGTAGGTGGCTGGCTCACTGTCAGTCCGTGAGTGAGTAAGTGCAAAGTAGCTGTCTTGAGGAAGACTGGTGGATACAGGTGTATATGAGTGTTTAGGTGAAGACGATTGATGACTATGTGATAACCATCCCTGGAATGGAATGCTACGTGGATTTTTGGGTCAGGAAGTAGGGGAAGTATGGAACAGGAAAGCCTGGGAGTGGGTTGGTGAGAAGGATGAAGTAGGTGAATGGGCATAGAAGGAGGCACTGAGGGGGTTATGGATGGTAGAGAAGTGTTGCAAAAGCTGGAGGAAACAATGTACCTTGAAGTGTCTCTGTGACAAGGAACATGCAGGCATGTACAGGTTGCAGCAACAGTATTTCTGTGTTTCACCAGGTTCCCTGTATTACAAGGGCACTACATGCATGTGCAGCTCCATGGGCTGGCACGTGGTTTGAGTGTCAAGGCAGAAATGGAGAAGAATCTGTCCTCGGGGAGCATGCAGCTCTGGCTGTCCTAAGTGTGCTGATATGAGAAGGTATGTGTCACGTTTCAAAAGTGTTGCACTTGCCACAGCAGGAGGCATGCATTGCTGAGAAGCAAGCATGGAGCACTTGAATTTTGCTACATGCTCAGGCATAGATTTGAGAGTGAAAGACAAAACTACAAAGAGATACTCTGTGCACATAGGGAGAGGGATACTGTATGCACATGGGGAGAGTTGCACAGGTCGTGTTTACAGGCTCGCTGCAGTAATTGTGACACCTGTCAGGTGTAAGTGGCATGTGTAAGACACGGTAAGACATGTGTAAGACGTGGGTGTTGCAAAGAATTGCAGTTCTGAGCACAAAGGGTGCTAGAAAGGCAACGGCTTTGAAATGCAGGACGGCAGGCCCAAAAGTGATGGAAATCCACTCCTACAGCGCCCTCTGGTGTCGAGGTACTGTTTAGGATGGAACTTGGGACGTTCTCTAGAAATACCTGGGAAGGAATGGATGTGCAAAGGAGACCCTCCCACGGTGTGTCCTGTCACTGGCATCTGGTCTTAGGTTTGAAACACACAAGGACAGAGAGGAAGGGAAAAAGAGGACAGGAGGGACAGGTAGGGCCACAGGAACGAACAGGGACACAGCAATAGGAGCGGTCCATAGGGTGCCAGGGGCATCCTGAGGTGAGTTAATATAGACTGAAGTCATGGGCCGATGGCCAGGCCTGTCCCCCTGGCAAAGCAGCGTCAGCATCTTACAGCAGGCTCCAGATGTGTGCATATACATGCATTGCTGCACTGTAAAGCATGTGGAATGCATTGAAAGGCCCTGTAAGGTAACTGTGACATGAAAATGTTTTCTTTATGGCACATGGGGCTGGATGAGGGTTTGCACAGGTGGGCCAAGGAGGCCATGTTTATGGCCTTCGAGCAGAGGTGACAGCATGTAGGCAGAGGCCTCCCGTTCCCCCCTGAGCTGGGGGACAGTGGGTACAATGCATATCCTCCTTGCTAGGTGCATGCTGAAGCTTGGAACATTTGGAGTACAGCTGCAGGGTTTGACATCTTCCAGAAAGTGAGATGAATGAGGAAAAATTTTCCCTGGATTTGATCAGCTAGGTAGGTAGGTAGGTAGGTAGGTAGGTAGATAGCTGGCTGGCTGGCTGGCTGGCTGGCTGGCTGGCTGGCTGACTTTCAGTCGGTCAGGCAGTGCAAAGTAGCTGTCTTGAGGGAGACTGGTGGATACAAGTGTATATGAATGTTTTGCTGAAGAAGAATGATGAGTACATGATAACCCTCCCTGGAATAGAATTGGACATGGAGGTTTGGGTCAGGAAGTAGGAGGAGTATGGAACAAGAGAGCCTGGCAGTGGGCTGGTGAGAAGGATGAAGTAGGTGAATGGACATAGAAGGAGACGGTGAGGAGGTTATGGATTGTTGAAGAGGCTTGCAAAAGCTGTAGGAAAGAATGTGCCTTGAAGGGTCTCGGTGACAAGGAACGTGCAGGGATGTACAGGCTGCAGCAACAGTCTTTGTGTGTTTCTCAGGGTTGCCTGTATTGCAAGGACACTGCATCCATGTGGAGCCCCGTGGGCTGGCACTGGTGTGAGGGTCAAGGCAGAAATGGAGAAGAATCTGTCCTGGGGGAGCGTGCAACTCTGGCTGTGCTAAGTATGCTGGTATGAGAAGGTATGTGTCATGTTTCAAAAGTGTTGCACTTGCCATAGCAGGAGGCATGTATTACTGAGAAGCCAGCACGGAGCAGTTGGAATCTGGGCACCTGTTCAGGCATAGTTTTGATAGAGAGAGGGAAAACTACAAAGTGATAGTGGGTGCACATAGGGAGAGTTGTGCAGGTCGTGTTTACAGGCTCGGTGCAATAATTGTGAGACCTGTGAGTTGTCAGTGCCGCATGTAAGACGTGGGACATGGGTGTTGGAAAGAAGTGCAATTCTGAGCACAAAGGGTGCTATGTAGGCAATGGCTTAGAAATGCAAGACGGCAGACTGGAAGTGACAGGAGTCCACTCCTACAGCACCCTCTCATATCGAGGTAGTGTTTAGGATGGAACTTGTGACATTCTCTAGAAATACCTGGGAAGGAATGGATGTGCAAAGGAGACCCTCACACGGTGTGTGCTGTGAGTGGCATCTGTTCGTAGCTATGACAGACACAAGGAGAGACAGAGAGAAAAAGAGGAGTGGAAGGACAGGTAGGGCCACAGGAACAAACACGGACAAAGCGATAGCAGCGGTCCATGCGTCCCAGGGGCATCCTGAGGTGGGTTAACATAGGCTGAAGTCATGGGCCCATGGCCAGGCCTGTCCCCCTGGCAAAGCAGGGGCAGCATCTTGCAGCACGCTGCAGCTGTGTGGATATATATGCCGTGCTGCAGTGAAAGGCCTAGCACTGCACAGCATGTCAAAGGCATTGAAAGACCCTGTAAGGTAACTGTGACATGAAAATGGCACGGTTATAGCATGTGACAGTGGGTTCAGGTTTGCACACGTGGGCCACAGAGGGTAGATGTTTATGGCCTGCGAGCAGAGGTGACGGCATGTAGGCAAAGGCCTCCCGTTCCCCCCTGAGCGGGGGGACGGTGGGTACAAACCCGCTTCCCGCGAGCGTATCCTCTCGGCCTGCTGCGTGCTGAGGCTCGGACGACTTGGAGTGCAGCCGCGGGCTTTGGCCTCTGTGCGTACACACCTCTCGCAGAAGGTGAGATGACTTCATCAGAACTTTGCCTGGACGTAATCAGCAGCTGGCTGAATGTCAATACAAAGTATGTGTCTTCAGAGAAACTTGTGGATGGAGTGAGATAGGAATGTTTGGGTGAAGAAGAATGCCGAGTGTGTGATGACCATCCCTGGAGGATAATTGGAACTCTGCACAGTATGGAGTGCATGCACTGTTGGACAGCCTTTGCTGCAGGCAAGTGTGAAGAAGCCCTGCAGATGGATTAGAAGGTATTAGACTGGGTGGTTGCAGTGGGATGACATGGGTGGGTAAGAGATAGTGCACCTGATTGAGAATTTGTAGAATACTGTGAAACTTTGATGTGTTGCTGTGGCTGAGCAGGCCTGAAACCCTCCGCTGTGTCACGACTTCAACAGGCGGCTGGTGGGTAGGAGGCCCAGGAGGACGTGGCATCGGGCGCTCGGACTAGCACGTGTGCGGAGCCGTGCGGAAATGACTGACACGTGTGTCGTGTTCTCTTCCAGCTGGTGGGGTTTCGCTGCTGCTGGAGTCGCCTATCCCGGCAAGGATATTGTGGTGATGTGGCATGCATAGAGAAGGGAAAGATGACTTCTGTTCTGTTCCAAAAGATATAGAAAACAAAATGACATGAAAGGCTGCTGAAGGAAAATTGTTATGACTGACTGCTACTGTTGCAAAATGTATCATCCGGTTAAAAATATTGTGTCACTGGAGTCAAAGGTTTGGTTTGGGTTTCCCCTGGGAAAAGAAATGTTTGCTTTCTTCCAGGGCGATGTTGTGCCACATGAGGCCTGGTGAATTCAGCATAGCAAGAGCTTGGGATTGACCCCCAAAGATAAGCAGAAAGACAAGCACTGTGAACAGAACATCCAGCAGGAACATGTGGTTCTCCAGAAGACAGGATGGATATCACAAGCAGCTAGGCCAGAGCACCTGCAGCAGGGCTGAAGACATCCTGGCCCAGAGAAATGACTGCTAAAAACAAGTGAAGAATGTCATAAGCGTGACAGACAAGGACATTGGAGTGCAACGAGACACCGAATATGGGGAGTTTGCTCCACTTTGGACGAATGAACACTGAGGCAATGCTTTCCTATTGGCTTTTACTGTATGCACTATCTGAGAAACGGAGTAAAAGCTCTGTATTCTGGAATGGTTGTCTCTGCACACCCGGGCTATGGGGGGATGAGATGATTGCTGTGGTACGTGCTGGGCACCAAATAAAGTCATGCCTTGAGTGTGTAACATCAAAATGTTGTTGCAGAGTTTTTCCATTTTTTTCTGCAGATTGGGGGACACTAGTAAACACGTGGCAGTAGTGTAGAGGTGGAAAAAAAACCCCCAAGACTGCAGAAGTGATCCCTGCAAAAGCACAGGATGGGGTAACACATGCACACAGAAGTGAATGCAGGCACGAAACGAGTGAAAAAACGCCAGCGATACACAGTAGAAGCCCCTAGGAAATACTGTACAATGAGATAAGCAAAATGGACGTAGTTGGGAGAAACAACTGTATATATGCTAGTGCTGCAGTATCCCCCAAAATGTGTTTTGGTTTTCAAGAATCATAAATGGTGCTTTCAAAAAGTGATTAAAAGACCCAGTAAGATTTGAGAGAATGGTAATTTGTGCTAATACAGTTGAGGGAAAGCATGTAAAAACCATGCACTGAACCTTAGGAAAATTCTCTAGCAAAGGAGCTCCAAAAATGGGGAAAAAAGTAAAACGCTAAAGAAGCAACGGCTCCCCTGTTGCCATAGCGACGGGCGGGCGGAGACAGGCGTAGCTTAGGGCGGACTGAGGGGGCACCGAGGGGCGGGCTCTTGGGCGGGGTAGGGGGAGCGGCAGGGCCGTGGCTGTGTGCCGAGCCCCGTGACGTCGAGGGGCGGGGTGTGGAGACCACCGGAGGCGTGGCTTTGTCCCGGGCAGGGCGCCGACAGGGGCGGGGCCAAGGGAGGGACGACAGGCGGAGCAGTGGGTGGAGTACCGTGACGGACGGAGAATCGGGGGCGGGGAAGTGGGCAGGGCTTTGTTGACGTCATTGTGCGGCGAAAAGGATATGCCCCCAAAAAAAGGATTTAAAATTAAGGAGCCACTCTGGCTCGGTGGGTATGGCCTTAAGCCGGATCTCTGCACGTCAGGGGTTCGAATCCCACCGCGGGCTACCCCGTGCGCGCGCTAGGCGCGTCACGGCCCCGTAGTCCGGGAGCCCGCCGGGCCCGCCTACCCCCACTGGAACGTAAGTGAGGCACGTGTGCCAGAAGGTGGGGCGACACAGGCGGGCCCCCCCGCGAGGGGGGGCAGCCCAGGTGGGCCCGCCGCCGGGGGGGGGCTGCCGCTGCAGCTCCCCGCAGGGGGGGGGGGATGGCGCCGCCCGGAAGGGCCCTCCCGGGGTACCCCCCCGCATCCACCGCGCCGCGCGCGGCAGCGCTTGGCGCGCGCCGAAAATCGGGGGGCGGCACCTGGTGCCGGGGGGCGTGGCTGAGGGCACCAACGTGCCAAAAATGGTTTTTTCCACCTACAACGCACAAACAAACACTTCACCTTCAAACTCTCTCCATCCCAAAAAATAAATACTTCTTTACTCACATTTTAGTCTCCTATCAAACTCTGCCTCCTTTCATGCCTTAACACATCTCACTCACACACACACACACACACACACACACACCCAAACACACTGCATATACATTCACCAACTATAACACACTCACATTAACAACAAAAAAACCCTCTTCCCAAACTTTTCTAAACACTGCATTTATGCACCTCTTCCCTTCTCCAAAACTCACATACTCTCTCAAAACCCTTGCCGCCTTGCTTACGCCACCGTCGCAGCTCCTTGCTTGCGCCATTCAAGCCACGCTGACGCTTCTTCATTTACCACACCGATCCCTTCCTAATCCACTTTGACCTTTCACCCCTCACGCTCACAACAACAAAACCTCACCTCTCACATCCTTCACCTTTCCATTCCCACCTTTACTCCCTCAACATTTCTTCCACGTGCCACTTCCTGCCATCATTACTTCCCTGCAACCAATCGCTTCACGGTACCACTCCGAAAGACAAAGGAAATTTAACAATCATCTCAAACACCTGCATCTGGCCTCCAGCAAGCCACAAACCTCTTCGAACACCATGCCTAACTGACAGCTGGACACCTCTCTCCCATGGAAAATCAAACTCCCACCGCTTTGCCCATCTATTCCTCTCCTTACCGATGCCGTCTTCGGGCCCGGATGCCTCTCATGTCTGACTCCGTGCGCTTTGTTCTCACGCATTGCCTATTAGGGCACGGGACTCATTTTAGAAAAGTGGATCAAACGCAACAAACAGCCGCTCCTGCTGCTCAGCCACCACCTTACAGCCTCTCCCTCCTTGCCACTTGCTACACACCACTCCCTCAAGCCTGCTGCCTACCTGGGTCACCTTCTCACAATTGGGTGGCTTGGGCCTCCCCTTTGCATATGCTCTCTGAACACCTACGCACTGTGTCCCCCATGCTCATCTCCTCCCTCGGCTACCCATTCGGCGCCTCGACGCGGAAAGTGCCCCGCAAATCAAACGCGGGGTATATGTATGTGTGTCTGTGAGGGTGTGTATATGTATATCTGTGTATATCTGTGTCTCTATATATATACATATGTGGGTATATATACATATCTGTATGTATATACATATGTGTGGGTGTATATATATATGTGTACATATATGTGTGTGTATATAGGTGTATGTGTATATATATGTAGGTGTCTGTATATGTATGTCTGTGTGTGTATCTATGTCTGTGTGTATATGGACATGTCTGTGTGTATATATATATGTGTGTGGGTATATATCTGTCTCTTTATATATACATAAGTGTATATATACATATGTGTGTATATACGTGTGTGTATATATTTCTGTGTCTATACATACATATCTGTGTATATATACATATGTGTGTATATATATTTGTATGTCTGTATATATACATGTGTGTGTGAATATATACATGTGTGTGTGTATATATACATGTCTGTGTGTATATATATATATATGTGTGTGGGTATATATATGTCTATGTATAGATACATGTGGGTATATTTACATATGTGCGTACATACATGTGTGTATATATGTGTGTATACACAATATGTCTGTATATATACATATGTTTATATACACACATATGTGTGTATATATACATACGTGTGTACATATCTGTGTGTGACTATATATATGACTGTATGTATATATATATGGTGTGTATATATATGTGCGTACATATATGTGTGTCTATATATATGAGTGTGGGTATATATATGTGAGTGTGTGTACATATATATGTGTATATATACACATATGTGTGTATATATATGTGTATATAAATACATATGTGTATATATGTGTGTGTATATATATGTGTCTCTGTATATATACATATGTGTGTATATATACATATGTCTCCATATGCATAGGAGGGAATGTATATATGTCTATATATATGTCTTTCTATAAATATGTTTGTGTTTATATACATATGGGGGTGTATATATATGTGTGTCTATATACATCTGTATATTTATGTGGGTGTATATATATATGTGTGTATATGTATGTGTGGGTATATATACACATGTGTGTATATATACATATGTGTCTGTATATATACATATGTGCATGTATATACATATGTGTGTGGATATATATCTGTGTATATGTGTCTGTATATATATGTGTCTCTGTGTATATACATGTGTGTCTATACATATACGTGTGTGCATATTGTGTGTGTCTGTGTAGATATACATCTGTGCATATATACATATGAGTGTTTATAGACATAGGACTGCATATATATGTCTGTATATATATATGCCTGTGTATATATATATATGGTGTGTATAAATATGTCTGTGTATCTGTATGTGTATATAAATATACATATGTGTGTATATATGTGTCTGAGTGTGTGTGTATATATGTGTGGATATGTATATATATGCTGTGTATAAATATGTCTGTGTATCTCTATCTGTATATATACACATATGTGTGTGTATATATATATGTCTATGTGCATAAATATGTGTACGTATGTGTATATATATGCTGCATATAAATAAGTGTGTCTATCTGTATGTGTATATATATGCATGTCTGTATATATATGTGTGTGTATATATATATGGGGTATATAAATATGTGTGTGTATCTGTATTTGTATATATATACATATCTCTGTATATATATGTATGAGTGGATATATATATGTGTGTGTATATATATATGGTGTGTATAAATATTTGTGTGTATCTGTATGAGTATATACATACATATGGGTGTATATATATGTATGTCTGCATATGTGTGTGTGTGTGTGTGTGTGTGTGTGTATATACATATGGTGCATTTTAATATGTGTGCGTGTATGTGTATGTCTATATATATACATTTGTGTGTATATATCTCTGTGGATGCATATATATGACTAGGTGTGTATATATATATGATGTGTATAAATATATGTGTGTATCTGTGTATATATATATATACATATATGTATATATATGTGTCTGTGCATATATATGTCTGTGTGTGTCTGTGCATATATATATGGTGTGTATATTTATGTGTGTATATCTATATGTGTATATATATACATATGTGTGTATATATATATGTCTGTGCATATATATGAGTGGGTGTGTATATATATGGTGTGTATAAATATCTGTCTGTATCTATAGGTGTATATATATACATATGTGGGAGTATATATGTGGGTATGCATATATATGTCTGTGTGTATATATATATGGTGTGTATAATTATGTATCAATATCTATATGTATATATATATACATATGTGTTTATATATATGTGAATGTGTATATATATGTGTGTGTGTATATACATGTGTGGGTATCTATATATGTATATATACATATATAGGTATAATTACATGTATGCATTTATATGTCTGTATATATATGTCTGTGTGTATATATATCTCTGTGTATCTATATGTCAGTATATATACATATATGTGTATAAATAAATGTCTGTATATATATGTCTGTATATACAGAGGTGTGTGTATATATATATCTATCTGTGTATATGTCTGTATATGTGTGTGTGTATATATACATATCTGTTTCTATACACATATATGTGTGTCTATATATCTCTGTATATATGTCTGCGTATATATTTCTGTCTGCGTATATATATCTATGGGTGTGTATAGATCTGTGTGTGTATGTATATGTGTCTCTGTATAGATATGTGAGAGTGTATATATACATGTGTGTGAATACATATATGTCTGTGGCTATATATGTGTGTCTGTATATACACATGTGTGTATATATACAAATGTGTGTATATACATATGGTGTATATATATACTTCTGTGTAGACATACATATAGCCGTATATATACCTATGTCTGTATATATATGGCTGTGTGTATATATATGTGTGAGTGTATATATATATGTATATATACATATATGTGTGTATCCATACCTATGTGTGTATATATATGTATCTGTGTGTGTATATATATATATGTGACTGTATATATACATGTATGTCTATACATATAGGTGTATGGCTATATATGTCTGACTGTGTATATATACGTATATGTATATATACATATCTGTGTGTATACATATGCTCTATATATATATTTCTGAATATACATACATATGGGCATATATAAACAAATATCTGTATATATATGGGTATGTGTAGATATATGTCGGTGTGTATATGTACGTCTGTGTATATATACATATCTGTGTGTATCCCTACATATCTATGTATATATATGTGTGTGTGTATATATATGTGTAAGCGTGTATATATATGTCTGTGTGTACATATATATGGTGTGGATATACATATCTGTGTATATAGGTGTGTCTGTGTATATATATGTCGAAAGCTGGCTTCTAGAGAAGGGACACGCGGATGGACATACATTGCTTATTAACGAGCCGCTTCTTCACAATAGCCATATTCCGCCGACTATTCATGACATACCTTCGTCCGATCGGCGATCTAAGGTCACCGTGACTTTCCTTCCACGTGGACATCGTAGGAGCCGTCCGGAATGCGTTCAATGGCGACAAATAGGCAGAAATCGGGCATTATACGGAAACGTAGATACATGTTAAGGCGAGTAGCGAAACTTAGGCCGTGGAAGTATATAACCAATACTATTGTATGATTACAGAATAGGCATGAGTTAGTTAACTACACTACAAATTATATGCTGTAAATGAATAAACTGAAGCTTGTGGTAAATTCATATTGGTTTCTCAAGCCTCCGTTTCTCAGCATATATATATGTGGGGATATATATATGTGTGACCATGTATATATATGTGTGTGTGTGTACATATATATAGTGAGTATATACAGATGTGTGTATATATATGTCTGTGTGTATATATATCTGTGTGTATATATATCTGTGTGTGTATATATATGTGTGTGTACATATATCTGTGTGTGTCTATATATGTCTGTGTGTATATATATCTGTGTGTATATATATATGTGTGTGTATATATATGTGTGTGTACATATATCTGTGTGTGTCTATATATGTGTGTGTATATATATCTGTGTGTGTCTATATATATGTGAGTGTATATATACATATGTGTGTGTATACATATATGTTGTGGATGTATAGCTGTGTCTCTGTGTATATACATGTGTGTATATATATATACATATGTGTGTATATACATATGGTGTATATATATATCTGTGTGTATACATACATATGTGTGTATATATATCTGTGTGTGTATATATATATGTCACTCTATATATATATATGTCTGTGTATATATATCTGTGTGTGTCTATATATGTGTGTGTATATATATCTGTGTGTGTCTATATATATGTGAGTGTATATATACATATGTGTGTGTATACATATATGTTGTGGATGTATAGCTGTGTCTCTGTGTATATACATGTGTGTATATATATATATACATATGTGTGTATATACATATGGTGTATATATATATCTGTGTCTATACATACATATGTGTGTATATATATCTGTGTGTGTATATATATATATGTCACTCTATATATACACGTGTGTGTATACATATAGGTGTGTGGCTATATATGCGTGACTGTATATATATACGAATGTGTATATATACATATATGTATATATACATATGGTGTATATATATTTGTGTGTATACATACATATGGGCGTATATATACATATGTGTGTACATATATGGGTGTGTGTATATATATGTGTACGTGTATATGTACCTCTGTGTGTATATACATATGTGTGTGTGTATATATATGTATGCATATATATATTTGTGAGCATGGATATATATGTCTCTGTGTGTACATATATATGGTGTCTATATACAAATGTGTGTATATATCTCTGTGTGTCTATATGTATGTCTGTGGGTATATATATGTGTAAGCATGTATATATATGTGTGACTGTGTACATATATATGGTGTGTATATACATATGTGTATATATATATGTCTGTATGTATATATATCTCTGTGTGTATATATATGCCTGAGCATGTATATATATGTCTCTGTGTGTACATATATATGGTGTGCATATACATGTGTGTACATATATGGGTGTGTGTACATATATGGGTGTGTGTACATATATGGGTGTGTGTATATATATATGTGTATGTATTTATATATGTGTGTGGCTATATATGTGTGAGTGTATAAATACATATGTGTATGAATACATATATGTGTGTGGATATATATGTGTGTCTCCATATATATACATGTGTGTATATATACATAAGTGTGTATATACATATGGTGTATATATATATGTGTCTCTATATACATACATATGTATGTGTCTGTATATATATATGTGACTGTATTTATGCACATGTGTGTATACATATATGTGTGTGGCTATATATGTGTGACTGTGTTTATATATAAGTGTATATATACATATGTATATATATATATATATATATATGGTCTATATATATATATTTGTGTGTATACATACATATGGGCATACATATACATATGTGTGTATATATATGACTGTGTGTATATGTATGTATGTGTGTGTATATATGTGTGACTGTATATATACATATGTGTGTGCATACATAACTGTGTGTGGATATATAGGAGTGTCTCTGTATATATACATATGGGTATGTATACATATGTGTGTATATACAAGTGGTACACATATATATATCTCTGTATCCATACAAATATATGTATATATATGTCTGTGTGTGTACATATGTATGTGACTATATATATACATGTGTATGTATACATATATGTATGTGACTATATATGTCTGACTGTGTACATTATAGGCATATGTGTATATATACATATGGTGTATACATATATTTGTGTATATACATACATATGGGCATATATATACATATCTGTGTATATATATGGGTGTGTGTGCATATATATAACTGTATATATACATGTGTGTATATATACATATGTGTGTCTATCCATACATATCTGTGTATATATATGTGTATGTGTAGATATATGTGTGAGCGTCTATATATATGTGTCTCTGTGTACATATATATGGTGTGTATATACATATGTCTGTATATATATATGTGTGTGTATGTATATATATGGGTATATATATGTATCAGCGTGTATATATATGTGTGTATGTGTACACATATATGCAGTGCATATACATAAGTGTGTATATATATCTATGTGTGTATATATATTTGTGTGTATATATGTATGTGTGAGCATGTATATATATGTGTGTGTATACATATATATGGTGTGTATATACATCTGTGTGTATATATCTGTGTGTGAGTATATATACATATGTGTGTGTATATATACATACGTGTTTTTATAGATGTCTGTTTATATATACGTGTGTGTATATATACATATGTGTGTGTGTATACATACATATGTGTGTTTATAAATGTCTGTGTGCATATCTATGTCTGTGACTGTATATATACGTGTGTGTATATATACATATGTGTCTGTATACATACATATGAGTGTGTATACATACATATGTATGTTTATAGATGTGTGTGTCTCTATATATATGTGTGAGTGTATATATACGTGTCTGTATATATACATCTCTCTGTATATACATACATATGTGTATGTATACATACATATCTGTGTATAAATATATGTGTGTTTATATACATCTGTGTATATATACATATGGGTGTCTATACATACATACGTGTGTTTATATATGTGGGTATGAATATATATATGTGTCTGTGTGTGTGTATATATATACACGTGTGTATATATACATATGTGTGCGTATACATACACATGTGTGTTTATATATGTGGGTGTGTATATATATGTGTCTGCATATATATATATGTATGTGTGTACATATATATGGTGCGTATATACATATGTGTGTGTATATATGAGTGTATATATATATGTGTGTGTATATATGTGTGTAAGTATATACATATGTGTGCATATATGTGTGTGTATATATATACATATATGTGTATATATATGTGTGCGTATATCTATATAAGTGTGTATCTAAACATATGTGTGTATATATACATGTGTGTGTACATTAACATGTATGTGTATATATATACATATGTGGGTATATATACATGTGTGTATATATACATATGTCAATATATAGGTATATATATGTGTGTGTATATACATATGTCTGTATATATATGTATCTGTATATATATATATATGTGTGTATATATACAGGTGTGTGTATACATACATACGTGTGTATATATATACGTGTGTATGTATATGCCTGTATATATATGTCTGTGTGTATATATGTGTCTATATATACGTGTGTGTATACATACATATGGGTGTATATATACATATGAGTGTATATATATGTGTGTATGTATATATGAGTGTGTGTCTATATATACTGTGAATACAGACGTGTGTGTATTTCTATGTAGATATATATACATAACTGTGTATATATACATATATGTGCATATATATCTGTCTGTATATATATATATCTGTGTATAGATATCTATGTCTATTCATACATATGTGTGTATATACACATATGTGTGTATATATAAGTGTCTGAGTATATATATATGTGTGTACATATATGTGTGTGAGTATATATATATGGTGTGTATATAGCTGGGTGTGTACATAGATGTATATTTACACACATATGTGTGTATATATCTGTGTGTGTGTATATATATGTGTGTATATATACATATGTGTGTATATACATATATGTGTATGTATATATATCTATATATATGTCTCTATATATATATGTGTCTCTTTATATACATATGGGGGTGTATATATATGTGTGTGTATACATGTATGTGTGTATATATATGTCTGTGAGTATATATATGTCTGTGTATATATATGTCTGTGTATATATGCATAGGTGTATATCTACATATATGTGTATATACGTGTGTGTATATATATCAGTGTGTATACATATATATGAGTGTACATTTACATATGTGTGTACATATGCATATGTGTGCATATATATATGTCTCTCTATATATGTGTCTGTATATATACATATGTGCGTTTGTATACATGAGCATGTATATGTACATGTGCATGTATATATACGTGTGTGTGTATATATATATATCTGTGTGTATATGTACATGTGTGTATATATTCATATGTGTGTGTATACATCTGTGTCTATATATATGTGTGTACATATGTCTGTGTATATATATATACATATGTGTGTATAAATGTGTGTATATATACATATGTGTGTATATATATGTGTGTGTATATATACGTCTCTGTATATAACCACATGTCTGTGTGTATACATACGTGAATATATATATACATGTGTATGTATATATACATGTATGTAAATATCTACATATATGTGTATATACATATGTATATATATATACATGTGAGTGTTTATATATATGTAAGGGCATATATACATATGTGTGTAAATATACATGTGTGTGTATATATATGTGTGTATATATATACATGTCTGTATATAAACATATGTATATATATACATACGTGTATATATATACATGTGTGTGTGTATATATATGTATGTATACATATCTGTGTGTGTATACATATATGCGTGTATATAACCATATGTGTATATATACATGTCTCTATATATATACATGTGTGTATATACATTTATGTATATATATACATGTGTATATATATGTGTGTGTATATAGATGTATGTCTCTATATACGTGTATGTATATATACATGTGTGTGTATATATATGTGTGTATACATATCTGTGTGTGTATACATATATGCGTGTATATAACCATATGTGTATATATACATGTCTCAATATATATACATGTGACTGTATATACATGTGTGTATATATATACATGTGTATATATATGTGTGTGTATATAGATGTATGTCTCTATATACGTGTATGTATATATACATGTGTCTATGCATACATGTGTGTATATAAACATATGTGTGTGTATATACAAATGAGTACTAATATACATATGTGTGTGTCTGTATATATATATGACTATATATATGTGTCTGTATATATATATGTGTGTAAATATACATATGTATGCATACATACATATGTGTGTATATATACATATGTGTGTATATATAAGGGTGTGTGTATACATGTGGGTGTATATATATAGACTGTATACAGATGTGTGTCCATTTCTATGTAGATATACATATATATGAGACATATATACATATGTGTGTATATATATATATGTGTGTATATATTTCTGTCTGTGTATACATATAAGGGTGTGTGCATATAAATGTGTGTGAGTATATATATATATGGTGTGTATATAGATATGTCTGTATATATATGTATATATATACATATGTGTGTATATAGATGTATGTGTAAATAGATGTGTGTGTATATATACATTTGTGTATATATACATGTGTGTATATAAACATATGTGTGTATATACATATGTGTATATATATACATGGGTGTGTGTATATATATGTGCCTATATATGCATATCAGTGTATATATACATGTGTGTATGTATATGTCTGTATATATATGTCTGTGTGTATATATGTATGTGTATATATACATGTGTGTGTATACATACATATGGATGTATATATACATGTGTGTATATATATATGTGTGTGTGTGTGTGTATATATATAGTGTGTATACAGATGTGTGTCTATTTCTATGTAGATATATACATATGTGTCTATATATACATATGTATGTATATATATGTGTCTGTATATATACATATGTATGTATAGATATCTCTGTGTATTCATACATATGTGTGTATATATACATATGTGTGTATATATAAGTGTCTGTGTATATATATGGGTGTACATATAGGTGTGTACGTATATATATATATGGTGTGTATATAGATATGTCTGTATATATATGTATATATATACATATGTGTGTATATATATGTCTGTGTGTATATATATGTGTGTATATATACATATGTGTGTATATACATATATGTGTATATAGATATATGTGTATGTATATATATCTATATATATGTCTCTGTATATATATGTGTGTGTTTATATACATATAGGGGTGTATGTATATATTTGTATATACATATGTATATATATATCTGTGTGTATATATATGTGTCTGTGTATATACATATGTGTGGGTATATATATGTCTGCGTATATATACATACGTGTATATAGACATATATGTGTATATACATGTGTGTGTATATATATCTGTGTGTATACATACATATGTATGTACATATACATATGTGTGTACATATGCATATGTGTGCATATATATGTGTGTGTATATATATGTCTGTATATATACATATGTGCATTTATATACATATGTGCATGTATATACACATGTACGCGTATATATACGTGTGTGTGTATATATACATGTCTCTGTGTATTTGTACATGTGTGTGTATATATTCATATATGTGTGTATATATTCATATGTGTGTGTATATATGTGTGTGTATATATATGTGTGTATGTATACATATGTGTGTATATATATGTGTATGTATATATATGCATATCTGCGTTTATATATATGGTGTGTATATATATATGTGTGTGGATATTTATGTGTGTACATATATACATCTGTGCGTATATATATTTGTATGTATATATACATATGTCTGTATAAATGTGTGTATATATACAATGTGTGTATATATATGTGTGTGTATATATACATATCTGTATAAATACATGTGTGTATACATACATCTGTATATATATGTGTGTGTATATATATATGTCTGTATATATATGTTTCTGCATATGTATATGAGTATATATACATATGTGCATATACATACATATGTGTCTATATATACACACATGTGTATATACATATGTGTATATATATACGTGTGTGTGTATATACATGTCTGTATATATGTGTGTATATATACATATATGTGTATATATACATGTGTGTATATATATGGCGGTGTGTGTATATATGTCTGTATATATATGAGTATGTATATTTATTTCTGTATATATAGATGCGTACATATACATACATATGTGTGTGTATATATACATTCATGTGTATATACATGTGTGTATATATATACATCTGTGTATATATATGTGTGTATATATATACATGTGTGTATATAAACATATGTGTATATATACATATGTATGTATATATACATGAGTGTGTATATGAACATATGTGTGTATATACATGGGTGTGTATATACATGTATGTATATATGTGTGTATATATACATATGTGTGTATATATACATGGGTGTGTATATACATGTATGTATATATGTGTGTATATATACATATGCGTGTATATATACATGTATATATGTACATATGTCTGTACATATATGTGTGTATATATACATGTGTGTGTATACATACATATGTGTGTATATATACATATGTGTGTATATTCATACGTGTATATATATACATCTGTGTGTGTATATATATATGTGTATACATGTACCTGTGGGTGTATATATACATGTGTGTGTATATAAATTTGTCTGTATATATATGTGCGTGTATATATATGTGTGAATATATATGTGTGTGTATTCATACATATGTGTGTATATATACATATGAGTATATATGTACATGTGTGTATATATAGGTGTGTGTATATCGATGTGTGTGTATATATACGTGTATGTATATATACATCTGTGTATACATACATGTGTGTATATAAACATATGTGTGTATATAGATGTCAGTACATATATACATATGTGTGTGTGTATATATATATGTCTGTATATATATGTGTCTGTGTATATATATGTGTGTAAATATACATGTGTGTGTATACATACATATGTGTGTATATATACATATGGGTGTATATAGATCTGTGTGTATATATATATAGTGTGTATACAGATGTGTGTCTATTTCTATGTAGATATATATACATATGTGTGTATATATACATATGTGTGTGTATATATATAAGTCTGTATATATACATATGTCTGTATCGATATCTCTGTGTATTCATACATATATGTGTATATATACATATGTGTCTATATATATGTGTGTGTGTATAAGTATATGTGTGTGTGCATATATATCTGTCTGAGTATATATATATGGTGTGTATATAGATATGTGTGTATATATATGTATATATATATACATATGTGTGTATATATATGTGTGTGTGTATACATATGTGTGTATATACATATGTGTGTACATATATATGTGTATATATATACATGTGTGTGTGTATAGATGTGTGTATATATATACATGTGTGTATATAAACATATGTGTGTGTATATAAACATATGTGTGTGTATATACATATGAGTATACATATACATATGTGTGTGTATATATACATGTGTGCATATAAACATATGTGTGTATATACATATATGTATATATACATATGTGTATATCTATATCCATGTGTGCGTGTATATATATGTGTGTCTATATATGCATATCTGTGTATATATACATGTGTGTGTGTATATATATGTGTGTCTATATATGCATATCTGTGTATATATACATGTGTGTATATATATGTCTATATATATATGTCTGTGTGTATATATGTGTCTATATATATATGTGTCTGTATATATACATATGTGTGTATAGATATCTCTGTATATTCATACATATGTGTGTATAGATATCTCTGTATATTCATACATATGTGTGTACATATATGTCTCTGTGTATATATATATATGCATGTGTGTATATATATGTGTGTATATGTATGTGTGTATATATACATATGTGTGTATACATACATATGTGTGTATATATATATGTGTGTCTGCATATATAGGTGTGTGTATACATATATGTCTGTGGATATATATGTATGACTGTGTATATATACATATGTGAGTATATATACATGTGTGTGTATATATACATATGTGTGTATATATATTTGTGTGCGTATATATATGTGTGTGTGTATATATACCTAAGTGTGTATATGTACATATGTGCACATATATATGTGTGTGTGTATATATATGCATCTATACATATGTGTATGTATATATGTGTGTATATATATATTTGTGTATATAGATATGTGCGTGTGTATGCATACTTATGTGCATATACATACATATGTGTGTATATATATGTGTGCGTGTGTGTATATATATGTGTGTATATATACATGTGTGTATATATATGTGTGTGTATATATGTGTGTGTATATATGTGTGTGTGTATATATATATGTGTGTGTATATATACGTGTGTGTATATATATGTGAGTGTGTATAGACGTCTGTGTGTACATATACGTCAGTGTGTATGTATACGCATCTGTGTGTATATACGTGTTTGTGTGTACATACGTGTTTCTGTGTATATACGCATGTGTATGCATATATGTGTGTGTATATACGTGTGTGTGTGTATATACGTGTTTCTGTGTATATACGCGTGTGTATGCATATATGTGTGTATATACGTGTCTGTGTGTATATACGTGTTTCTGTGTATATACGTGTTTCTGTGTATATACGCGTGTGTATGCATATATGTGTGTGTATATACGTGTTTCTGTGTATATACGTGTTTCTGTGTATATACACGTGTGTATGCATATATGTGTGTGTATATACGTGTCTGTGTGTATATACGTTTTTGGGTGTATATACGTGTGTGAATGTATACGTCTGTAAGTGTATATACGTTTTTGTGTGTATATACGTGTGTGTGTATACGTGAGTGTGTATATACGTGTTTGTGTGTATATACGTGTGTGTATGTATACATGAGTGTGTGTATATACGTGTTTGTGTGTATATACGTGTGTGTATGTATACATGAGTGTGTGTATATACGTGCTTGTGTGTATATACGTGTGTGTATGTATACATGTGTGTGTGTATATACGTGCTTGTGTGTATATACGTGTCTGTATGTATACATGTGTGTGTGTGTCTATACGTGTTTGTGTGTATATACGGTTGTGTATGTATACATATGTGTGTGTATATACATGTTTGTGTGTATATACGTGTGTGTATGTATACGTGTGTGTTTATATACGTGTTTGTGTGTGTATATATACATGTGTGTATATATACGAGTGTGTGTATATATAGGAGTGTGTGTATACATACGTATCTGTGCATATATATGTGTGTGTGTATACATGTGTGTGTATATATGTGTGTGTGTGTATATACGTCTGTGTGTATATATACGTCAGTGTGTCTATATACGTGTGTGTGTGCATATACGTGTTTCTGTGTATATCGTGTGTGTATGTATACATGTGTGTGTGTATATACATGTTTGTGTGTATATATGTCTGTGTATGTATACGTGTGTGTGTATATATACATGTGTATATATACGAGTGTGTGTATACATACATATCTGTGTATATATATGTGTGTGTGTATACATGTGCGTGTATATATGTGTGTCTGTATATATATGTGTGTGTACATATATGTATGTGTGTATATATATGTGTGTGTATATATGCGTATGTATATATGTGTGTGTATATATATGTGTGTGTACATATACTTATCTCTGTGTATATATGTGTATGTATATATGTGTGTATATATATGCGTGTGTATATATACATGTGTGTGTATATACCTGTGTGTGTATATACATATGTGTGTATACATGTATGTGTGTGTGTATATTTATGTGTGTATATATATGTGTGTGTATATATATGTGTGTATATACATGTGTGTGTGTATATACATATGTCTGTATATATATGTGTGTGTATATATATGTGTGTGTATATATATGTGTGGATATACATATGTGTGTATATATTTATGTGTTTGTATATATATGTGTGTGTATATATATGTGTTTGTGCATATACATGTGTGTGTATATATATGTGTATGTATATATGTGTGTGTATATATATGAGTGTATATATATATTTGTTTATATATGTGTGTATATATATGTGTGTATATATGTTTGTGTACATATATATGTGTGTACATATATATGTGTGTATATATGTGTGTGTATGTATATATGTGTGTATATATGTGTGTGTATGTATATATGTGTGTATATATGTGTGTTCATATATACATATGTGTGTGTATATATTTGTGTATATATACATATGTGTGTATATATATATGTGCGTGTGTATATATATGTGCATATATATATACATATGTCCATGTATATACATATGTGCGTGTATATACATATGTGCATGTATATATATGTGTCTGTATATATACATATGTGCGTTTATATATACATGTGCATGTATATATACATGTGTGTGTATATATACATGTCTGTGTGTATATGTACTTGTGTGTGTATATATTCATATGTGTGTGTATATATATGTGTGTAGGTATACATATGTGTGTGTATATATATGCATCTGTGTGTTTATATATATGGTGTGTATATATATGTGTGTGGATATATATGTGTGTATATATATACATATGTGTGTATATATATGTGTGTGTATATATACATATGTGTGTATATATATGTGTGTGTATATATACATATGTGTGTATAAATGTGTGTATATATACATATGTGTGTATATATATGTGTGTATATATACATATGTGTGTATATATACACGTGTGTGTATATATATGTGTGTCTATACATACATGTGTGTATACATACGTTTGTGTATATAAACATATGTGTGTGTATATATATGTGTGTGTATATATACGGGTGTGTATATATACGTGTGTGTATAGAAACATATGTGTGTATATACATATGTGTATATATATACATATGGGTGTGTATATATATGTGTGTCTATATATACATATGTGTGTATATATACATAGGTGTGTATATACAGGTGTGAATATATATATGTGTATATATACATGTGGGTGTATATACGTATGTGTGTATATATACATGTGTGTGTATACGTATGTGTGTATATTTACGTGTGTGTATATAAACATATGTTTGTATATACATATGTGTATATACATATGCGTATATATATACATATGTATGTGTATATATACGTGTGTGTATTTAAACATATGTGTATATATACATATGTGTGTATATACACATGTGTGTGTATATATGTGTGTGTGTATATATACATATGTGTGTATATATACATGGGTGTGTATATACATGTGTGTATATATGTGTGTATATATACATGTGTATACATGTATATATACATGTATGTATACATATATACATATATGTATACATACATATGTGTGTATGTATGTGTGTGTATATATACGTCTGTGTATATAAACATATGTGTGTATATACATATGTGTCTTTATATACATATGTGTGTGTATATATATGTGTGTGTATATACACATGGGTGCGTATATATACATGGGTGTGTATATACATGTGTGTATATGTGTATATATGTATATATACATGTGTGTGTGTATATATGTGTGTGTGTATATATATGTGAGTGTATATATACGTGTGTGTATAGAAATCTATATATATGTCTGTATATATAGATGTATGTATGCAAGTACAACCGTCTCCTCACGCTTCCGGACTGAAATTTTATCCACGCTTTCTAGTACCTCTCAAACCTCATACCTCGCTCACATACCTTGCATCCCTAGCATCAAAAATGCTCTTGTTTCAAATTATCAAATTAGCAAATTATCAAATTAGCAAATTGCACCGCTAACAAATGCTGAAAACAAATACCTGGCGGGCTTCTGAGAGGATTTCCACTGCGCCTGTCCTACGCCTCGCCGTTTACCTTCAAACTCTTTAGATTGGCCTTATGGGAAAAAAATATTAAATGGAACGCTCTCCTTTCTTATAACAAGGCTCCTCGCCGGGCGCCTTAGCCGATCTACGTTCGTGGACGTTACCTCGGCCCCGAGCCCGCCTCGCCGCGTGTTCCTCGGCCCCGCTTCCCTTCCGCTTTCAATTCTTATTAACGCCTGGGAATTCAAATTATGCCTCGCCGTGCCGCTCTGGGACTACCGTCCCTTCCTGGGAATCCCCGTGCTTCTTATCCTTCCCTCGGCCCGATGACGCGTCTGCTTCCCTTAAGATGCCCTTTAAACCGTCTGTAAAGCTCCTTTCTTTTTCATAGGCCCTTTGAAAGCCCCGTTTCTGTACCCGCGCCTTTCGGGACGTGCCGTTCCCTAAGGCTGTCGCGTTTAGCGTCCGGCGTTTCGTCAAAAATTTGAGAAAAATGTTTTCCCGTCGGCGAAGCCGAGCGTGTCGTCTCGGAGGTGGTGGCGCCGTCGTCCCGTCCCCTGAAGTTTTTAACGCTTTCAAGTGACGTCGGATTCCGATGGATACGGGCTTGATGGGACCATTTTTATATCTATTCCGACACATTTTAAAAACCTGAAAAATCTTCTCTAACGGCAAGTACTTCCTCAACTTTTTACTTCTACCCGCACCTGCCGGTTTCTACGGCTCCACGCTGCCGGCTTCCGGCCGGATTCTGTCACGTCATGACCGAGATAAGGAAGTAACGCTTCACGAGTCCTATCTGAGTGTGCACGTTTACTACCGTGGAACGGAGCGATTCCGATTCCCGGGACCCTGCTTTGCAAATGCGGAAATGGCTCAAAACCGCAAAATCCATTTTTTTTTATTTCCATCGGGCGCCTAAAGTAGTCACCTACAGCGAGAGGTCCTGATTTTTTCCGTACAAAAGATGGCGGCGGCCGTAAACGCACGGGCGCGTCCATTATTATGGCGGCGCCCGTTTTGCACGTGCGCACTGCACTGGACTACCAAAATGGCGTCGGCATCGCTCGAGCATGCGCACTGCACTGGACTACCAAAATGGCGTCGGCATCGCTCGGGCATGCGCACTGCACTGGACTACCAAAATGGCGTCGGCATCGCTCGAGCATGCGCACTGCACTGGACTACCAAAATGGCGTCGGCATCGCTCGAGCATGCGCACTGCACTGGACTTCCAAAATGGCGTCGGCATCGCTCGAGCATGCGCACTGCACTGGACTACCAAAATGGCGTCGGCATCGCTCGAGCATGCGCACTGCACTGGACTACCAAAATGGCGTCGGCATCGCTCGGGCATGCGCACTGCCCTGACTACAAAAATAGCGCCGGCATCACTCGAGCATGCGCAGTGCACTACACTTCCAAAATGGCGGCCGCGGAGTCCCGACCCCGAAAACGGCCATTCGGCTGCTTGGCGGGCTTCCCCGGCGCTGCGGACCGGTGCGGAGTGGCCTTTGAGTGCCAATGGAGTGGGCGCTGCGGTTTGGCGCGGCCGACATTTTGTCCCGAAAACGATCGGCAAATTCCGTTCTTTTTCCGCCTCTCGCGCGGTTGCCGCCGCCCGTGGGTGACGCGGACGGCATATAGGACGCCTCAGCAGCTGTTTGCGGCGAGCAGAAATGTCCCAAAAGCGCGAAATCCGAATTTTAAATTTCGATCAGGCCCCTATTTCGCACATGCGCAGTGCACTGGACTACCAAAATGGCGTCGGCATCACTCGAGCATGCGCACTGCACTGGACTACCAAAATGGCGTCGGCATCACTCGGGCATGCGCAGTGCACTGGACTACCAAAATGGCGTCGGCATCACTCGAGCATGCGCAATGTACTGGACTACCAAAATGGCGTCGGCATCGTTTGCACATGCGCAGTGCATTGGACTACCAAAATGGCGTCGGCATCACTCGGGCATGCGCAGTGCACTGGACTACCAAAATGGCGTCGGCATCGCTCGAGCATGCGCACTGCACTGGACTACCAAAATGGCGTCGGCATCACTCGAGCATGCGCGGTGCACTGGACTACCAAAATGGCGTCGGCATCACTCGAGCATGCGCACTGCATTGGACTTCCAAAATGGCGTCGGCATCACTCGAGCATGCGCAGTGCATTGGACTGCCAAAATGGCGCCCGCATCACTCGAGCATGCGCAGTGCACTGACTACCAAAATGGCGTCGGCATCACTCGAGCATGCGCAGTGTAGTGCACCAACGAAACGGCGTCGGCATCACTCGAGCATGCGCAGTGCAGTACACTTCCAAAATGGCGGCCGCGGAGTCCTGACCCCGAAAACTGCGATTCGGCTGCTTGGCGGGCTTCCCCGGCGCTGCGGACAGGTGCGGAGTGGTCTTTGGGGGCGGGTGGAGTGCGCGCTGCGGTTTGACGCGGCCGACATTTTTTCCCGAAACCGATCGGCAAATGCCGGGTTTTTCCGCCTCTCGCGCGGTTGCCGCCGCCCGTGGGTGACGCGAACGGCATACGGGACGCCTTCGCAGCTGTTTGCGGCCAGCAGAAATGTCCCAAAAGCGCGAAATCCGACTTTTTAATTTCGATCCGGCCCCTATTTCGCACATGCGCAATGCACTGGACTACCAAAATGGCGTCGGCATCGTTCGCACATGCGCACTGTTGCCGACTTCAAAAATGGCGGCCGCGGGGTCTTTTCTGAGGGAATATACGTCTACTGTGCCGCCTGAACGAAATGCCGACTCCGAGGGTGCCACCGCCGCATTTTCCGGGCTTTGCGGGCTTCTGCTGAAGCGTGCGGTGCTGTGGACGGCGCGGGGGGCTGGCGGGATCCGCCTGTGCCGGGCGGGCACCGCCGCGGTCGATTATACGGCGGCACCCCCCCCCCCCCCGCGCCTCCCGGATCCTTAAACGTGGCCCTCGGCACGCAGCGGATGGCGGCGGCGGCGGCGGCGGCGGCGACACAGGTCGGGGCGGGGCCGCCGCGGGAGGGGGGGGCTGACTCGGCGGCCCCCAGCGCGGGGAGGGAGCGCGGCGGGGGAGCGCGGCGCCGCCGCCTCGGGGCCCCGCGGGACGCCGCTCCCTTTTAAAGCCCGACACAAACCTGCAAACGACCGCCTCGACTAACACCGCACACACAAATAACATATACTACTTACAAAATACAGATACCTATACTCCAACATATTATTACACAGATTTCACACTAGCGACCAGCTATATTGCTCGGAAAATTTATTTTTGCATGCTTCCAATTAAAAATGCAGGACCGTTTCCTTACATTTATTGTC